>NC_058133.1:239800284-239912812 GCF_016433145.1 Gracilinanus agilis
TTATTTTCTTGCCAGATCTCTTCCATTTTCCTCAAAATCTCAGTTTTGAACTCTTCCATAGCTTGTGAGGAGTTTTCCTTATTTGAGGAGGGTCCGGATGCTTGTTTGTTCTCCTCCTCTGTTTGCTTGGTTGTCTGGATTTTCTCTGTGTAAAAGTTGTCGAGTGTTAAAGACTTCTTTTTCTTATTGTTAATCTTTCTCTTCTGAACTTCCTGAGACTGGGTAGCCATCGTTAGCCCAGCAGGTTTTCAGGTTTATCCTTGGGCTCAGGGTCTGTCCGCGGTCTATTGGCTCCTGAGGTCTGTCTGGTTTTTTCCAAGGTTAAGCCCCCTGGTGGACCCCCTTGCTTGATCATCTGCTGGTGGTTTCTTTACAAGTCTCAGGGCGCTGCTTCCACAGTTTTATGCCCATCTGCACTGGTTCCCCACTCAGGGTTTCAGAGCTTTAGTTCCTGGCTGTGTCTGCCTCCACCCATGCCTCAACTGGTGCCTGCGCTCTCAGCCCGCGCTCTGCGTCCTGCGTCCGCTCCTGGCATCCTGCTCCCGCGCTCAAATTCCGCGTGCGCTCGCTAGCTTCCTGGGGTTCCAAATCCCGCTGCTCTCAGGAACAGGCCCCGGAGCCACCAATGACTCAATGGGTGCCCCAAACTTGCTCCACCTCTTCCTACCTGGCCTTGGAGCTATAGGTGTTGTGTGTGGAGAGGGTGGGGCTGGGGTGGTTGCTCAGCCTGTGATTTAGTGAGAGCTGTTTCACCCCTTTATAGCATGGAGATGCCTTGATTCCATGTACCTTCCACGCTGTGCCCTGTTGTGGGGTTCCTCTGTTCGTCTGGACTTGTTTTTATGTCCCCTTGAGGAATTTTGTGTGTTTCGGTCAGGAGAGGTTAAGAGCTGCTTCTTACTCTGCTGCCATCTTAACCCGGAACCTCTTGAACATAATGTTTTTAAAGTGTCTTCTGGACATTGAGTTTGAGCCATCTGAAAGACAATTGGAGATTCAAGACAAAGTGGTTAGGAAGGGATAGTTAAATTTGAGAATCATCAGCATGAGGATAATAACTAAATCCATGGGAACCAAGTGCAGTAGTATAGAGGAGAAGAAAAAAGGACCTAGGACACAATCATGAAGAAAGCCTATGATTAGGGAGTGATCAGAAAAGGATCCAGCAAAGAAACCTGAAAAGGAGCAGTCTGATAGATTGGAAAAGAATCAAGAGAGAGGTACCTTGAAAACCTAGAGAGAAGAGAGTATCAGAGGCTGCAGAGGAATCAAAAAAAATGAGGATTGAGGAAAGGCCACAGTCTATTAGAGTCCATAACATGCAAACAACTGTGTACAGGATAAGTACAACATAAATACAGGATAAATTGGAAATAATTAGAACAGGAAACGCATTGGAATTAATAGAATGAGAAAATGTTTCCTGTCGAAGAAAATAATTTATCTGGGATTTGAAGCCAGGGAAATCGGGAGGTAGAGATGAGAAGGGAGAGGATTCAAGCAATAAAAATAGCCAGAATGAGGAAATGGAATGTCTTGTTTGATAAAAAGCAAGGAGACTAGTGGGGGATCTTACACTTTTTATCTCTGCTTGGAATGCAGAATTTTCTGTCTATAGAAACTAGGGTACTAACAAGAACAAAAAAGAAACAAAACTACTTCATTTGAGCAGAGCAGGACATTATTGTGATTTTGAAAAAACAAGACATTTTAGAGACACATGGCAAAACAATGAAAGTGCCTATGTTTTAGAAAATGAAAAATCCTAAATTGTTTCTTTTAATTGTAACTAACTAGTTTAACCAATGCCAAGGCAAACACCTGGAAACTTACTTCTTAAGGGAGAACAATAAGATCTTCTACCCATACTATTATTATCATCATAACTCTATAAAATAAAATGAGATAATATAATTCATAAGTATATTTATAGGACTTAAAGTCCTTTGTACTTGTTAGTTATTATTACTACTAACTTTATTTTTACCTTTATCAGCATTCATTTAACAAATTCTCATTACTTCACCAACTTGCTCCATACATGTATTATTCCTCTCTTCTACTGTTTAGAAGTTATATCTAGTATCTTTAATGTACTTTAAAGTTTGCAAAGTTTCTTACATTTAATATCTCATTTGATCCTCATACCTCTATTTTACATATGAGGAAATG
This sequence comes from Gracilinanus agilis, assembly GCF_016433145.1. Taxonomy (NCBI): domain Eukaryota; kingdom Metazoa; phylum Chordata; class Mammalia; order Didelphimorphia; family Didelphidae; genus Gracilinanus; species Gracilinanus agilis. The sequence continues at coordinate 239,802,457 of NC_058133.1, forward strand.
GAGGAAGACAGTGGTTAAATGACTTGTTTAGGATCACACAGATATTAAGTATCTAAATCCAGATTTGAATCTAAATCTTCCTGACTCCAATTCTTAACATCTTATCTTTTCTGGTAACTAGCTAACTGCAGATATTTATTTGTGTAGGTGTGTGTGTGTATGAGAGAGAGACAGAGACAAAGAAGAGAGAGATCTACTTAGTTTCCCTTCATAAAGTCTTCTGATATTTTGGAGGGCCTCTGACTACCCTTTCACTCCATTTTTTTCATTATGCTTTATTTTTTCATTTCATAGTGTATTGATAAAACTATATGTGTATATGTAAAAAAAATAACTTAGACAAATGGTTATTGTTAGCATAGTAATGTTTCAATAAACATCCCTATTTTGTTTATATTACCTAATTTAGTTCTCGAGGGTATGAACCATGTCTTGTGTATCATCATAATATAGTAGAAACAATTTAGAACTTGAGTCAGGAGACTTCTGGCCCTGCCACTTGATAGCTATAGAACCTTTGGAAAATAATTTTAGTTTTCTAACCCTCAGTTTCCATATATATAAAATGGAACTGAAAATAATACATAAAATACATACACTAAGCTACTTTACAGAACTTGTGAGAATGGTACTTTGAAAACCTTGAAGCCTTCCATAAATTTACATTCTTGTTGTGGTAGTAGGCATTTAAAGGTTTTTTAGAATGAATAAAATATATATATATATATATATATGCCGTGGACTCTTGATAAATGTTACAGACTACCTTCTAAAGCTCTCAATCCCAATGAAGATGTGTCCCAATATGAAAGCTTCGACTTTCAGAAATATAGCAATATTTCTATACTGCTTCAGTTCTGGAAGCCTTTTAACAAATCATCTTCCAGGAGGAAGAAACGGGAACCTGAAAAATGTATAGTATAGTGTTATAGTATAAAATTTTAAAAGATTAATTCTCCAGTTTCTTCAGTCTTAGTTCTTTGAAAACACCAAACAATTTTATGCTCCTTCATTGTAAAGCCATTTTGGGATTTGGTAGCATGGAATAGGTGAAATTGCATTGGGTATACAATGGGAAGGATATGGATCTTGCCTCTGATATTTGCTTTTTTTTTGGCTATGGAACAAATTATAAGAATAAACCCATCAGTCAGTGGGGGTGTCTACCTCAAACATATAAAGACTCCAAACAGTGGATAGACAAATGAGAACAATTGTTGCAAAGGTTATAAAGATCACTGAAGCAGACTCTGTCCAGTGCTTAGAGCTTGGTCAGACTTGGATGCTGCCAAGGTCATACACTGCATCCTGGGCTATCATCAGGGGTCATGACTCTTGTCTTGTCACTGAACTTTGATGACTCTGGAAGGGGGAATGAGGCTGATAACTTTGTGCAACTCTACTTCACTTAAGTCTAATTCTTGCACAAATCATGACATTCCATAGATGTCACTGATCCTCTTAGAAAACAAAAGGTAAACAGCAATAAATTTGGCCATGAGCAAGTAACAATCTCTCTGAGACGCAGTTTCTTTTCTGTAAATAAGGAAGTGTATATAAGCTTGTTGGGGAAGATTATATTAAATAACATATGTAAAGTGCTTAGTATTACATCCATTGTCATCATTATTACTATATCCCTGTTTAATTTGATGCCACTTCTATCATTTATGGAGGAGTGGATGGTTCATAGCCCCAGGTCTGTCTTTCTTAAGCTGAATTACCTTTTAGCAGACTATCCCAAGCTTTCTCCATTACCTTTTTTCTCTGGGACAATTTTGAATCATTTAAAGTAAATGAAGTAAAAAAATGAAATGGTTCAGTTCTCAGGTTAGAAATTACTGGTGAAAGGGCAAGGTTTCTGGATCCTTAGTTTATTCTGTATTTGTCTTTGTTTCTCCAGGATTTTCCCAATTACACAAGAACATGCCGGCAGTAGCTGGAGGTCTCCAATGGGCTCAGGAACTCAGAGAACGAATTGAAATTTCATTCAATAACTTAAGACATATCAATCACCCGTGAGTACCTTAGTACAAAACATTTTTTACAAATAAGGTGTTTTCTTTTAAATTGTGAACTTTGAGTTTTGTGGAAGTGTGACTCACTTGCTGATGAAAATCATCTTTCTTATTTCATTTTCATCAGTGTTCACCTTTGGCAAAACATTAATTAATGCTAATAAGTGTTAATATTAATTTGAGACCAGATTATATAGAAAGACAACCACCACTGGCCTATCTTCTCTGTATAATGCTGTCAAATTCAAGAAGAATATGAGTTAAATTTTGTCCAAGCCCTGAGGATTTTCTTAGCCTCTCTGCTTTTTTCCCCTCTAACAAACATTTCTGTCTGTCCCATACCTGCTTGTGAATGATATTTTACCCTGGTAGCTTAGTTAGGGAAGAGGTTGAAGATGCTGAAGGTGTGGATTTTAAAATTAATATTCAATATCTCCAAAGTATAGTATTTATAAGGATTTACTAATATTTAACAAGAGCTAGGGAAAACAAGGAACATTCACCACTCAACTCATGTGGAAGAGAGAGCAAGAGGGACATTACCCAAAACTTATATATAATCACATAAAGGACTCAATTAAACAGAAAGGAAAAAGGAAGTTTGGGGTGAGCTAAGAATTCTGGGAGATGAAGTCTAAAGGCTATAAAATTTCCACTTACACAATCTAATCTACTCCATTGTTACCATTCTATGATTGCTGCTTTATAGTGCAGTTTGAGATTTGGTATTGCTCGGCCTCCTTCCTTCATATTTTTTTCATTAGTTCCCTTGATGTTCTATCAGATGAATTGTTTTTATTATTTTTTCTAGTTCTATGAAGTAATTATTTGGTAGTTTAATTGGTATAGCACTGAATAAATAATTTAGGTAGAATTGTCATTTTTATTATATTAGCTTGGAGTACCCATGAGCAATTAATATTTTTCTAATTGCTTAGATATGACTTTATTTGTGTGAAAAGTGTTTTGTAACTGTGTTCATATAATTCACGTGTTTGACTTCACAAACAGATTCCCAAGGTATTTTATATTGTTTAGAATGATTTCAAATGGAATTTCTTTTTTTAACTCTTGATGTTGGACTTGATTGGTAATAAATAGAAATGTTGATGATTTACCTGGATTTACTTTGTATCCTGCAACTTTACTAAAGTTATTAGTTATTTACTAGATTTTTAGCTGATTCATTAGGATTCTCTAAGTATACTATCATATCAACTGTGAAGAGTGATAGTTTAGTTTCCTCGTTGCCTACTTCAATTCCTTCAATTTCTTTTTCTTTACTTATTGCTAAAGCTAGCATTTCCAATACAATATTAAATAATAGTGGTGATAATGGGCTGTGGAGAGCCATAAAGAAACAGTATAATCTGTAAATCATATCAGATCCAGCTATAGCTAATGATTATAACTAATTGATGACTCCTCTCATTATTAAAAGTTTTCCTGTGTAATAAATCATTTTAATTTAAAGAAAAGGGGGAAATATGTGGGAAGTCATTAAGAGAAATTAGAATCTTGAATAGATATTTTTATCTGAACCCCATCAAAAGATCAACACAGCCCAGGAGAGCTGTGTCTTGAACCCCCACTGCTCTTATCAGAGTAAGACTGGATTGGGTTATCTAAGACAAAAATCTGAGATTCCTCTTTTGACTCCTTTTCATAATTCACATCTTTTTCTTAAAAAAGCAATGTAATCTTACTGAAAAAGCTTTGAACTCTCAACAAACCAGCAGTAAAGAGCATTCTTCCCCTTTTGTCAGGAATGCAGCTGCTTGGTAAAGCCAAGGCTGAACCCTTAGCAGGGGCATTTTGCTCAGATTTAGAATAAAATACTGGGTCTCAAAAAAGTTGTTTAAGACAATCAAGGCTAAAAAATTCAGGGGCTTTGCATCCTACCAAAATGTTCCCAGACTTCGCTTGTTGATAACAAATATAGCTGATACTTTCACATAGGTTTTATCTACACCTTGAAGCTTCTAATGCTTTTGTTTTGTCTATGGTAAAAATACAGCTCTGTGTAGTTATGGGAAACTTTCCTTGTACTTTTGGGTGAAAGGGATCTTTAACTTCATATATAATGAACCTGTGACTCCATTGTACTTAGGAGCACTTTGAGCTAACAAGCCGTGCTTCCAATCTGTTTCATTCTTTACATCTGATGACCACCCTAGGTCACTCAGAAAATCTGTGGTTTATAGAGCAGGACCTCTATAATGGGCATTCTTGTTTCACTCCTGATCTTACTGGGAAGCTTCTAACATTCTCATTGCAGATGATACTTGTTGAAGGTTTTAGGTAGATACTACTTATCATTTTAAGGAATGACCCATTTATTACTATGATTTCTAGTGTTTTTAATAGAAATGTGGGGTGGGTAGTAAGAAAAGACACCACAAAACTTAAGCTGCATGAGCTTGGTAAGGCTCTCCAGAAACAGGAGCTGTTTGAGATAGCAGGAAACTGCTTGCTTGCAATCTCTATTTCCTCTATGTAAGTGGAGCTATCCTAGTATGCATTGCCTAGGAATAAAAGTCTCACAAGGAATGTTTGGGAGAAGAGTTTTATCCCTTCCCCCCCATAAAGGTAAAAACAGTGGACCTGTGATACATCAGTTGGCTTGGAAGCTAGACAGGGTTGGGGGTGGGCAGAGTGGAAGGGGCTGCTCTTGAAAAAAAAAAAGAACTTAGCTGCAGCAAGTAAGGCAAAGGGGGATTTAGATCTCACCCTCTGTGCAGAAAAGCAAGGTGCTTCTAAATGACTCTCAAACCCTCAGGCAATCAGGCATAGACCATAGGTGCTTGTAGACAGCAGAAGAAACAAGGACCCCCAGGAAGCAGGAGGCAACAGGGGAACTGTGTGAGTGCAAGGAACATGGAGAGACTAGAACTACCTGGTTCTAGTGGTGGGCAGAGCCACCACCAGGAAAACTCCTTATCTTTACTCAACAGGCTATCTTAAAAAAACAACTGAGAATTCTTTTTCCAACTTCACTAGTTGCCAAAAGTGTAAGAATAAAATTAATATCCAATAACTCTAAGTATTATGTTTTATAAGATTTATTAATAATTACTTGAAGTAGAGGAAAGCAAAAACTGTGAGTAAAGAGCAGTTTCTCTGACTTCAAAAGCATGAGAAGAGAAAAGGGGGCATGGTTACAGAAACTTCATCTACAAAAGCTAAGGATGTAACATGGGGATGAAAGAGGAATTCTGGGAAATGAAGTTCTGGGTTGCAAAATTCTAATTTCACAAGAGATTTACAATAGCAATTTCTCCCTTTCCCATCCTTTTAGTTTTAAATTTTACCAATAATCAAAATCAAATTTCTTGACTGATGAGCTCACAGATTTCATTTTCAGTATTAAGAAATTTCTTAATTAAGGATTAACTAAAAAATTAAGAAAGAAAACCTGCACAAGCCAACATCAAACTCACCCCTCACCCTACCACCCTACATCTACTGTTCCAGGTTCTGAACCTGGACCCCGAGTCAACATCCAGAACCTGAGATTGGGCCAAGAGCAGTGCAAACCAATGCACACCCCTTAAAGTTCCAAGCAAACCTGTTGTAAGGTCTGAAATTCTAGCCTGGGGCAGTCTATGCTGCTCAGTCTGATCTATATGATCCCAAAGTGAGGCCAGGAGCCCCAACTTTGGCTTGTGGTGAGGACATGAATCCCAGTTTTGGGCAGTTGGTAGACCCAGAACTAGGCCCCCAATCCTTAGCAGTTCCCAAGATGCGGGCTTTGGGAGCTAGCTCTTGTCAAAGCTTAAGGTAAAGCCCCAAGGCAAGATAGTCTTCAGTGTGTGGCATGCCTGATCTTATCAAGGCTAGAGTGAGACCAAAAGCCTACACTCAAGTCTGAGACTAGGAGTTGAGCTATCATCAATCTCAGGGGGTGATTGAATCAGCAGTACGGGGTGGATCTCAGAGCTTCTAGCTCACGGGCCATCATAGCATCTTGGAAGAACTAAAACTTGCAGAAACCCAGAAATAAGGCTAAGGGTAGCATCAAGGAAAAAATGAGGTTTAAGAGAGTATTGTAAACTCCCAGAAAACAGAACCTATCTTTAAAATAAAAATTAGTCAAGAAAAAGGCTGGGAAAATGAACAAACTTTAAAAAAACACATAATGATAGAAAATTTTTATAGAGACAAAGAGCAAGGCACAAACATAGAAAGGGACAGCAAAAGCAAAGAAAACACATGCAAAGTCCCAATGAAAAATATGAATTGGGTTCAGATTCTGGAGAAGCAGAGCAAAAATGGGGGAGATAAATTAAAGCAATGCAAAAATAAATAGGCCAAATGAAAAAGAGTAATCAAAAGTTCACAGAAGAAAATAATTTCTTAAAAATTAGAATTGGGGCCAAGGTGGGGCATCACCCAGTCATGGAGTTCTTTGTTGACACTTCCTGGTTTGGTACAGAGAGAGTCTGGTGAAAGGAGCCGGGTTGGTGAATGAAAGTCATAGCCATGGTGCCAGTAGGGATATCTGTGCCATTCATTGTGATGAGTGTGTTCTGGGGGGTAGTTGGCATTTTTTCCCCTTCTCCATCCCTAAAGGTCCCAGTCGAGGTATTATCATTATCATGCTGGTAATCAGTTCTGTTTGCTCTTTTGGCTGATTGCTTTTCTGGTCCAGTTCCACCCTCTCTTTGGACCAGAGTTAAAAAATGAAATCATCTGGTATCTCTCATATCACTGGCCTTGAGGAAATGGATAATCTGTATGACTCTGTCATTTAGGAAAAGAAGATAAATATTCTACATCTGGTAAAAGTACCTCAATCCAAAGACTGCCTTAACTCATCTGTCTGGAGACCAGCTGCCTTAGATATTTATACTATACTTGAATTTTCGCCTTATTCCAAACTTCAGTATTTTTGTCTCTTACATACTTTGAAAGAATTCACTTTGTCAAACTGTGTGACTCTTTTATCTAACAAACAAACCAAAGGTATATGGAGGAGGAGTTCTTCAAGTTCTTAGACTTAAATGGGGAAAAGACAATAATACACTAAAATCATATTCTTCTTCATCAGAAGAGTCCATATACCTTTGATATAGTTAATACTCAAATAGCAAGATGAATGGCTATAGTTTTGTTCATCACCAAGACATCATGTTCAGAGGGAAAATGTATCCTAAAGGTGTTGGAGCTGTATCAAACTGTATTTTCCAAAGAATTTAAATTAAATTTCTTTCTCCTTTTGTAATAATTTTTTTCTGCTTCCCACAAAAAAAAAATTAGAATTGGGCAACTAGAATATAATGACTTCATGAGACATAAAGAAACAAACAAACAAAAAAAAGGAATAAAAAAAACCCAGAAGAAAATGTTAACTATCTCATTGAAAAAACAACTGATCTGGAAAATAGATCCAAGAGAGATAATTTAAAAATTATTGGACTACCTGAAAGTCATGATTTTTTTTAAAAAAAGCCTGGCTATCATATTACAAGAAATTATAAAAGAAAATTGCTGAGATGTTCCTTAACAAAAGAGTAAAATAGAAATTGAAGGAATACACAGATCACTCACAGAAAAAAATCTTCAATTGATAGTTCCCAGGAATATAATAGCTAAATGCAAGAGTCCCTAAGGCAGGGAGAAAATACTGCAAACAGCCAGAAAGAAACAATTCAAATACCATGGAACTGTAGTCAGGATGATACAGGACTTAGCAGCCTCCCCATTAAAGGATCAGGAAGGCATGGAATATAATATTCTGGAAGGCAAAAGATCTAGGTTCACCACCCAGAATCACTTATTCAGCAAAACTGAGTATATTCTTTCAGGGGGGAAAATGACCATTTAATGAAATAGATTTCCAAATATTCCTGATGAAAGGACAAGACCTAAACAGAAAATATGAAGTCAAAACACAAGACCTAAGAGAAGTCTAAAAAAGAGAGAGAAAATGTAAAGGAGCTCAAGAAGGTCGAACTGTATATATTTCTACATTGAAAGAGGATATTTGTAATTCTTAAAAATTTTTATTAGTAATAGAGCAGTTAGAAGTAGACAGTTAGACACAGACAGAGGGTGTGGATGTAAGCTGATTATGATATCATATGCAAAAAAAAAAAAAATCAAGGGCGATTTCCGGGAAGATGGCGGTTTAGACAGAGCAATTCTTAAAACCTCCACACCCATACACACCAAGATAGAAAACAATGAGCTTTGAGAAGAAAGAGAACCAAATCTAATAATGGGGCAGAGCAGGGGGAACCCTACTGCAGCATAACTAAAGAGATATGCCAAGAAAAAGGCTTCAATTCTTGAACTGTCGGGTCTGAAGGCATAGAAGGGGAATCTCAGGGTGCCTCCCCCACGTGCTGTGCCGAATCTCCAGCTACCTGGGAAATCTTAGGGCCGGTGGGCACACCATTCGGGAGAGAGGGCCTTGTTGGCACCAGACGCAGGGAGTTAAACACAGGCACTGGAGAGTGACTGGAGGAGAAAACCAGAGAAACACAGCAAAAATGCCCAGAAGATGGTGGCTTAGAGAGAGCTGAACCCCAGACTGCAGACAGCTTGGCTTCCTCATACCGAGATAGAGAATTCAGGGCTTCAAGAGGAAATAAAACCAGATCAAACACAGTGGACAGCTCAGCGGGACCCCACTACTGGAGAGCTCAGTTCAGCAAAAAACACTCCTTCTTGTCACCCCACCTTTTTTTGTTTTTGTTTTTTTTTTCTTTGTCTATTTGTTTGTTTTACCCTCTCCTTGAGGTTTTAGCCTCAGGGCAGATTAAGCAGTAAGATTAATCCAATCAATACAGGATTAATCCCAACAACTGGACAGACAAGAAGTCTTCAGAGGACAGAGAAAGTAACTACAAACATCCATTGCCAGCTGGAGGACAATCTTTCATCAAAGATCATTAAATACATCTGCTCAAACTAGCAGAACAAAAAAGGGAAAAAACATGAGTAAGCAACAGAAAAAGAGAAAAGAAATGACAATTGACAGCTTCTTTCAAGAAATTGAAAATAGAGGAAATGAAATAGAAATAGAAGAAGAGGCAGAAGTTCCAGCGAACTGGATACAGGCTTTGGAAGATCTCAAAATTTAATTAACTCAAGAATTTAAAACTCAACTAACTCAAGAACTTCAAGAACTCAAAAAGCAATCAAGAGAGGCTGGAGACAATTTGAAAAAGGAAATACATGAACTAAAACAAGAAAATAAAGTCTTAAAACCCAGAATTGGCCAGCTTGAAAATGAAGCAAACAAGGCAAAAGATGATCTACAAAGAAAATCAGACCAGAAAGAGAAGAATGACCAAAAAGCAAGGGATGAAATTCAGCCTTTAAAAAACAGAACTCAACAACTAGAAGCAAATGACTTCACAAGGAAGCAAGAATATATTAAACAAAATTTAAAAAATGAAAAATTTGAAGAGAATATGAAACACCTTATTGATTCAACCAGAGATTTGGAGAACAGAGCTAGAAGAAACAACTTAAGAATTATTGGTTTGCCAGAACATCATGATAAAAGAAAAAAGTTTAGATAGCATTTTACAAGAAATTATCAGAGAAAATTGCCCAGAAATTCTTGAACAAGAGGGAAAAGTGGAAATTGACAGGATCCACAGATCACCTTCTACATTTAATCCACAACTGACAACTGCCAGGAATATTATAGCCAAATTCAAAAACTAACAGACCAAGGAAAAAATATTACAAACTGCTATAAAGAAGTCATTCAGATATCAGGGAACCACAGTTAAGATAATACAGGATCTGGCTGAATCTACACTGAAGGACCGGAAGGCATGGAACACAATATTCGGGAAAGCAAGAGAATTGGGGCTACAACCAAGAATCAACTATCCAGCAAAACTAACTATATTATTTCAGGGGAAAGTATGTTCATTCAATAAAATTAAGGACTCCCAAACATTCATCAAGAAAAAAACCAGACTTAAACAGAGAGTTTTCTGCTCAAACACAGAACTCAAGAGAATCAGCATAAGATAATTAAAACAATGGGGGAAGGAGAAAAATATTCTTCTCTTTAAGGGACCCAACAAGTTCAATCAATTTATATCCCAAGAAGAAAAGAAGATATTGGCAAATATTAAAAATTGTTATTACCAACAGGGTAACCAGAAGAAGTTTACATAGAGGGAACAGGGACAAACTGTATAAGATAAAATGTCAATATATATATATGTATGTGTGTGTGTATGTATGTATGTAGGTATAAATATAAAGAAGCACGTGGGACCAACAGGGATAAATTACAATACACTGTAAGGGTGAAGAGGTTAGAGAGAGGAAAAATACAATACTAAGTGCATTGAATTCAACTTAAAGAGAGAAGAACAATCAGACACATTGGGGCAGAGAATTGAGTCACCCCCTATAGAGAAGTAGAAGGGTAATAAACGGACTGGTGGGGAGGGAAGCAATACTAGGGAGGGAGAGGACTTGCGGGGGAGTGCATCATGGCTTTAAAGAACAATAAGAGGGGAATAAGAAGGGAGGGTGGAGAAAGGGAAGTACAACAAGGGAGGGGATTATAGGAACTGATTAAAAAAACCACTGTTATAGAAGGAAACAGTGAAAGAAGGAAGGACAGAACTAGGAGAGAGAATCAAAATGTCTGTGAATGCACGATTGATAATTATAACTCTGAATGTGAATGGGATGAACTTGCCCATAAAATGGAAGCAAATAGCAAAGTGGATTATAAACCAAAATCCTACCAAATTCTGTCTACAAGAAACACATGTGAGACAGACAGTCATACATAGAGTGAAAATGAGGGGATGGAGCAAAATCTTTAGGGCTTCGAATGAGAAAAATAAGGCAGGGATGGCTATCATGATCTCTGACAGAGCCAAAGTAAAAATAGGTAAGGTTAAAAGAGATAGGGAAGGTAACTACATCCTAGTAAAAGGCAGTACAAACAATGAAGAAATATTAGTACTCAGTACCTATGCAACTAACAGTATAACTTCCAAATATCTAAAGGAGAAGCTAGTGTAGCTCAAGGATGAAATAGATAGCAAAACGATACTAATGGGGGTCCTCAACCTTTCCCTATCAGAACTATATAAATCAAACCAAAAAATAAATAAGAAAGAGACAAGAGAGGTAAATGAAACCGTAGAAAAATTAGAGTTAATAGATATATGGAGAAAAATAAATGGGGATAAAAAGGAATACACCTTCTTTTCAGCAGCACATGCAATGTTCACAAAGATAGACCATGTAATAGGGCATAGAAACATGGCAAAAAATGCAAAAAAGCAGAAATAATAAATGTAACCTTCTCAGATCATAATGCAATAAAAATAGTTATTAGTAATAAATGGAGAGGCAAACCTAAAACTAATTGGAAATTAAATAATATGATTCTCCAAAATAATTTAGTGAAAGAACAAATCACAGAAAATATTAATAATTTCATTGAAGACAATGACAATAATGAAACATGTTACTGAAACCTATGAGATGCAGCCAAAGCAGTTCTAAGGGGAAAATTTATATCACCGAGTGTATATATTAACAAATTAGGGAGGGCAAAGGTCAATGAATTGGGCATGCAACTTAAAAAACTAGAAAATGAACAAATTAAAAATCCTCAGATGAAAACTAAATTAGAAATACTAAAAAGAAAAGGAGAAATTAATAAAAATCAAAAGTAGAAGAACTATTGAATTAGTAAATAAGACTAGATGCTGATATTTTGAAAAAACGGATGAAATAGACAAAGTACTGGTCAATCTAATAAAAAAAGGAAAGAAGAAAACCAAATTAACAGTATCAAAAATGAAAAGGGAGATCTCACCTCTAATGAAGAGGAAATTAAGGTAATCATTAAAAACTATTTTGCCCAATTATATGGCAATAAATTTAGCAATCTAGGTGATATGGATGAATATTTACCAAAATATAAATTGCCTAGATTAACAGCAGAAGATATAGAATACTTAAACAATCCAACATCAGAAAAAGAAATTGAAGAAGGCATCAAAGAACTCCCTAAGAAAAAATCCCCGGGGCCTGATGGATTCACAAGTGAATTCTATTAAACATTCAAAGAACAATTAGTTCTAATTCTATACAAATTATTTTATATAATAAGCAAAGCAGGAGTCTTACCAAATTCCTTCTTTGACACAAATATGGTACTGATTCCAAAGCCTGGTAGAACAAAAACAAAGAAAATTACAGACCAATGTCCTTAATGAACATAGATGCAAAAATCTTAAATAGAATACTAGCAAAAAGACTCCAGCAAGTGATGAAGATGGTTATTCATCATGATCAGGTGGGATTTATACCAGAAATGCAAAGATGGTTCAACATTAGGAAAACCATTCACATAATTGACCATATCAACATGCTAACAAACAAAAACCACATGATTATCTCAATAGATGCTGAAAAATCCTTTGACAAAATCCTAAAAATAAATGGTATATGTTTTCGTATAATTCCTGTGTTTGTTTTCGTAGATAGATTCCTAGGTATTTTATGTTGTCTAGGGTGATTTTAAATGGTGTTTCTCTTTCTACCTCTTGCTGTTGTGATGTGTTGGATATATATAGAAATGCTGATGATTTATGTGCATTTATTTTGTATCCTGCAACTTTGCTAAAGTTGTTATTTATTTCTACAAGCTTCTTATTTGATTCTCTAGCACTTTTTAAGTAGACCATCATATCATCTGCAAAGAGTGATAGCTTAGTCTCCTCACTGCCTATTTTAATACCTTCAGTTTCTTTTTCTTCTCGTATTGCTACTGCTAGTGTTTCTAGTACAATGTTAAATAATAGAGGTGATAGTGGGCATCCTTGTTTCACTCCTGATCTTATTGGGAAGGCTTCTAATTTATCCCCATTGCTTATGATGCTGGTTGATGGTTTAAGATATATACTATTTATTATTTTTAGGAAAGGTCCTTCTGTTCCTATACTTTTCAGTGTTTTTAATAGGAATGGGTGCTGTATTTTGTCAAAGGCTTTTTCAGCATCTATTTAGATAATCATGTGATTTTTGTTTGTTAGACTGTTGATATGGTCAATTATGTGGATGGTTTTCCTAATGTTGAACCATCCTTGCATTCCTGGTATAAATCCCACCTGATCATGGTGGATGATCCTCCTGATCACTTGCTGGAGTCTCTTTGCTATTATTCTATTTAAGATTTTTACATCTATGTTCATGAGGGAGATTGGTCTGTAGTTTTCTTTCTCTGTTTTTGGTCTGCCTGGCTTTGGAATCAGTACCATATTTGTGTCATAAAAGGAATTTGGTAGGACTCCTCCTTTGCTTATAATATCAAATAATTTGTATAGTATTGGGATTAGTTACCCTTTGCATGTCTGATAGAATTCAATTGTGAATCCATCAATTTTTCTTAGGGAGTTCTTTGATGGCTTGTTCAATTTTTTTTCCGATATGGAATTATTTTGGTATTCTATTATTTCTGTATTTATCTAGGCAATTTATATTTTTGTAGATATTTATCCATATCTCCTAGATTGCTATATTTATTGCCATATAATGGGCAAAATTGTTTTTAATGATTGCCTTAATTTCCCCTTCATTAGAGGTGAGGTCTCCCTTTTCATCTTTGATACTGTTAATATGGTTTTCTTCTTTCCTTTTTCTTATTAGATTGACTAGTTCTTTGTCTATTTTATCTGTTTTTTCAAAATACCAGCTTCTAGTCTTATTTATTAATTCAATAGTTCTTTTACTTTCGATTTTACTAATTTCTCCCTTGATTTTTAGTATTTCTAATTTAATTTTCATCTGGGGATCTTTAATTTGCTCACTTTCTAATTTTTTAAGTTGCATGCCCATTTATTAATCTCTGTCCTCCCTCATTTGTTAATATATGCACTTAAGGATATAAATTTCCCCTGAGTAATGCCTTAGCTGCATCCCACAGAGTTTGGTAGGATGTCTCATCATTGTCATTCTCTTCAATGAAATTGTTGATTGTTTCTATGATTTCTTCTTTGACAAATTGGTTTTGAAGAATCATATTATTTAATTTCCAATTAGTTTTTGATTTGCCTGTCCAGGTGCCCTTACTAATTATTATTTTTATTGCATTATTATCTGAGAAGGTTATCTTTTTATTTCTGCTCTTTTGCATTTGTTTGCAATGTTTCTGTGCCCTATTACATGGTCAATCTTTGTGAATGTACCATGTGCAGCTGAAAAGAAGGTGTATTCCTTTTTGTCCCTTCTTATTTTTCTTCACATATCTATTAAATCCAATTTTCTAGGACTTCATTCACCTCTCTTACCTCTTTCTTATTTAGTTTTTGGTTTGATTTATTTAGATCTGAAAGAGGAATATTTAGATCTCCCACTAGTATGGTTTTACTGTCTATTTCCTTCTTGAGCTCTTCCAGTTTCTCCTTTATGAATTTGGATGCTATGCTACTTGGTGCATAAATATCGAGCACTGTTATTTCCTCATTGACTATACTGCCTTTTATCAGGATGTAATTACCTTCCCTGTCTTTTTTAATGATAACTATTTTTACTTTGGCTTTTTCAGAAATCATGATCGCCACTCCTGTCTTCCTTTTCCCATTTGAAGCCCAAAAGATTTTACTCAAGCCCTTTACCTTAAACCTGTGTATGTCTACCTGCCCGTTATGTGTTTCTTGTAGACAACATATGGTAGGATTTTGGTTTCTAATACACTCTGCTATTTGCTTCCATTTTATGGGTGAGTTCATCCCATTCACATTCAGAGTTACAATTATCAGTTGTTCATTCACTGATATTTTGTTATCCTCTCCTAGTTCTACCTCTTTTTTCTTACACTATTTCCTTTTAAACCCGTGGTTTGCTTTAAGCCAGTAACCCTTGTCCCCTCCCTTGATTTACTTCCCTTTCTAACCCCTTCCTTATCATTCCCCTCTCTTTATTTTCAAGGCCTAATGAATTCCCTCCCCCTTCTTCTCTCCCTTTTTTTTTTAAACTACCCACTCCCTGCTCCCCTTAGTTTATCCCTTCTGACTTTTTCTGTGTGGTTAGATAGAATTTTATATCCCAATGGATATAGCTACTCTTCCCTCTCAGGTTTAATTACACTGAGAGTAAGATTTAAATATTACCACTTAATGCTTTCTTCCTCTCCTTCTTGTAATAGTATTTATCCCTTCCCCTTCCCATGCCCTCTTTTGTGCAATAGAATATCCTATTTTTCTTATTCCTTCAAGTTTCTCTTGGTGTCCTCTACTATTCACCTCCCTCTTTCCCACCCCCCTCACCGTCTTAGACCATTTAGTATTCCAACCTCTCACTATTAAAAATTCTTCTAATTACTATAATAGTGAATACTATAATAGTGAATAGAGTTCACTACAGAGAATTATACATAACATTTCTCCACATATGAATATAAATAATTAGATCTTATTGAAGCCCTTAAAGAGGCAAATTTAAAAATAAGAGTTTTCTTTCTTTCCTCTCTGTTTCTTATTTACCTTTTCATTTTTCTCTTGATTTTTGTGGTTGGTTTTCGAACTTTTTATTTATTCCTGTTCTTTTCTGTGCAAATACTTGGAAATCTATCTTTTTGAATACCCAAACTTTCCCCTTGGAGTATATAGTCTGTTTTGATGGGTAGGTAATCCTTGGTTGTAGAACTAGTTCTCTTGCCTTTCTGAATATCATATTCCAAGCCCTGAGGTCTTTTAGTGTGGAGCCTGCCAGATCCTGTGTGATCCTGATTGGTGCTCCTTGATATCTGCATTGTCTCTTTCTGGCTTCTTGTAAAATGTTTTTTTTCCCTTGGAAGCTCTTAAATTTGGCTATTATATTCCTGGGGGTTGGCTTTTCAGGGTCTAGTGTAGAGGATGATCTCTGGATCCTTTCAATGTCTATATTGCCCTCTTGTTGTAGAACTTCAGGGCAATTTTGCTGAATAATTTCTTTTAGTATGGAGTCCAGATTTCTATTAATTTCTGCTTTTTCAGGAAGACCAATGATTCTCAAATTGTCTCTTCTATACCTGTTTTCTTGATGTGTCAATTTCTCATTGACAAATTTCATGCTTCCTTCTATTTAATCAGTCTTTTGACTTTTTTAAATTTGTTTTTGCTGTCTTGAGAGATCATTGACTTCTACTTGCCCAATTCTTGTCTATAGAGACTGGCTTTCTGCTATAAGCTTTTAATTTTCTTTTTTCAATTTCATGTATTCTGTTCTCCAGTTGTTTGATTTTGGTCTCCAATTTGCTTGTCAATTCTTTTGATTTGGGGGCCTCTTTTTCGAATTGCCCAATTCTAGCCTTTAGAGACTGGTTTTCCTTTTCAATCTGGTCATTTCTGGTCTTTGATTTACTTGCCTCACTTTATAATTGTGAAATTCTGCCTTTTAAACTGTTATTTTCTTCCCAGATCTCTTCCATCTTATATTTGAACTCTTTGAGACCTTGTGACCCATTTGCATTTTTGGGGGAAGGTTTGAATATGATTACTTGTTTGTTCTCCTCTACTCTTTGCTCTGTTGTCTGGATTTTTTCTGTGTAGAAGTTGTTGAGTATTAAAGGTTTCTTCTTGATCTTTCTCTTCTGGGGTTCCTGATTCTGGCTTGCCATTTTTAGCCCAGTGCCCTTTCAGCTTTATCCTCATGCCTAGTGTCTGTCTGTGCTCTTTCGGCTCATGAGGTCTCACATCTAGTTGTTCTCAGGGTCAATTCTCCTGGTGGTCCCCTTGCTTGTTCTTCTGCCTGAAGCTCCTTTAATGGTCTCACAGAGCTGCTTCCACAGTCATGCACCCCTGTGCACTGGGTCCCCACTCAAGATCCGAGCCTGCGCACCAGATCCATCTCCACACTGGCTCTCAGGATCTGTGTCCATGCCTGAGCTCAGGGTCTATGTTCAAAGTCTGTGTGTTCTTTAGTCTCTTTGGGTCTTAAGTCTCGCTGCTCTCAGGAGGAGGCCCTTGTGATGCTTGGTAGCTGCCAATGACTTAATGGGTGCCCCAAACTTGCTCTAAGTCTTTTGCACTGACTTTGGCATTGTAGGTGGTGTGGGGTGGTAGAGGGGGCTGCTCAGCTCACCTTTTTGTGAGAACCGTTTCACCCCTTTATAGCATGGAAATGCTCCAATTCCATGTGCCTTCAATGCTGAGCCCTCTTGTGGGGTCCCTTTCCTTCATCTGGATTTGTTTTTATGTCTTTCTGAGGAGTCCTTTATGCATGGGTTAGGAGAGATCTAGCTTCTTTTTTACTCTGCTGCCATCTTAAACCCTGCTGAATCAGGAATAATCTCTTTTAAGAGTACCTTGGCAACAAAAAACTGCTGTGACTCAGGCACTAGGAAACACTTCCAACCATCTGGTCAGCTAATCCACTATGACTATACAAAATTTGTAATGTCTAGCCTTTGGTATAGTGATAAAGTTGATTTGAAGATGTTCAAAAGGTGTGTAAGCCAAAGGGTGTCCATCAAATGCTTTGCCATGAAAGGCATGTTGGTTATAAGTTTGAAAGGTGGGGCAAGCTGCACACACTTTAGGGGCT
Organism: Gracilinanus agilis; assembly: GCF_016433145.1. Classification (NCBI taxonomy): domain Eukaryota; kingdom Metazoa; phylum Chordata; class Mammalia; order Didelphimorphia; family Didelphidae; genus Gracilinanus; species Gracilinanus agilis. Next base: position 239,820,003 of record NC_058133.1, read on the forward strand.
ATAGTAGTTATACCAGGGGCTAGCCATACTCTTTTAACAGAGTCTACAATGCCCTGGGTGCCAAAGTGACCTTTTTTGAGAAAAAAAAAGCATATTTGGTGATGAAAACTTTTAGGGAGTAGGGGATTTACCTTCAGATGACACTCATACTCCATTGATCTATTTTGCTTTAAACATTTGTTTCCATTTTTCTACTTCCCATTCATTGTAAGAAAGGGATAAAGTTGAATCATTACTAGTTGCCAAAGTTAAAATTAATTCAGATCCAAGCTTTTCTGTAGTATCTGCCTGGTCGTTTCCTCTAGAGACAGTGTCAGTTCCAACTGTATGGCAGACCATACAGACTTCAGGTACCTGGAGAGCAGAAATAATTTCATTAATTATTTCGGCATTTGCAATACATTTTCCAGGTGAGGTTAAAAAATCCCTTTGGAGCCAAAGCATGCCCATTACATAACATATTCCAAAGGCATATCTAGAGTCCATGTAAATTATTACCTTCTTATCTTTGGCAATTATACACACATATTTTAGAGCTTTCAGTTCTGCACCTTGAGCACTTATATTTGAGGACAGTGAAGCTGACCACACTGTGGCAAATTCTGTGACTACCGCAGCTTCAGTGTAATATATGCCGTTCCTTATGAAAGAATAACCATCAGTGAATAGAACTAAGTCTGGATTGTCTAAAGGAGTGTCCAGGAGATTATCTTGAGGCTTTTCAGCCATGCACACTAAAGATTCAGACAGGGGAACTCATTTTACCAATTCAGTTTTCTCTCAGAAAGATTTATTTTTATTTTATGTAATTGCTTGATGAATTTATGTAAATCTTTGATGAATTCAAGTCATCAGTGTTATAAGGAAATGTTATAAAGAAGAGAGGATTTGAGCAGGTGAGCAGGGTCTGCAAGGAATAGATGTGGATGCAAGGAAGAGATTCTAAAATGTGGGAGTAGAGGTTGAGGCAGTTGCCTGGGGGTTTTAGCTGAATCTTTCTCTGGTTTTGATCTAGAGGGACTGACTGTTTATCCTTGGTGACTGTTTCTACTTTGACTTCTCATCCTACCAGTTATCTATTGGAGCCTTGCTGTTGTTAACTGTATTCACCTGTAATCCTGACCATCTGACCTGATTTGTAAGATCAAGTCTGGTTCCTTTCTGGATCCAGGACCTTTCCCTTTGCCCTGGCTTGCCTCACTGCCTAAAATGCCATCAAAAGGGGGTTTGGTTTAGTGCAGCTTTAGCTAGAGTAGGACTGAGGATCTTTTAGGTCAGAGAGTCTAGACTTAGTGTAGGAAATTACTTTGAAGACTTCCCGTGAGGGAACAACTTTAGATCTGGGGTTTTAGTTAGAGACATAAACATTAGTGTTACCCAAATTCCTCCTAACCTTTCCCTTTTAATTAAATCAACTTTTATTTACTGTCTTAATGGTCTGTGTGTATTACTTCAGGACAGGCTTTGCCTGGACTGGGTCTGTTAGCCCACAGTCAACCTACTGATACTGGCCCAATTCAATCTCATTCACAAAACCCTCTCCCTTTTTAAAACACCAGATAAACTACATCTTCAAGTTATGAAGTAATTATATGTGATTGCTAATCCATGTCAATAATATTTTAAAGATTATGAAAGACACTTCCAGAGGTGGAACCAAGATGGAGGAGTAACGAGGGCAGCAGCTCACTTTTTCACCATGAACATCCTCTCTGATCAAGAGTAAAATATCACCACAAAATGAATACAGGAGTGAAAGAACCAAAGAGACAGAGGGAAACAACCTTCAAAAAAAGGTTCCAAACTTAAGTCTAAGCTAAGTCAGACCATGAGATATTGTGGGGCAAAAAGAGGTCCAAAACCAACTAACACCCCTTAAAATTGCAAACCTGTGGAGAAGTCTGGAGTCCCAGCCCAAGACAATCTGGCCTCAAGGAGGTCAATTCCCATGGGCTCCGAGTGAAGCTAGGAATCCCAGTCTGGGCTTGGGGTGAGGACATAGTCAACAGTTTGGGGTGAGGACATAGTTCTCAGCGAGAGCCTCCCTGGGATCTTTTTGTCCAAAACTAAGGGTAAAGCTCCATAACAGGGCAATCAAGGGTGTGCCTGATTGAATCAAGAGCTCCTTGAAACCAAAACCATGAGCCTAAACCTGGGGCTAGACTCTGATCAGCACCTGGCCTGATCAAGTTCAGACTGAGATCAAAAGCTTGCACCCAAGCCTGAGGAAACTCTTTAAGCTTTCACAGCTCTCAGCCCTCAGACCATCTGGTAAACTAGTAACAACCCAGAAAATAAGCCAAAAATGACATCAAGGAAGAACTGAAATTTAAGAGGGTACCCCAACTTCCAAGAAAACAGAGCGTACCTTTAATTAGATAGGAAAAATAAGCAAAAATTCAAAAAAGCACCTAACTAAAGACTTTTTATGAAGATAAAGAGCAAGGTGCAGATACAGAAAGGCACAGTGAAATCAAAGGAAACACACCTGAAGTCCAAACGAAAAATATGAATTGGACACAGCATCTGGAAGAGATCAAAAAAGACTTCAAAACCCAGTTATTAGAGGTAGAGGAAAAGTGAGGAAGAGAAATGAAAGTGATGCAAGAAGATATAAAATTGAGGCAAAAAGAAATGAACCACTTGAAAAAGAAGAACCAAAAGCTGACAGAAGAAAAACAGAATTGACCATCTAGAAACCAATGATTTCATCAGAAATCAAGAAACAATAAAGCAGAATCAAAGGAATGAAAAAAAAACAGAGGAAAACATGAAATATCTTATTGAAAAAACGACTTAATAGATCTAGGAGAGACAATCTGAGAGTTATTGGATTACCTGAAAACAATAATGAAGAAATAATCTTGAATATCATATTACAAGAAATTATCAAAGATAACTGTTCAGAGATCCTTGAACAAGAAAATAAAAGTGAAATTGAAATAATTCACAGATCACCTACAGAAAGTAATCCTCAATTGACAACTTCCAGGAATCTTTAATAGTTAAATTCAAGAACCACCAAGTCAAGGTAAAAGTACTTCAAGCAGCCAGAAAGAAAACATTCAGATATCATGGAGCTAAAATCAGGATCACTCAGGACCTAGCAGCCTCTACATTAAAGGATTGGAAGCATGGAATATGATATTCGGAAAGATGAAAGATTTCCAGAGTGTGGGATTCATATTGCTGAGAGGGTTTCAGGCTGCAGCACAGAATTCCATAGTGCCCCCCAGAGCTCTGAGAGAGGGGGCAGTTAGAGGAAGTTGGAGTCCTGGTATAAAAAGGCAGGTCACCTGGCTTGCAGGGTTGTGGATCTTGGGTCTTGATCCTGATCTGGGTGCTGTCTCTGCAAGCTGTGTGGCTCTGAGCTAAGCCATTGAGTCTCTGACAGCCAAACCTGTTTTACTTTGGTTAGAGTACCTTTCAATAAGATCACTGTTTACCTTAGTTTAGCTTTCTAGGTTTAGAAGAAGAATATTTATAGGGTTAGAGAACAGATCAGAATTGTTAGATTCAAGGTACATTTCCCCTTTTGGGGGGAGGGGTTGTTTAATTGTTTAGGTAGTTTTCTCCTTATCTATCAACCCTAAGCCTTATTCCTCCTTCCCATTTCCTGATATCATTAAACCCTTATCAACTAGGAATAGTGTCTGGATATAGATATTTTGGGGATATACTCACAACCTCCATAATTCAAATTCATCTTATTAGTGTCCCTGAAGTTAATCCTAATCTCTGAGCCAGTGAGCTTTTAAGACAGCAAGCTTTGCCAATTCTATCCTGTGAGGAAATAATTCAGAGAAAGATATCATCATAAGGAGTTTAGCCTTTCCCCACTTACCATCTAGGCCCAGAAGTTTTCAAGCCAGATTGTCCACCATTACCAAACTGTTAATTGACTCCAACTGCTTAGTGGGAGGGGGAAGGTGAAGGAGAACTCCTCGGGTTCCTGCCTCTCCCTTCCAGTCAAGCCTGCTTGTGTCTCTCCAAAGACCTGGGATTAAGGAAACTACATTGTCTTCTACAGTTTCCCTGATCCTACAAGAGTCACCTATTCAGTGGAAAAAAAATGGTCAATCAATAAGATTTCCAAGCATTCCTGAGAAATAAACCAGACCTAAGCAAAAAATTCGAAGGTCAAATACAAGACACAAGAGAAGCCCAGAAAGATAAATAAGAAAGAGAAAATTTAAAGGACTCATTAATGTAAAAATGTCTATTAGGTCTACATGGAAAGAGGATTTCTACAATTCTCAAAAATTACTCTCAGTAGTAGAGAAGATAGAAGGAATTTACTGAGAAAGAGGGTGGAAAAGTAAGCTAATTATGATAATATGATGTAAATGATGATATATGATCATATGATATATATGTAAATGTGATGACATGGAACACTATGTATGCATGATATGTGTATGCATATGAATGACTTGTAAAAATCAATCCAGGGCTGAAAGAGAGGATTCACTAAGAGAAAAGGGAGGGAGAGAAAGAATGGGATAAATTATATAACATAAAGAGGTAAAAAAAACCAATAGAAAGGAGAGGATAAAAGTGGTGATGGGGAATGCTTAAACTTAACTCTCTTTGTAACTGGTTCAGAGAGGGAAAAATGAGTATACTCCATGGGGCATAGAATTCTATCTTATCCTACAGGGAAGTAAAAAGACAAGGGAAGTGTAGGGGCGTGGAGCAATTGAAGGGAGGAGGAACTGGGGAGTGATAAAAAGTTCCTGAGAGAAATAATGCTATCCACATTGAGAGAAAAGACTATGAGAGTAGAAACACAAAAGAAAAACATATGACATCACTTATCACTTGTTTATATGGGTATATGATTTGGGATTTTGGCTTTAAAAGATTGTTCTAGTGCAAAAATGTGTATTATGGAAATAGGTATCAAGTGATAACATTTGTACAACCCAATGGAATTGCTTGTCAGCTCTGGGAGCAGGGAAGAAAAGAAAATGAATTATGTAAACATGGAAAAATGTTTTTAAAAAATAAAAGTTTTAAATAAAGAAGAAAAGCATAGGCTCTCTATCATAGCTTATATGTTTATGTTCATTAGGACTCCATATTGGAATTCTGTCACTTATAGCTTTAACATCAAACAATATATTTAAAAAATTATCACACAAGAGCACTTGTGCTTAGAGTAAAGAGAAAAGAGACCTGATTCAAAGACCAGCTGAGATACTTAGATGAGTAAATCTTTTAACTTTTCATGAACTTCAGTTTCTTCATCTATAAAATGGGGAATAATACTTGTAAACTTACCTGGCATGGGTTGTCTTAAATGAAATGCTATAGCAAACTTTAAAGTGCTATATATTTACAACTTTTCTTTATGGATTTGTTCATTGGTAGGCCTATTGAAGTCTGCACAACTAAATTTTCTAGTGGAATGAGTATTTTAGTCTGAGGCATGGGCTTGCTTCCCTGCTTAGGGTTTCTGTTGGGAACTGCAATTAGAGTAAACTATTAACTTAGAAACATCAGAGCCACCACTAAACTACAAAACATCTCTAGTGGTCATCTGGATATACAGATGAGGAGCTAACTTACTTGGAACATTTTTGAAATCCATTAATAAATAAAGCAATTATTTACTCTGCTAACCTTTTTGAAGGTATTGTGTTTTGTAGACATTATTTCAACTTCATTAATCCTATATTGTTTCTTTCTGTTTTCCATCGTTACTAGCTGTATGGAGTCCACTGAAAGTAAAGAGGTGTTCCAAAAGTATGGAGAAATGCTTACGTTGTTAGAAAAGTAAGTAAATTTTATAGACAATTATCCTCTCCTTCCCTCTCTCTCTCAGAAGGAATTTATTAAGTATTTACATTCCCTTATTTTCCAATTTTTTGCCAACACAAAGTGTGCGGCTATAAATATTTTTGTGCAAGTCTTTTTCCTTATGATCTCTTTGGAGTATAACCCAAACAGTGCTCTGCATCAGACACACTCTTGATTGCCCTTTCCTGGAGTTTCACTCTTAGTTTTGAGCAAAAAGATCTGGGGGGCTCCCCCTGAGAACTGTGTCCCACCCCAAAATGTGGATTATATCTTCATCCCAAACCCAGACTGGGATTCTTGGCTTCACTCTGGGCCCACATGGATCAGCCCCCTCCAACCTAGATTGTCCTGGGATAAGACTCCATACTTCTCCACATGTTTGAAATTTAAAGGGGTGTGAGTTGGCTTAGACTACTATTTGTCCATGCAGGTGCTCAGATTCTGAATGTAAGCTTGGGCTGAAGTTTGGTACGTGTAAAAGCAGACATGGAGAGATATAATTGTGGTTTGGTCTTGGCTTGCTCTTCACTCACTACTATGCCTCCTGCTGGCTCTGCTCCCCTCTCACTTCAATCCTCAGATGGTCTCTGCCTATCTTTTGGGTTTTTTTTAAAATGTTGTTTCCCTTTTTCTCTTTGTTGGTTTTTTCACTCCTGTATTTGTTTTGTGATGATATTTTATTCTTGGTCAGAGAGGATTTTTGTTACTCTTCCATCTTGACTCCACCTCTGGAAGCCTATACTTCCTCTTCCATTTGTAGTCAAACTCCTTGAAAAGCCTATCTACAATAGATGCTTCCATATTTTCTCTTCTTACTCTTAACCCTTTTTAATCTGGCTTCTGACTTCATCATTCTATGCAAAATATCGTCTTCAAAGTTATAAATGATTTCTTAATTGTCAAACCCATGGCATTTTCTCAGTCCTCATTCTTCATGACCTTTGATACTGTCTTCTATCTTGGCTCTCCCACCTACCTAACAACTTCTTTTCAATCTCCTTGGCTGGATTCCCATGTAGTTTATACCCTCTAACCATAGGTGTCCCACAAGATTCTGTTCTGGATCCCCTTCTTTTGCTCTTCTATACCGATTTATTTGGTGATCCCATATGTTCTTATGGATTTAATGAGCACATCTATACTGATGATTCTCAAATCTATTTATCCTGCCTCAATCTTTGTGCTGATTTCTACTCTTATATTTCCAAACTGCCTTTCCAGTATCTAAAACTGTATATTTATTAGACATCTTAAACTCAACATGAATTCATGATCTTTCCTTCCCAACACTACCTCTCTGCTGTACTGTAGAAGGTAAACCATTCTAGTCTTTCAGGTTCACAACCTACTGCAATTCTTGATGCCTCACTATCTCTCATCTTTTAACTCCAATTGTTGCTGAGGTCATTTGATTTCTTGTTGTTGTATCCTTTGTAACATCTCCAAAAAATATCCCCTTCTCTCTTACAATATTATCACTATAGGCCTTCATCACCTTACATATGGAACATTGTAATGGCTTTCTGTTGAGTCTTCCTGCCTCAAATCTATTCTTATTTTAATTCAGCCACTGAAGTGACATTCCTAAGGTACAGGTCTGACCATGTCACCTCTCTACTCAGTAGCTTCCTAATCAAATAGAAAATACTTCATCATTTCAAGGTAGCTAGCCTCCTTCTACTTTTCATCATTTCAAGGAAGCTAGCCTCCTTCTACCTTTCCAAACTCTTTATAACTTACTCCTCAACACATACTCTTTCATCCAATGAAACTGGCCTGGGTATTCCACAAACAAGACACTTCATATTTCAGCTCTGGTCATTTTCTCTGGCTGTTTTCCCTCCCTGGAACACTGTTCCTTTTTGTCTCCATTTGCTTCCCTATCTTCTTTTAAGTTCTAACTAAAAGAGCAATTTCTAACCATTCTGAAAAGCAATTTGTAACCATGCCAAAAGGACCATAAAATCCTTGACTCAGCAATACACTACTAGATCAGTATTCCTAAGAGATCAAAGATAGGGGAAAAGGACCAAATTGTATAAAAATATTTATAGTAGCTTTTTGTGGCAGGAAAGAACTGGAAACTGAAGGAATGTCCATCAATTGAGGAATACCTAAACAAGTTGTGCTATATGACTGTAATGGAATACTGTTGTGCCATAAGAAATGACAAACATAATCAAACACAGACACAAACACTGGAAAAACATATGAAGTGATGCAAAGTGAAGTGAGGAGAACCAGAAGAATGTATGCAGTAATAGCAACAACATACAATCATCAACTGTGAATGACTTAAACTAGAATCAGCAATGTAAAGCTCGAAAGGACTCGTGATGAAAAAGTCTTTTCACCACTAATGAAAGAATTGACAGTTTAAATCCAGATTGAAGCATGCCGTTTTTCATTTTATTTCCTTCATGAGTTTTTTCTTGAATAAACAATGTGTATTTTCTTTTTCAACATAATAAACATGGAAATGTGTGTTCCATGATAGCACCTGTATAACCTATATCATAATACCTGCCTTGTTTGGGGAGCAAGGGGAGGAAGTTAGGGAGAAGACATGGATCATGAAATGTCAGAAAGCAATTTTGAAAAATTCTATCTGCATAAAATAAAAATAAAATAAATAAATATAATTTAAAAGAAACAGAAAAACCATTCACTTTAGGAAGCCCTTTCCAACATCTTTTAATTCTAGTGCCTTTGACTTTCCTATTTTTCCACTATAGAGAGTGTACATATTTGTTTGCTTGTTTGTTTTAAGATTGTGAATCACTTGAGGGGAGGGACTGCCTTTTGCCTCTTTCTTTTTCCTGGATCATTCTACTGTAAATACAAATAACATGGAAATAGATTTTGAACAATGATACATGTATAACCCAGTGGAATTGCTTGTCAGCTCCAGGAGGAGGGAGGACAGATGAGGGGGGGAAATCATTAATCATGTAACCATGGAAAAATATTCTAATTTTTTTTAAAAAGAAGAGATATAGTGTGATAGGAGGGATGAATGATCAAATGAGTGTTTCTTTTAGGATCAGAGAGATATGGGGATATTTGAAGACAGCAGGGAATGATCTAAAAGACAAAGAGACTGAAAGAAAATAAGTGATAGAGTAGAGGTAACAGAGGGGGCAATCTGTTGAAGGGGAAGGGATGGAATGGAATGACTTGAGGAAGTAAACTGGTTTGCCATGGTACTTAATAGGCAACTTCATTCAAGAAAGAAGTGAGGGAAAAGACAATCTACATTGTGGAAAAGGAGAAAAGAGGGAGCCAGGGTGAATTAATTCAATTATTTTTTGCAAAATGGGAAGCACAGTTCTCAGCCTAAAGGTTAAGAGGAGAGAAATGAAAGATTTGAGGAGGGATGAACATGTTTGGAATGGCCTCTGGGTAGTGAAGTGATGAGGGAGGTATATTAGGATTGCCTAGCAGCAATGAGGGCCTAGTTGAGGTTGCATAACATAAATTTGTAGGGGACCCAATCAGAAGGAATAGTTTCATGATTTTCTCCTTTTTTGTTCAGCAGTACATGTTTATAAGTTAAGACAGTGGATAGTAGAAATGAACTTGGCAGAGTATAATCAGAAATAAGAGGACTAAGGACTGGAGAGAAGAGAATAGTAGAGAGTTTAATTGGGTCAGCAAAAGGAAAGAATGTGAGGGAAAGAACCTATGAGAAAACTGAGGGTCAAGAAATTGATAGTCATTATGAATGAAGAGTAGGGTATGTAAGGGAAGGCACAAAGAGAGAGATGGAAAGCAAGTAGAATGTAGTCAGATGAGATTTCAGAATTTATGAATATGGCAGTAGTATATTTGTGGTTAATGGCAAGTTCAAGCATATGATCATCTTTGGATGTAGCTGAAATGGATAAAGGTCACAAGAAGTGATTAGGTTGAAGAATCAAATGGTTAGAGTGTTTGAGAGAAAATCAACATATGTTAAATTTCCCCTATCTCTTCTAGGTTGAAAGTATAGAAGCTACTCACAACCTTGATCCTACTCTGATAAGAATAAAAGTATTGGACTATTCCATTTCTTACCTGGACCAGTTTGCTCTTCCTTAGGCAGCTGGTGCTCCTTCACACCACAGGGCTCACCATATTAATGCCAGATTTAGATTACTAAAGCTCACAACTTCCATATCCAAGAGATCTACCAGCTTCAGACTCCCTGATTAATAAAGATTATAGATGTTCATGACCATGCCCACATTATTTATTTTTTTGGTTCACATTATTTTCTCAATTACATAGATCTCAGAATACAGATGAAAACATACTATTTTTCACTTTAGATTATTTCAGTTTTTACTTGAGTGTTTTGATTTTATGTGAATATTCTCTTACAACACTGAACAATATGGAAATAGGTTTTGCATGATAATGTAGGTATACTCTATATCAAATTGCTTACCATCTCTAGAAATGGTAAGAGAAAGAAGGGAGCAAGGCAATTTGGACATATGTAGAAAATTGTAATTGCACATAATTGGAAAATAAAATATCTTTTAAAAAAGAAAAATGTATAATGTAATTCATGATGATTCTATCTCCTTGGTATTTTTTTGAGAAATGGCCCCTCTTTTCCACAGGAAATGTCATCATCCTGGTTTGTTTATTGTTTATTGACTGACCATTGTTTATGAGGATGGGAATTATGTACAATAACAGTATAAAATAGGATGATTTATGATTGTGAAAAGCTTTTAATAGAGGAATTTATATTTGATTCTGAAAAATAACAAGGAACCAGTAGAGATTATTGAGTAATGTATTGAGTATACATTTTTTTTTTGCTGGACACACAAAAAATGTAAAGCAAAAAAAAAGTAAAATGTGTAGATGCAAAAAAGAACACTTGAAAAGACATGTAGTTTTTTCTTTTTTCTTTTATTTTCCCAATTACATGTAGATAAAATATTTAATAATCATTTCATGACATTTTCCAATCCATGTTCTCTCCTTCCCTTTCCTCCTCCCTCCCCTGAGGCACCAGGTAAAATGATATAAGTAATACATTTGTATTTTTTAAGTAGAAACAATAGAAATAAATGTATCTTTTCAAGACATAAGTAAGATCTATCTAAAATGAAAAGTTAGTATTTTTGATAATGACAATAATTCAGTTGCTTTTTCAGTAAAGTCAATGGGAAAGCCAAGATGTCTATCAGCATTACTATTTAAATTATATCATATCACCATTATCTTTAATTATAATGCTAGAAATAATAGCTCTAAACATAAGACAAGGTAAAGAAACCAAGGGAATAAGCATTGACAAAGAGGAAATAAAAGTATTGTCTTTTATAGATGATGTTTTTAAGAACCCTAGAGAGTCAATTAAAAATTAATTGAAAAAATATTAGCCATTGCAGGATATAAAATAAGTCATCACCATTTCTGTAAATGATAAAATTCATCAGGAAAAGCCACGAAGAGAATTCCATTTAAAATAATCACAAAATGAATAAAATACTTGGGAGTCTATACCAATTCATGTATAGGAACTACATGAATACTACCACAAAATATTCTTTAAACATATAAAAGAGACCTTATTAACTGAGGAAATAGTAATTACTCATGGGTAGGCCATGTCAATAAAATAATGACAGTTATGACAATAAAATAATACCTAAATTAATTTACTTATCCAGTGCTATTCCAATAAAACTACTGAAAGATTACTTTATTTAGATAGAAAAAAATAACAAAATTCATCTGAAGGTCAAGACTCTCAAAGGAAATAATGAAAAAAGTGAGGATGATCAGGCTTTAGAAGGACAAAATATTCAACTATATCCTAGAGTAATAATTATCAAAAATAATTTAGTACTGATTAAATAGAAAAGTTGATCAGTGGAACAGGTTAGGTTCATAGCATACAGAAACCAGGTAACCCAATATTTTATAAACCCAACAAACCCAGCAGCTGTGTCAGAGATCCATGCATGTAATTTACTCTCTTGGGCAGTTATACTTTTCCTTTGAAAACAAGTATTTATAACTTGAATTTTTGTGAATATTAATGGAGAGCAACTTAAATGACACCAAAAATTTTGTGTTAAGTGAGAATCTCAATAAATGAGTTTTTCACTGGCCATTTAACCAAGGATAAATGATATTTTGTGATAAAAAGAAGATTAATTTCATTTGTTTTATTTCTCAGAGAATGAGCTAAGAGAAAATGGCATGCAATGCTAGTGGTATTTCTTTTCATATGATTTTGCAAAGAATTTATTAGGGAGAAATCAGGTTTTACTTGCATATCACCAGCTGTAGAGCAAACATCTTAAACTAGATCCCATACCTCTGCTCCTCAAACTCAACACACTAAAAATCATCTTTTCCCCAAACCTACCCTGTTTCTGAGCTTCTTATTTCTGTCAAGGACACTATTCTCCCTGGCACATAATGCCACAACCTTGGAATCATCCTCAACTTCTCATTTGCTCACCACATATATCCAGTATGTTCCCAAATATTGTCATTTATACTTTCACATATGGGACTGTTAGGCTGCTTTCCTTAATATTTTTTTAATTCATTTTCCTGACATTCTTTAACTTTAATTCTTCCAGATGATTTTTTTTACTTTCCATTTTATTAATCTCTTCATTGATTTTTTTAAAGGATTTCTATTTTGGCATTTAATTAGAGATTTTTAATGCCAACCAGTATCTTTGCTAGGAAACCCTAAATGGGGGACAACCAGGTGGCTCTGTGGATTAAGAGCCAACCCCAGAGATGGGAGGTCATGGGTTCAAATGTGACCTCAGACATTTCCTAACTCTGTGACCCTGGACAAGTCACTTAACCCCAATTGCCTAATCCTTACCACTCTTCTACTTTGCAACCAATATATAGTATTGATTCTCATATGTAAGGTAAGAGTTTTTTTTTAATTAAAAAAAAAGAAAGAAAATCACAAATAGAATCACAAAGAGTCAGATATGATGAAAAATGACTTAACAACAACAAATATGCTTGTCTGTGTGTCTGTGTGTGTGCATGCACATGTGTGTGTATGTGTGTGTGTTTTCCCTTCTTTGAATCTAGTTAGATGTGAGTGAGATCCAAGCATTGCTTCCCCACACACACAGACACACCACACACACACTATTTTCCTCTCCATGGTAAAGGATCTTTCTTGTATCCTCTTTTATGTGAGATAATTTTCCCTATTCTTCCTCTTCTTTCCCCTATCTCTACAGTATCCCTCTTTCTTATTCTATTTTTTTACATCATCCCAACATAATCAACTCACTCCCCCATTTTCTTTCTATGTAACCTCCTTCTAACCACCCTAATAATTAAAAAGTTCTTAGCAAATACATGAATGAACTTCCCATATAGAAAGGTAAGTAAACATGTTAACCTTATGATTAAGCCCCTTATGATTTTTCTTCAAGGTTTACTTTTTTACGCTTTTCTAGAATCTTGCATTTGAAAGTCAGATATTCTCTTCTGCTCTGGTCTTTTTGTCAGGAAAGCTTGACAGTCCGCTATTTCATTAAATATAAAATTTTTCTTCTGAAGGATTATACTTAGTTTTGCTGGACTGGTGATTCTTCCTTTTCCTTCCAGAATATCATATTCCAAGTCCTCCACTTCTGTATTATGATAGCTGCTAAATCATGTGTGACCCCTAACTCTTATTCTATGGTATTTGATTGATTTCTTTCTGTCTACTTGAAGTATTTTCTTTTTCTGACCTGGAACCTCTGAAATTTGACTATAATATTCCTGGGAATTTTCATTTTATGATCTGTTTAAGGAAATGATCATTTTATTCATTATATCAGTGGATTTAGTATATTAAGGCAGTTTTCCTGGATAATTTCTTGAAATGTGATATATAGGCTCTTTTTTTGAACATGATTTTCAGTTAGTCCAATAATTCTTTTTTTAAAAAAACTTTACCTTCTATCTTGCATCAATATTAAGTATTGGTTCCAAGGCAAAAGAGTGGTAAAGGCTAGGCAACTGAGGTTAAGTGACTTGACCAGATTCTCACAATTAGGAAGTGTCTAAGGCTGCATTTGGAACCAGGATCCAGCCTCTCCAGACCTGGCTCTGAATCTACTGAGTCACTTAGCTGCTCCTTAGTCCAATATTTTTAAAATTATATCTACTTGATCTATTTTCCAAGTTAGTTTTGTCCAGTGAGATATTTAACACTTTTTCCTATTTTTGCATTATTTTGATTTTTCTTATATTTCTTGATGTCTTATGGAGTCATTAGCTTCCACTTATCTGATTCTGTTTTAAAAATGTTAAGAGTTTTTTTGAGTGAACTTTTTTTGCCTCTTTTTCCATTTAGCCAGTTCTGTTTTTTAAGATGTTATTTACTTCAGTATTTTTGTGACTCTTTTTCTATTTAGCCAGTTCTGTTTTTTTTAACATTTATTAATTATATTTTAGAAAAGTTAACATGGTTACATGATTTATGCCCTTACATTCCTTTTAACCTCCTGACCTCCCCTCTCCCCTGGCCAATATGCATTTCTACTGGTTTTAACATGTGTCATTAATCAAGACCTATTTCCAAATTGTTGATAGTTGCATTGGTGTGGTAGTATTGATCTCCAATCATGTCCTCATCAACCCATGTATTCAAGCTGTTGATTTTCTTCTGTTTTTGCTCTCCTGCAGTTCTTCCTCTGAATGTGGGTAGCACTCTTTACCATAAGTCCCCAAGAATTGTGCTGGGTCATTGCATTGCTGCTAGTTCAGAAGTCCATTACATTCTATTTTACCACAGTATATCAGTCTCTGTGTACAATGTTCTTCTGGCTCTGCTCCTTTCACTCTGCCATCAATTCCTGGAGGTCTTTCCAGTTCACATGGAATTCCTCCAGTTTATTATTCCTTTTAGCACAATAGTATTCCATCACCAGCATATACCACAATTTGTTCAGCCATTCCCCAATTGAAGGGCATACCCTCCTTTTCCAGTTTTTTGCCACCACAAAAAGTATGGCTATAAATATTTTTGTCCAAGTCTGTTTATCTATGATCTGTTTGGAGTACAAACCCAACAGTGGTATGGCTGGATCAAAGGGCAGGCATTCTTTTATATCCCTTTGAGCATAGTTCCAAATTGCCATCCAGAATGGTTGGATCAGTTCACAACTCCACCAGCAGTGCATTAATGTTCCAATTTTGCCACATCCTCTCCAACATTCATTACTCTACCCTTCTCTCATTTTAACCATTCTATTAGGTGTGAGGTGATACCTCAGAGTTGTTTTGATTTGCATTTCTCTAATTATTAGAGATTTAGAGCACTTTCTCATGTGCTTATTGATAGTTTTGATTTCTTTATCTGAAAATTGCCTATTCATTTCTCTTGCCCATTTATCAATTGCGGAATGGCTTTATTTTTTATACAATCAATATAACTCCTTGTATATTTGAGTAATTAGACTGTTGTCAGAGTATTTTATTATAAATATTTTTTTCCAAATTTGTTGTTTCTCTTCTAATCTTGGCTACATTGTTTTTGTTTGTACAAAAGCTTTTTATCTTAATATAATCAAAACCATTTAATTTACATTTGTAATTTTCTCTAACTCTTGCTTGGTTTTAAAATCTTTCCTTTCCCAGAGATCTGACAAGTATACTATTCTGTGTTCACTTAACTTATTTAGAGTTTCCCTCTTTATATTCAAGTCATTCACCCATTCTGAATTTATCTTGGTGTAAGGTGTGAGATGTTGATCTAAACCTAATCTCTCCCATATTGTTTTCCAAATTTCCCAGCAGTTTTTGTCAGTGGATTTTTGTCCCCAAAATTGGGCTCTTTGGGTTTATCATATACTGTCTTGCTGACATCACTTACCCCAAGTCTACTCCACTGATCCTCCCCCCTATCTCTTAGCCAGTACTACACCTCTTTAATACCTGCTGCTTTATAGTATAGTTTAATATCTGGTACTGCTAGGCCACCTTCCTTCACATTTTTTTTCAATATTTCCCTTGATATTCTTAATCATTTGTTATTCCACATGAATTTTGTTATAGTTTTTCCTAATTCAGTAAAGAAGTTTTTTGGTAATTTGATAGGTATGGCGCTAAATAGGTAAATTAATTTGGGTAGAATGGTCATTTTTATTATGTTAGCTCATCCTACCGATGAGTAATAAATGTTTTTCCAATTATTTAGATCTAGTTTTAATTGTTTGGAAAGTGTTTTGTAGTTGTTTTCTATAATTCCTGTATTTGTTTAGGTAGATAGATTCCTAAGTATTTTATATTATCTAGGGTGATTTTAAATGGTGTTTCTCTTTCTACTTCTTGCTGCTGTGATGTGTTGGAAATATATAGAAATGCTGATGATTTATGTGCATTTATTTTGTATCCTGCAACTTTGCTAAAGGTGTTGGTTATTTCTACAAGCTTCTTAGTTGATTCTCTAGAATTTTTTAAGTAGACCATCATATCATCTGCAAAGAGTGATAGCTTAGTCTCCTCATTGCCTATTTTAATACACTCAATTTCTTTTTCTTCTCTAATTGCTACTGCTAGTGTTTCTAGTACAATTTTTAAATAATAGAGGAGATAATGGGCATCCTTGTTTCACTCCTGATCTTATTGGTAATGCTTCTAATTTATCCCCATTGCAAATGATGCTGGTGGATGGTTTTAGGTATATACTATTTATTATTTTTAGGAAAGGTCCTTCTATTCCTATACTTTTCAGTGTTTTCAATAGGAATGGGTGCTGTGTTTTGTCAAAGGCTTTTTCAGCATCTATTGAGATAATCATGTGATTTTTGTTTGATAGATTTTTGATATCGTCAATAATGTGGATGGTTTTCCTAATGTTGAACCAGCCTTGCATTCCTGGTATAAATCCCACCTGATCATGGTGGATGATCTTCTTAATTACTTGCTGGAGTCCCTTTGCTAATACTCTATTTAAGATTTTTGCATCTATGTTCATTAGAGAGATTGGTCTATAGTTTTCTTTCTCTGTTTTTGGTCTGCCTGACTTTGGGATCAGTACCATATTTGTGTCATAAAAGGAATTTGGTAGGACTCTTTCTTTGCTTATCATATCAAATAATTTGTATAGTATTGGGATTAGTTGCTCTTTGAATGTCTGATAGAATTCACTTGTGAATCCATCAGGTCCTGGTGATTTTTTTCTTAGGGAGTTCTTTGATGGCTTGTTCAATTTCTATTTCTGATATGGGATTATTTAGGCATTCTATTTCTTCTGCTGTTAATCTAGGCAATTTATGTTTTTGTAGATATTCATCCATATCTCCTAAATTGTTATATTTGTTGCCATATAATTGGGCAAAATAGTTTTTAATGATTGCCTTAATTTCCCCTTCATTAGAGATGAGGTCTCCCTTTTCATCTTTGATACTGTCAATTTGGTTTTCTTTTTTCCTTTTTTTCATTAGATTGACCAGTACTTTGTCTATTTTATCTGTTTTTTTCAAAATACCAGCTTCTAGTCTTATTTATTAATTCAATAGTCCTTATACTTTCGATTTTATTAATTTCTTCCTTAATTTTTAGTATTTCTAATTTAGTTTTCATCTAGGGATTTTTAATTTGCTTGCTTTCTAATTTTTTGAGTTGCGTAACCAATTCATTAATCTCTGCCTTCCCTAATTTATTAATATATGCAGTCAAGGATATAAATTTCCCCCTGAGTCCTGTCTTGGCTGCATCCCACAGAGTTTGGTAGGATGTCTCATCATTGTTATTCTCTTAAATGAAATTGTTGATTATTTCTATGATTTCTTCTTTGACAAATTGGTTTTGGAGAATCATATTATTAATTTCCAAATAGTTTTTGACTTGCCTGTCCAGGTGCCCTTACTAATTATTATTTTTATTGCATTAGTATCTGAGAAGGTTACATTTATTATTTCTGCTCTTTTGCATTTGTTTGCAATGTTTCTATGCCCTATTACATTGTCAGTCTTTGTGAATGTACCATGTACAGCTGAAAAGAAGGTGTATTCCTTTTTGTCCCTATTTATTTTTCTCCCTATATCTATTAAATCTAATTTTTCTAGGAGTTCATTCACCTCTCTTACCTCTTTCTTATTTATTTTTGGTTTAATTTATCTAGGTCTGAAAGAGGAATATTTAGATCTCCCACTATTATGGTTTTACTATCTATTTCCTTCTTGAGCTCTGCCAGTTTCTCCTTTATGAATCTGGATGCTATGCCACTTGGTGCATACATATTGAGCAATATTATTTCCTCATTGTCTATACTGCTTTTTATCAGGAGGTAATTGCCTTCCTTGTCTTTTTTAATCATATATATTTTTGCTTTGGCTTTGTCAGAGATCATAATATCCACTCCTGCCTTTTTTTTTTCTCATTTGAAGCCCAAAAGATTTTGCTCAAGCCCTTTACTTTAAACTTGTGTATGTCTACCCACCTCATATGTGTTTCTTGTAGACAACATACGTTAGGATTTTGGTTTCTAATCCACTTTTCTATTTGCTTCTGTTTAATGGGTGAGTTCATCCCATTCACCTTCAGAGTTATAATTATCAGTTATGTATTTGCCGACATTTTGGTGTCCTCCCCTAGTTCTACCTCTTCTTCTTACACTATTTCCTTTTAAATCAGTGGTTTGCTTTAAGCCAGTCACCCCTGTCCCCTCCCTTGATTTACTTTCCGTTTTACCCCTCCCTTATTATTCCCCTATTTTTATTTTTAAGACCTAATGAATTTTCTACCCCGTCTTTTCCCCTCCCTTTTTTGACCTCCCCACTCCCCTGCTCCCCTTGGTTTATCCCTTCTGACTCTCTCAGGAGGGTTAGATAGAGTTTTATATCCCAATGGATATAGCTACTCTTTCCTCTCAGGGTTAATTACACTGCGAGTAAGGTTTAAATATTACCTCTTAATGTTCTCTTCCTCTCCTTCTTACTTAAGAGGCTGGATTTGTGTTATATTTTCATCATTTTGAAATTATTATTGTTTATACCATATTAAATTCACTTTGTCAACTCCTAGCATTCTGAGATAGTTCTATGGGTTTTAACAAGGAATTTTCTTTACTCTTGAAGGTATGTGACAAAGCTTTATGGTAGCTGGTGCCAGACAGTGTCAGAGAAGTCACAATGCAATCTCACTCAGCCACTCCTCTGTCATGATCCAGAAACTAAACAGATCATTGTCAACTTTAACCCACAGGTAAGCAAACTACAGAATTTTTTGGTAAGAATACACTGTGAGATTCTAAAGCCACTTATTTAATCTTTATAGGCAAAATAAGTAAGAATGCATGGAGAATAGTAAGCAAGGTATGTTCTTTGGCTTGCCTCCTATACATAAATCTTTTGTTTTCCTGAAAGAATGTAATCTTTGAAGGCAGAGGCTTTAGATTTTATCTTTGTATCTTAGAAAGTACACAGTGTATAATAGTAAATGCTTGATAAATTTGTTAATAGGTCGATTGGTTTGTAGAGCTTCTTTGTTTTTACATGGTTTTGCATTAATGTTTTAAGTTCAGAAAAATTCATAATAAAGTTATGACTATTTAATAGATCTGTATCAGTAGGGTACAGTGCATTGAGAGCAAACCTCAGAGTTACAAAGACCTCAGTTCAAGTCCTTTCTTTAGTACATGGTAACTAAGATTCTTGTCAATTCAATTTACCTCTTAGTTCCCTAGGGCATAGGGCAGTGATGGGCAAACTATGCCCTGTGGGCCAGATGAGGGCCCCCTGAAATGTTTTATCAGAGGAATACAATGAGTAGGATACAATGCAATGAAACTTCAAAAGAGTTGCCTTAGAAACAAACTGAGAGATGAGCATTTCTTTTCCTTTGGCCACCTCTTTAAAAAGTTTGCCCATCACTGGCCTAGGCAATTGTTTAAGACTTTGAGTTTCAGTGGACCTAGTTTTCCAGGTTAAGATGGTGGTAGAGTAAAAAGCAGCTGCTTAACCTCTCCTAACACACACATGTAAGACTCTTCAAGAGGACATAAAAACAAATCCAGACGAACAACAGGACCCCCTCCCCCACAAATACATACCTTCACAGTCATGCACTCCTCTGTACTGGGTCTCCACCCAAGGTCCACGCCTGCCCTCAGGATCCACATTGGCACCCGCGTCCTCACCTGCTCTCAAGGTCTATGTTCAAAGTATAGGAACAGAAGGACCTTTCCTAAAAATAATAAATAGTATATATCTTAAACCATCAACCAGCATCATATGCAATGGGGATAAATAAGAATCCTTTCCAATAAGATCAGGAGTGAAACAAAGATGCCCATTATCACCTCTATTATTTAACATTGTACTAGAAACACTAGCAGTAGCAATTAGAGAAGAAAAAGGAATTGAAGGTATCAAAATAGGCAATGAGGAGACTAAGCTATCACTCTTTGCCGATGATATGATGATCTACTTAAAATATCTTAGAGAATCAACTAAAGAGCTAGTATAAATAATCAACAACTTTAGCAAAGTTGCAGGATACAAAATAAATGCACATAAATCATCAGCATTTCTATATATTTCCAACACATCACAGCAGCAAGAAGTAGAAAGAGAAACACCATTTAAAATCACCCTAGACAACATAAAATACTTAGGAACCTCTCGACTAAAACAAACACAGGAATTATACGAAAACAACTACCAAACACTTTCCAAACAACTAAAACTAGATCTAAACAATTGGAAAAATATTTATTGCTCATGGGTAGGATGAGCTAACATAATAAAAATAACCATTCTACCCAAATTAATTCATTTATTTAGTGCCATACCTATCAAACTACCCAAAACTTCTTTACTGAATTAGAAAAAACTATAACAAAGTTCATTTGGAAGAAGAAAATTTCAAGAATATCAAGGGAAATAATGAAAAAAATGTGAAGGAACGTGGCCTAGCATTACCAGATATTAAACTATACTATAAAGCAGCAGTCATCAAAACAATATGGATGCGTGGAATAGACTTGGGGCAAGTGACATCAGTAAGACAGTGTATGAGAAACCAAAAAATCCCAACTTTTGGGATAAAAATCCACTATTTGACAAAAAATGCTGGGAAAATTGGAAAACAATATGGGAGAGATATGGTTTAGATCAACATCTCACACCCTATACCAAGATAAATTCAGAATGGGTGAATGTCCTTAATATAAAGAGGGAAATTATAAATTAAGTGAACACAGAATAGTATACTTGTCAGATCTCTAAGAAAGGAAAGATTTTAAAACCAAGCAAGAGTTTGGGAAAATTACAAAAGGTAAAATAAATGATTTTGATTATACTAAATTAAAAAGATTTTGTACAAACAAAAACAATGCATCCAAAAATCAGTAGGGAAACAACAAATTGGGAAAAAAATCTTTATAAGAAAAAACTCTAATAGGGGTCTAATTTGAGTAACTATACAAGGAGTTAAATCAATTGTATAAAAAATCAAACCATTCCCCAATTGATAAATGGGCAAGGGACATGAATAGGTAATTTTCAAATAAAGAAATCGAAAGTATCAATAAGCACAGGAGAAAGTGTTCAAAATCTCTAATATTTAATGAAATGAAAATCAAAACTACACTGAGGTGTCACCTCACACCTAGCCAGATTGACTAAAATGATAGTAGGGGAGAGTAATGAATGTTGGGGGGGATGTGGCAAAATTGGGACATTGATGCATTGCTGGTGGAGTTGTGAACTGATCCAACCATTCTGGAAGGCATTTTGGAACTATGCTCAAAGGACTATAAAAGATTGCCTGCCCTTTGATCCAGCCATACCATTGTTGGATTTGTGCCCCAAAGAGGTCATAGATAAACAGACCTGTATGAAAATATTTATAGCTGCGCTTTTTGTGTTGGCAAAAAACTGGAAAATGAGGGCGTGCCCTTCATTTGCAGAATGGTTGAATGGCTGAACAAATTGTGGTATATTCTGGTGATGGAATACTATTGTGCTCAAAGGAATAATAAACTGGAGGAGTTCCATGTGAACTGGAAAAACCTCTAAGAATTGATGCAGAATGAAAGGAGCAGATCCAGAAGAACATTGTACACAGAGACCAATAAATTGTGGTAAAATAGAATGTAATAACTTCTGTACTAGCATCAATGAAATGATCCATAACAATTCTGAGGGACTTATGGAAAAAAACGCTACCCACATTCCAAGGAAGAACTATAGGAGAGGAAACACAGGAGAAAAGCAACTGCTTGAACACATGGGTTGAGGCGGATATGATTGGAGATGTTGACTTGAAACTACCACAACAATGCAACTAACAACAATTTGGAAATAAGTCTTGATCGATGACTTATGTTAAAATCAGTAGAAATGTGCATTGGCTATGGTGGGGGGTGGGGGGGAGGAGATTCAGAGGTGAAGGGGAAAGTAAGAACATGAATCATGTGACCATGATAACTTTTCTAAAAAATAAAAATTATTAAAAAAAAAAAAAGACTGAGTTTCTAGGAAGTTACTATTTTGCACTGGTAAAGAGTACTTCCTCACCAGGATTTCCCCACATAAATGAAATCACAGGCCTCATTATATTTTTAATTATGATAATCAAAAAACATTTATTGAATTCTTACTCTGTGTCAGTTAGTAAGGGATACAATGACAATTCAATTCATCCAGCATTTCAGTGCCTACTATGTGTAAGATTATAGAAGGTAATGAGTGTATATTGAGATTACGTACATAAGAAGGTTACTAATGTTATATTCATAATCTGGGAATTGATGGATGCCACCAGACAGGGAAGGCAGTTGGAAGACTTGGAATGTTCCCAGGTGCTGTGATCCAGGGGCAAATGTTGGTTGGTACCACAGTATAAATACCCCTGACAGCCACTTTGAAGGGGTCTCTCTAGGTCTCTCTGGAGCTCTCTGGGCTCTGGAGGTCTCTGGACTGGGAAATCTCTGAGTGGGTGGTGAAGGGGAGGTAGGGAGGTCTATGAAGAAGAGGGTAGGAATAGATCTGAATATTTCCTGAAAGACTGTGAGAGCTAGTGCATCACCAAGCACTGCTAGTGAGAAAGCTGAGAGAATAAGATCACCAACACAGCTGCATCAATAGCATTCCCTATTCTCTGGCTTGGCTGTGGCCAGGCTGGGCCAGAGGTAGTGGAGAGAGTGAATCTCCAGCTTCTACCTGATCAATAGCCTCCAGACCTGATTGTCAACTAGTTCATAGATAATAGAATGATAGAGTCTCCAGTCCCCAATCCTTGTCCTGTTTATTCTTTCCCTGATTATAGATAAAGAGAGGTCAACAAGTACTTTCCTGCATGGTCCTTATATCACGACCTTTGGAGAGGGAGTCAAACGCAGTCAGATACCAAACGTCATCCAAGGCAAATCAACAGTCCAATCAATAATAATCTATCCAACCCCAGGTTGGACCTGAAAGAGTTACCCATCTATCTAACCTCTCGAGGGTCCTTCTTGGGCAACTGTTAGAGAGAAAGGAGTACATCAACATCAATGTACATCTATATCTCCATAGGGACCCCTTTTTGTTTATAACACTAACAATACAAGGCATCATTTCGCAAATTCCAGAGAAATGGCATGGACACTGACACAACTTCAGAAGATGGAATATGCTATATTAGTTTAGAAAATCCTAGTCTACAAAGCATATTCATTATTAATACAGACCTGGTAGCTGCCATCCTGTAAAGAATTTGGTTTCAATTTTATTCACAAGAAAGGTACATTGCTTCATATCCGCTATGTCTACATCCTCTATTGTATAGCTAAACTGGGCTATTCCCTATTCAAAATCTGGCACTTTTTCCCTTTTCCAACCAAGCCTTTGGTAAGTACATTCTTTGTAGTCATGAAGATAGCAGCATGAAAATCTTATACAGTTAAAGACAGTTGCTTGACATTTAAGTTCTTAATAAACACTTTTTTTCATTCATTCATTGTTAGTAGGTCATTCTTTCATGGGAGCTTATAACATAGAAGGAGTAAGCACAAAGAATTATATGTGGGGCATCACAGTTGCCATATAGATAATAATCCCAGAAAAAATTCATGTCCTGACTATCAGATAATCCCCTTCTTCTTACATTGCCTCTTTGCCAATGTTAAATATTAACATCATACACAGCCTCAAGTGATAAAGTGCTTCTTTTGCTATTGTTGCTGTTTTCATTGTGGGCTTTTTTTCTGTCCTCTTTTTTCCTTCTACTTTGCAGATATGATTCATAGAAGTGAAAAATGAGAGTAGAAGAGGCCCTAGGTAGTTTTTTAGTTAGATTTTCTATATTTGGATCCAAAAGATGTTTCCAGTCTTATCTCAAAATAATCTTTATATATTCTATTGTCTAGCCAACTTCATTATTCTATTTGCCATACCTTTTGCTTACGCTGTAATTGACTCTCTTTAATCTAAGCTGTTCTTCCATCCCGATTTCTGCCTATTTGAAATCCTTCCTTTCAAGGCCCAATTCAGGGTTTCCCTTTTCCTTGAAGTTTTCCTTGATTTTACAACAGCGGGAAATGCTTCTTTCCTCCTCAAATTTCTGCTACTACTTATATGTGGACTTGTCATTTCCATTTATTTTGTTATAATTATTTTTGTATTCACACCTTATCTATCCAGCAAAATTTTAAACTTATTGAGAAAAGATGACAATTTTTTTTATTTCCTTGGAACCTAACTCAATGACTGAGACATTGTGGGAATTTATTAAGTTTGTCAAGTAAATCAAATGGTTTTATACCATTCAATGCCTTTGCCAAATATGAAGCTGAATTTAAGAGATTTTTAGAGACAGGAGAATTTTCTGATCCAAACTTTGGGATTTCCTAGTTGTTGCTACATAATTCACTTCTTCTTCATAAAGTTATTAGGGCCTCAAATTTAGGAACAGGGTCAAAACAACATTGAGACTCTTCAGTCATAGTCTGTTGTGTAATTTAACCAGTGCCATGACCTCTTCATATTAACAGTGGCAAAGAAAACCTCCAGACCATACTTCACTGGACCTAAAAATACAGATGAAACTGACCTCACTTGTGTTGGTTCTTTTCTTCAGCTGATTTCTCTTTTGAGAGAAGTGAATTACCTCAAAATGAGACAGAAGAGGCACATTCCTGAGACAGCAGCAGAAATTTTTTCCTCCAGGGAGTATTATTGGCAACTTATTGCCAATTTAGAGCTGATGACAAATTGGTACAATAAGATTTTGAAAACTATGCTAGAAGTGGAGTTTCCATTGGTAGAAGAGCAACTGCAGGATATTGACCTCCAAATAAGAACAGCAGAGGAGACACTGACCTGGAAGACAGAAGGTAAGTAATAGAGCTCATTCAGATGGAAGTCTGAGGGAAAGAAATGAGGCTAGGAGAACCTTGTTAACTATTTCCTCTTTCTCCTACCAAGTAAGCTTGTTTAGGATTTGAAATTAACCTCTTAGTGTGTTGGTATTTTCAGAATAGTTTGTTATAAGAAGACTTGGTGATGGAAATGAAACACTAATCAGTTTCCAGTGGCTCATATGGGAATCTTACCTGAAGAATCAACCTTCACATCAATTATTGCAAAAATAGATCAATCATCATTAATTGTAACTCTCAACTCTCTATCTTTAGTCTTAACTTTTCAACTATTCTACAGCTCAGTATTTTCAGCTTCTTATACAGCATCACCACTAAGCTATACCATAAACATCAAATTTAACACATACAAGAAAAGATCTTCATCTTCCTTCCTCTTCTATCTCTCATTATATACTAGTTGCCTTTTTCCAGGCTCTTCATTTTATTTCCCCCTACTACCATCAAGGAAAGGGATGAGACACCTTTTTAAGAATAACTATAGCAATTATTAGAAACTAAGGCCCAGACTATTGAGCTAAATCGCTGAACAAAGAGGGTAATCAAAAGTTAGAGTTTACCTTCAGGGTTAAGATGGCGGCAGAGTAAGAAGCAGCGCTTAACCTCTCCTAATCGAAACATACAGGACTCCTCAAGGGGACATAAAAACAAATCCAGATGAACGGAGGGACCCCACAACAGGGCACAGCGTGGAAGGTACATGGAATTGGGGCATTTCCATGCTATAAAGGGGTGAAACAGCTCTCACTAAATCACGGGCTGAGCAACCCCCCACACACACACCACCTACAACTCCAAAGCCAGCTCAAAAGAAATAGAGCAAGTTTGGGGCACCCATTGAGTCATTGGCAGCTCCAGGGCCTGTTCCTTAGAGCAGCAAGACTTAGAGCCCCAAAAGACTAAAGAACGCAAGCGGACTTTGAGCGCAGAAATGGATCACAGGCATGGGCAGAGGTGGACACAGGCGTGAGCGAAGGTTCTGAAACCCTGAGTGGCGAACCAGTGCAGACGGGTATACAACTGTGGAAGCAGCTCCCTGAGACCTGTAAAGGAACCTCCAGTAGAGGATCAAGCAAGAGGGTCCACCTGGGGGCTTGACCTTGAGAACAACCAGACCTGAGACCTCAGGAGCCTAAAGAGCGCAGACAGACCCCGAGCATAAGGATAAAGCTGAGAACAGGCTGGGCTAACAATGGAAACCCAGAATCATAAAGGCCAAAAGAGAGAGATTAACAACAATAAGAAGAAATCTTTAACACTCAACAACTTTTACACAGAGAAAATCCAGATAACTGAACAAACAGAAGAGGAGAAAAAACAAGCAATCACATCTGGACCCTCCCAAAATAATGAAAACTGGTCACAAGCTCTTGAAGAGTTCAAATCTGAGATGTCAAGAAAATTGGAAAAGATTTGGCTAGAGAAATGGGAAATAGCTCAAAATGAAATCAGGCAAGAAAATACCAGTTTAAAAGGCAGAATTTTGCAATTGGAAAGTGAGGCTCAGAAATCAAATGAACTGATGAGCAAATTGAAGACCAGAAATGACCAGTAGGAAGCCTTGAAGAACCAAACAGACCAGATTCAAAAGGAAAACCAAAAGACTATAGCTGAAAACCAGTCTCTAAAGGCTACAATTGAGTAATTAGAAGCTAATGATTTCTCAAGACAACATAAAAAAATAAAACAAAGTCAAAAGATTGAAAAAATAGAAGGAAACATGAAATATCTCAATGAGAAAGTGACAGACCAAGAAAATTGGTCTAGAAGAGACAATTTGAAAATCATTGGTCTCTCCGAAAAAAAAAGAAATTAATAGAAATTTGAACTCTATACTAAAAGAAATTATTCAGCCAAATTGCCCTCATGTTCTACAACAAGAGGGCAATATAGACATTGAAAGGATCCATAGATCACCCTCTACACCAGATCCAGAAAAGACAACCCCCAGGAATATAATAGTCAAATTCAAGAGCTTCCAAATAAAAGAAAAACTCTTACAAGAAGCCAGAAAGAGATAATTCAAATATCAAGGAGCACCAATCAGGATCACACAGGATCTGGCGGCCTCCACTCTAAAAGACTGCAAGGCTTGGAATATGATATTCAGAAAGGCAAGAGAGCTGGGACTTCAACAACAGATCACCTACCCATCCAAACTAACTATATACTTCCAGGGGAAAGTATGAGCATTCTAATAAATTGAAGATTTCCAAGTATTTGCACAGAAAAGACCAGGACTAAATGGAAAGTTTGATATCCAACCAAAAAAATTAAGAGAAACATGAAAAGGTAAATAAGAAACAGAGGGGAAAAAAAGAAAACTTATAATTTTTAAATTGCCTTTTTAAGGGCCTCAGTAAGATCTAATTATCTGTATTCCTATGTGGAGAAATGCTATGTATAATTCTCTGTAGTGAACTCTATTCACTATTAATAGTATTCACTATTATAGTAATCAGAAGAATAATTCATAGGGAGAGCGTGGAATACTAAATGGTCTGAGACCTTATGGGGGGTCGGAAAAAAGGGGTGAATAGTAGGGGACACCAAGAGAAACTTGAGAGAATAAGAAAAATAGGATATTCTATTACACACAAAGAGGGCATGGGAAGGGGAGGGGAAAATACTATTATAAGAAGGAGAGGAAGAGAGCATTAAGAGATAATATTTAAACCTTACTCTCAGTATAATAAACCCTGAGAGGGAAGAGTAGCTTTATTATTCATTGGGATATAAAACTCTATCTAACACTACTGAGAAAGTCAGAAGGGATAAACCAAGGGGAGCAAGGGAGTGGGGAGGTCAAAAAAGGGAGGGGAGAAGAAGGGGGAGGAAATTCATTAGGTCTTAAAAATAAAAAGAGGGGAATAACAAGGGAGGGGGCAGAAAGGGAAGTCAATCAAGGGATTGGATAAGGAATACCAGCTCAAAGCAAACCACTGGTTTAAAAGAAAATAGTGTAAAGAGAAGGGGTGAGTCCAGGGGAGGATACAAAAAAGTCAGTGAATGCACAACTGATAATTGTAACTCTGAATGTAAATGGGATGAACTCATTCATAAAACGGAAGCAAATAGCAGAGTGGATCAGAAACCAAAATCTTACCATATGTTGTCTACAAGAAACACATATGAGGCAGGTAGACATAGACAAGTTTAAGGTTAAGAGCTTGACCAAAATCTTTTGGACATCAAATGAGAAAAAGAACGCAGGAGTGGCTATTATGATCTCTGACAAAGTCAAAGTAAAAATAGATATGATTAAAAAAGACAGGGAAGGTCATTACATCCTGATTAAAGGCAGTATAAACAATGAGGAAATAACACTGCTCAATATATATGCACCAAGTTGTATAGCTTCCAAATTCATAAGGAGAAACTGGCAGAGCTCAAGAAGAAAATAGATAGTAAAACCATACTAGTGGGAGATCTAAATATTCCTCTTTCAGATCTAGATAAATCAAACCAAAAATAAATAAGAGAGAAGTAAGAGAGGTGAATGAAGTCCTAGACAAATTAGATTTAATTGATATGTGGAGAAAAATAAATAGGGGCAAAAAGGAATACACCTTCTTTTCAGCTGCACATGGTACATTCACAAAGATTGACCATATAATGGGCCACAGAATCATTGCAAACAAATGCAAAAGAGCAGATATCATAAATGTAACCTTCTCAGATCATAATGCAATAAAAATAATAATTAGTAAAGGCACCTAGATAGGCAAATCAAAAAACAATTGGAAATTAAGCAATATGATTCTCCAAAACCAATTTGTCAAAGAAGAAATCATAGAAACAATCAACAATTTCATTGAATAGAATGATAATGATGAGACATCCTAACAAACTCTGTGGGATGCAGCCAAGGCAGTACTCAGGGGGAAATTTATATCCTTGAGTGCATATATTGACGAATTAAGGAGGGCAGAGATTAATGAATTGGGCATGCAACTCAAAAAATTAGAAAGCAAGCAAATTAAAAACCCCCAGATGAAAACTAAATTAGAAATACTAAAAATCAAGGGAGAAATTAATAAAATTGAAAGTAAAAGAACTATTGAATTAATAAATAAGACTAGAAGCTGGTATTTTGAAAAAACAGATAAAATAGACAAAGTAGTGGTCAATCTAATAAAATAAAAGGAAAGAAGAAAACCAAATTGATAGCAACAAAGATGAAAAGGGAGACCTAACCTCTAATGAAGGGGAAATTAAGGCAATCATTAAAAACTATTTTGCCCAATTATATGGCAACAAATATAACAATTTAGGAGATATGGATGAATATTTACAAAAATATAAATTGCCTAGATTAACAGCAGAAGAAATAGAATACCTAAATTATCCCATATCAGAAAAAGAAATTGAACAATCCATGAAAGAACTCCCTAAGAAAAAATCACCAGGACCTGATGGATTCACAAGTGAATTCTATCAGACATTCAAAGAGCAACTAATCCCAATACTTTTCAAATTATTTGATATGATAAGCAAAGGAGTCCTATAAAATTCCTTTTATGACACAAATATGTTACTGATTCCAAAGCCAGGTAGACCAAAAACAGAGAAAGAAAACTATAGACCAATCTCCCTAATGAACATAGATGCAAAAATCTTAAATAGAATATTAGTAAAGAGACTCCAGCAACTAATTAAGAAGATCATCCACCATGATCAGGTGGGATTTATACCAGGAATGCAAGGATGGTTCAACATTAGGAAAACCATCCACATAATTGACCATATCAACAGTCGAACAAACAAAAATCACATGATTATCTCAATAGATGCTGAAAAAGCCTTTGACAAAACACAGCGCCCATTCCTATTGAAAACACTGAAAAGTATAGGAATAGAAGGACCTTTCCTAAAAATAATAAACAGTATATACCTAAAACCATCAACAAGCATTATTTGCAATGGGGATAAATTAGAAGCCTTCCCAATAAGATCAGGAGTGAAACAAGGGTGCCCATTATCACCTCTCTTATTCAACATAGTACTAGAAACACTAGCAGTAGCAATTAGAGAAGAAAAAGAAATTGAAGGTATCAAAATAGGCGATGAGGAGACTAAGCTATCACTCTTTGCAGATGATATGATGGTCTACTTAAAAAATCCTAGAGAATCAACTAAGAAGCTTGTAGAAATAATCAACAACTTTAGCAAAGTTGCAGGATACAAAATAAATGCACATAAATCATCAGCATTTCTATATATTTCCAACACATCACAGCAACAAGAAGTAGAAAGAGAAACACAGTTTAAAATCACCCTAGAAAATATAAAATACTTGGGAATCTGTCTACCAAAACAAACATAGCAATTATACGAAAACAACTACAAAACACTTTCCAAACAAATAAAACTGGATCTCAACAATTGGAAAGCCATTAATTTTTCATGGGTAGGATGAGCTAACATAATAAAAGTGACCATTCTACCCAAATTAATATACCTATTTAGTGCCACACCTATCAAATTACCAAAAAACTTCTTTAATGAATTAGGAAAAACTATAACAAATTTCATTTGGAATAACAACAGATCAAGAATATCAAAGGAAATAATGAAAAAAAATGTGAAGGAAGGGGGCCTAGCAGTACCAGATATTAAACTATACTATAAAGCTGCAGTTATCAAAACAATATGGTACTGGCTAAGAGATAGAGAGGAGGATCAATGGAATAGACTTGGGATAAATGACATGAGCAAGACAGTGTATGATAAATCCAAAGAGCCCAACTTTTGGGACATGAATCCACTATTTGACAAAAACTGCTGGGAAATTTGGAAAACAATACTGGAGAGATTAGGTTTAGATCAACATCTTACACCCTACACCAAGATAAATTCAGAATGGGTGAATGATTTGAATATAAAGAGGGAAACCATAAATAAGTTAAGTGAACACAAAATAGTATACCTGTCAGATCTCTGGGAAAGGAAAGATTTTTAAACCAAGCAAGAGTTAGAGAAAATTACAAAATGTAAATTAAATGGTTTTGATTATATTAAGATAAAAAGCTTTCGTACAAACAAAAACAATGTAGCCAAAATCAGAAGGGAAATAATAAATTTGGAAAAAAATCTTTATAACAAAACTCTGACAGGGGTCTAATTACTCAAATATACGAGTTAAAGCAATTGTGTAAAAAATCAAGCCATTCCCCAATTGATAAATGGGCAAGAGAAATGAATAGGCAATTTTCAGATAAAGAAATCAAAACTATCAATAAGCACATGAGAAAGTGTTCCAAATCTCTAATAATTAGAAAAATGCAAATCAAAACAACTCTGAGGTATCACCTCACACCTAGCATATTCGGCTAAAATGAAAGAAGGGGAGAGTAATGAATGCTGGAGAGGATGTGGCAAAATTGGGACATTAATGCATTGCTGGTGGAGTTGTAAACTGATTCAACCATTCTGGCTGGCAATTTGGAACTATGTTCAAAGGGCTATAAAAGAATGCCTGCCCTTTGATCCAGCCATAGCTTTGTTGGGTTTGTACCCCAAAGAGATCATAAATAAACAGACTTGTACGAAAATATTTATAGCTGTGCTTTTTGTGGTGGCAAAGAACTGGAAAAGGAGAGAATGTCCTTCAATTGGGGAATGGCTGAACAAATTGTGGTATATGCTGGTGATGGAATACTATTGTGCTAAAAGGAATACTGAGCTAGAGGAGTTCCAGGTGAACTGGAAAGACCTCCAGGAACTGATGCAGAGCGAATGGAGCAGAGCCAGAAGAACACTGTACACAGAGCCTGTTATAATATGGTAAAATCGAATGCAATGGAATTCTGTACCAGCTGCAATGCAATGACACAGAACAGCTCTGAGGGATTTATGGTAAAGAATGCTACCCACATTCAGAGGAAGGACTGCAGGAGAGGAAATATATAAGAAAAACAATTGCTTGAATGCATGGGTTGAGGTGGACATGATTGGGGATGTAGACTTGAAACTACCACACCAATGCAACTATCAACAATTTGGAAATAGGTCTTGATCAATGACACATGTTAAAACCAGTGGAAATGTGCGTTGGCCATGGGTGTGGGGAGTGCAGGGGGTGAAGCGGAAAGAAGGAGCATAAATCATGTAACCATGTTAAAAACGAATATTAATAAATGTTTAAAAAAAAGTTAGAATTCAATGACCAGGGTGAGATTGGAAATATAGAAATCGAATGAGAGTATGAGAGATGGAAAGTACATGTGACAAATAAGAAACAAGTTCATGCATGCTGGAAGTCAAAGTCAGGAGGATTAGGGCAAATGGCAAGCTTTAAGCATAGAAACTGGAATGGCCTAAGACTAGAGAGGTACATTGTCAGTTAAGCAGGAAATAAGGCTTTAAATTCCTGCTGCCTTCTGCTGGGGTTTTCTGCACTTCCCCCTGGGTTCCAGATTATATCAGTATTTCTAGCCTGCTTTTTCATTCAATGCTATCAATTATATCCAATATATCATTAACTGGCAACAGATTGGATATAGATTTTCCTTCAAATGTTGCTTAATTTTTTTTGTAGGTAGATAGATAGATAGATAGATAGATAGATAGATAGTTAAACCAGACTATATGCCTCTCTGGCTTGGAATCTCACACTTTTCTCTATTCTTTTATTCATACTATCCTCTTACTTGGAATGGAGGCCTTTAAATCTTTCCAAATCAGATTCATGAAACCTCTACCCCTCCACACTTCTTTTCCTGAACCTCTACCTTCAAATCATTTCTCTTGTAGTTTTCTTGTATATCTATATTTTCCCACATTGAACATAAAGTTGCTGGAGAGCAGGGTTTATAACAAATCTATCTTTTAACTTTATAACACTTTAGCATAGTGTTATGCATGTTGAAGGAACTCAATAGGCAGTTCTTGAAAAGAATTGAATGAAAGCAATGTTTTAGGAAGAAATCCATCAGTAGTTTTTAGAACAGAGTAAAGAAAAGGAAACTATAAGGCTTTTCCTTAGTGTGAAGTGACAAGGTCCTGCATGGCAGCATTGGGAATCAAGAATACACATACACACAGACACACAGACACACACACACACACACACAGACACACACACACACACACACAAATATATATATATACAAGTGTGTGTGTGTACATAAGGATCAGTAAGCAGCATCAATACTTTACTCAAGAATTTACAGTGGTTCTCTGTTCTGATCAAATCCAAAATGCTTTCTTTCAAGGTTTTCCTTAGTCCAACCCTACCCTATTGGTCTCCATAGTCCTGGTATACATCTTTTCCTTTACTAAGGTTAGAAGTAGTACAAAGATATTGAAATGACTGGTACTGGTTTGACTGAAACATAGCATCAAGGAGAATGATCCAAGATCAGAGGGAGGACATTCAATAAAGAGCTTTAAATGTTAAACCAAGGACTTTATATTTTATCTTTGAAGCAATAAGTAGGAAGGTGATTGGTAAATACCAGTTAACTGACTAGAAAGAGTACTGCATTCAGTCAGAAAATATGGGTTCAGAATCTGATTATGCCATATGTTCCTTGTGTGACTGGGCATGTAACTTTCTTTAGGTTTCCCTTTCCTCAACAATTAAATGAGGAGGTTTGACTAAACTGGTCATGTCAGCAAAATTCCTAAGTGCAGCCTGATGTAATTGGAAAATTTTAACAAAATAAATAAAAATAAAATACAATAGAGTGTTTATTTGTGGCTTTATAAGTAAATACATAACCCTCAGGGATCTGTTTCTTTTAGAGTTGGACACTGCTGGACTAGATGACTCTAAAGACCCCTTCCATCTCTAAATCTATGATTCCATGAGGAAGCAACATCATTAGATTTGTATTTTAAGAATATCAATTTTGTAGCAAAATGAAAGGTGGTTTGTAGAGGATGAATACTATAAAGCATCAGGAACAATTAAGAAATACTATGATTGAATCCATATGAGAGATGATGAGGGCCCCAATCTAGGTAGTGTCTATGTAAATAGAAAGAAGGTGATTGAAGTTAGGATGAGACATTTTAGAAGTAAAAATAGAATAAAATAATACCAACATGGATGGTTGTGGCTTTTTCTAAACACACCAACAAATAAATCAGCTTTTAGGGAAATATTCTATTCTCTTGGGCCATAGTCTCTGAAATGTTTATTAAATTGTAACTTCATTTTGCTGCTATGGAATCTGCCTGTGGAAAAAAAAAATTAGCAATTGGCAGACCACTGGTTTGATAATTAGGGGGCCTAGATAATTTTCTACTGGATTAACTAATTCAACAAATATTTATTAACTACACACTATATGGCAGATAAACGGAAGAAGAAGAATGGCTTTAAGGAAATTATTTTACCTTCATGATTTATAAAAATTGAATTGTACTCACTCCTACTTGCCGCATAGAAAAGTTGTGTAAAACTGAATCACAACTCCTTAAGAATAAATATTATCTTAGAAAGAGTAAAGGTTCAAGAAATCTAGGAAAAGTGTGATAAAAAAGGTAGACCATATAAAGAGAACAAAGGAAAGTTGTTGGATAGCCTGAGCAATGTTCTAATACCCATAGAATGTTAAAAGACTAGAGAAGCCCTTCAATATATTTGGTGGATTCTTTGTGAAACATTTTGGTAGAACATAAAGAGCATCACAGGATATAAAAGTACAGGTGGATTTAAGATAACATCAAATGAGTGTGTGTACATATTGAATTTTATAAATTACAAGGGTTTCTCTAGTTGCTTCATGTGGCATCATTTCAGTCCAAGTGCCATTTGAAGCCTTTCCTGGATCCTCCCAGCTGCTAGTCCTTTCCTCTTCAAATGATCTTGTATTTATTTTGTATATAAGTACATATATAGCTGTTGTCTCTCCTGATAAAATGTTTCACTTTCAATTTCTTATTCCCAGGGTTTAACACAGAGTAGATGTTTAATAAATGCTAATAGAGTAATTATTAATCAATATAATTAATTTGTAAGCTCTTTAAGGGTATCAGTGACTTAGTTTTTTTCTTTTTTCCCCCCTCTTATTCATTGCACATATTTAGGACTCGGTGCCTACTTGACTGTTTAAATACCAATTGATTAACTTTTAAATGGTTATTAGTCTGGAGTCTCAGAATAAACATTCATCTCCTAATTGCCCTCTACTCATTCTTTGAGGTTTTTGAGTGGCTGGAAATGAAAAAATGTCCAATTTTAGTCCACCTCTGTAGAAAATGTCAGGAAAAAATATTACAGACACTAAACTTGTATTACCTTCATGGCAGGTAAATATCTATGTAAATCTGAGCTACTTTAATGGACTTTCTTTTTTGGGGGGAGAACAGGTATTTGGGATTATATTATGAAAATCACTACTAGTGTACATGATCTTGAGCAAAGGATTCAGAAGACAAAAGATAATGTGGATGAGATTGAGAATATCATGAAAACTTGGGAATCTCCTATTTTTAAGAGGAAAGATGGAAAAAAGGAATCTCTTATTTATCTAGAAGACCATCAAGAACAACTGGAGAAATATTATGCTTTTATCAAAGAGTGTGGCCTTAAGATCCATGCCCTTGTTCAGGTAACAACTATATTTAGACAAGCCTACAAAGAAATGGCCATGGCAATTGGTGGGGGGAGGGTAGTTGTAGTAAGAAAGTCTAGATGGGGGCAGCTAGGTGGCTCAGTGGATTGAAAGTCCTGAGTTAAAATCTGGTCTCAGATACTTACTTGCTGTGAGACCCTGGGCAAGTCACTTAACATCCACTGCCTAGCCCTTACTTTGTTCTGCCTTGGAACCAATACATAATATTGATTCTAAGATGGAAAGTAAGGCCTTATTAAAAAAATAAAAATAGAAACTCTAGAGAATGAGACCTGTGCAGCATTACACATAAAAACTTGTGTGTGTGTGTGTATTATTGTCTTTTAGTCATGTACAACTCTTTATGACCCCATTTTGAGTTTTCTTAGCAAAGATACTATAGTGGGTTTCCATTCCTTCTCCAGTTCATTTTACAAATGAGAAAATTGAGGCAAACAGTATTAAGTGACTTATCTAGGTGTATACAACTAGTAAGTATCTAAGTTTAGATTGGACTCGGGTCTTCCTGACTCCAGGCCCAGTACTCTGTCCACTACATCATCTAGCTGCCCATGTATATGTGTATCTATCTATCTATCTATCTATCTATCTATCTATCTATCTATATCTATATCTATATCTATATATATTTATGTGTGTGTATATGTAAGCAATGTATAGGAATTCAGAAATTAAATGCATCACTGAATTCTATAATTCTCATAGTCAAGCTTTATATATATTTTAAAAAGACAAAAGTCAATATATTTCAATATATTTCAAACAGTCTTCAAGTCAGTAACATGGGTCAACCTACATATGAAATAACCCAAAGAAAACTAAATGAAATGACAGTGTCAGTAACCACAGACTCCTAAAACACATTAAACTACCCCATCTCCATAAACTTCTTGATAACCTAAAACCAACTAGACAAATTAAAGAGGAGAGATATTGATATGATTTCTAAGGAACTATAAACTTATATGGAGCATTTGCCTTTGAATGGGAAGGAAATGGAATAGCAGAACATCATAATGCAACAAGTAATTTATTAATAATTAACAAGTAGTAGGGAATACCCATTAACTGTCAGGAAATCAATATAGTTTGTACCATCAAAGACTGAGGATTCCTTTTAAGTAGGCAATCTTATTCATAAAACTAAGAGAAGCAGCTATAAGTAGAAAAAGGTCCAGAAGACAATAGGCACAGACCAGAGGTTCTTCTCTGCATATGTTTCAGGCTAATAGTTAGACTGGTGTTCAAAGATAGCAAAATCATCAGGTTGAGAACAAGGAACCTATGAAAGGATAATACACTTGTTGGACCTTATAACTCTATACATGATTATTGCTACCTGTTCTGCTATAATGTTCAGAGATTAAATATGAGGAGAATATTTCAAATAGGTCCTCTAAGTGACAGAGTAGGGAGAGTGTCATGTCTAGAGTCAAGAACACTCATCTTCCTGAGTTTAAATCTAACCTTAGACACTTACTAGCTACATTACCCTGAACAAGAGACTTAACCCTATTTGCCTCAGTTTCCTCATCTATAAAATGATCTAGAGAAGGAAATGGCAAACCACTTTTTTTATGATTGGCAAAGAGCCAGTCAAACTCCAAATAGGTCCAAGAAGAGTCAGACACAATTAAAACAAATGAACAACAAATGTTCTAAATGTTCAAAAGGCCTCTTATTTCACTGGTGTGTGCATTCCCTGCAATGACACAGACCTCAAGTCATTCATGCCTGAGTAGTCAGTTTTCATGAGTACTTATAGCTTTATGTCCTGGCACATGAGCCAATATTTCCATGCTTTCTTTCCTTTCCAGGAAAACCTGAAACTCTTCCTTGCAGATCCAGTATCCAGTATATGGAAGGCATACACTGACTATCTTGATAACATGGTTCTTCATGGATTCTTCATAGCTATTGAATCTTCTCTAAATTATCTCCTGGAAAATACTGGTAAATGGCTTTGGGCTGTGTGATGATTATTGTGGAATATGAAGGCTGATGACATCTTCTAGGTCAGTGGTTCCCAAATTTTTTTGGCCTACTTCCCCCTTTCCAGAAAAAAAATATTACTTAGTGCCCACTGTCACATACTACCACCACCTCCTTACAGTTATTCACTGCCCCCAAATGCACCTGTGGCCNCATCTTCTAGGTCAGTGGTTCCCAAATTTTTTTGGCCTACTTCCCCCTTTCCAGAAAAAAAATATTACTTAGTGCCCACTGTCACATACTACCACCACCTCCTTACAGTTATTCACCGCCCCCAAATGCACCTGTGGCCATCACCTCCCCCCTGGATTGCTGCAGCACCCACTGGGGGAGGTGGCACCCATTTTGGGAATCACTGCTCTAGGTCAATGATGGGTAAACTATGGCCTGCAGGCCAGATGCAACCTCCTGAAATGTTCTATCCGGCTACTTGACATTATTCCTAATCTGAGGAATACAATAAGTAGGATACAATACAATGAAATGTTGAAAGAGATGCCTTAAGAACAGACTGACAGATGAGCATTTCCTTTCCTTTGGCCCCCTCTTTAAAAAGTTTGCCCATCACTGCTCTAGGTGGAAAAGGATAGCAAACCTGCATCCTGAAAACTAGTTTATCAAATAATGAAATTTTTTTAGAGATGTAGAACAGAGATAGAGATAGAGATTAAGTAGAGACAGAGAATCTATTGAAGGGTACTCACAAGTTCAAAGGGTCTAATTTTTATCCTAGAGATTCCACTTATAGCAAGGATGGCTACTGTAATGCAGGGTTGCAGCAGAAGCTTTTTGCTTTTGCAAATCAACTGTAGCAGCTCTGGCAGTTAGAAGTTTTAGAATGTTCACAGAAAAACAGTTGGAGCCTGATACTATAAATAGTCCTGAGGTTCCAACTGAGGGGCTTTTGCCTTTTGGCTTCTGCCTTTGCCTGTGCCTTTTGTCTT
Source organism: Gracilinanus agilis (assembly GCF_016433145.1). NCBI lineage: Eukaryota > Metazoa > Chordata > Mammalia > Didelphimorphia > Didelphidae > Gracilinanus > Gracilinanus agilis. The sequence goes on from NC_058133.1 coordinate 239,858,681, forward strand.
TGGGACATTTGGACTTAGCCTTATTTCTCTGGACCTCTCCCTGACCTCTCCATTTTACATCCTGCTATATTCCCTGAATTACCCCATTGGGCCCTGGGAGGAAGGGTGGGCTTGGTGGTTGGACATCGTGGTTTTAGCTTCTGTAGGCAAGTAGGACATCCTAAATCAAACCACCCCCTTATTTGGTGATATGATAATACCTTTGCTTCAGGGAGTGAAACCCTCCTGACTGGGACAGCTGGCCTCTCTCATTCTGACCCTCCTTCTCTTTGACCCTTCCCCCAGTACCAGCTTTCTCCCTAGCAGCAGGTACAAACCCTGAAACCCTCTTTCCCTTTCAATAATTTTCAATAAATCCCCTTTGTTACCTGCACAAAAGCCTCTGGTGAATCACTGTATTGAATATTAAGGCAAAGGGTGAAGAGGGAAGAAATTACTTTCCTTTTATTTCTTGGAAGAAAACTAGGCATCCATCTTGGGCAGGAAGTACCCAGCCAAGATTTCCTGCAGACATCAATTTCACTGACAGGAAGGAGCCTTTGACTCTTCCCTCAAGGGTTCTTAGAAATTAACAATAGAAAACCCTCCAGCCAGATCTAAAACATTTCTGACTGGCCCAATTCCTCTTATATAATAGAGATACCTTCTTTGCCTGAAGAACCCAGCCTATTTCCTCCCAGCACCCTCTGTCTCAAGCCTCAGTGACTAGCCTGTTTGAGCAGCCCTTCCTATACTCCCATTCATTCCCTTACCCTCCTATATACCACCTGTTTCATTCCCTTACCTCAGCTATTCCCCTCACTCCTTCTCCTATCACCATTATCCCTCCTCTTATCAACATTTTGCCTCTTTTTCCATAGCACTACATATTCAGTTCAAGGGAATCTTCATTTAATTTCAATGTATTCCTATTTCACTGCCCCATGTGACTTCAAATGCAGTCCTCCTACTATTTGCACCAGTAACTCATGTCCCACATATATTTAACAAATTAACATTAGTTAGCTTTGAATACCTCTCCTCAATACTGTCTTAGTCCTTTGAGAGAGTAGACTCCAACTTGATGCAAATTTCTACATGAACATAAGTTCATGTCCAAATAAGACGGCTTTATCATAGCTACTCTTGGACTGAGTTGTGAATGGTGTTCTGCCAGGCATTGATATTGAACTGGCTAAACTCCGAAACCTAGTATGTTCTCTATTCCCAGACCTGCTACTAGCTTGCTTGATCTTCTGAAGCTCACAAGATCATTACCATCTCCAGCATCCTTCATTTAAAAGCAAGAAGAAATGGGAAAACAAAAATAAGTAACATTGAAATCCTTCATACTCAGTTTCATGCTGGCTCCAGGTGAAAGGGACTTAGGTCTACCTAAGACACCCTCACTCAGCACTTTTTTTCCAATTTCTTCAATGACAACAAGTCTAGAAAGAGCCCACAACAAGAAAATGAGGTCTAGCTGTTCTGTGCCTTTTTTCAGAATATACCAATAATTTATACATAGTCAACCAAAAAATATTCACCATGTGGTTAACAGATCAAAACCAGTAGTAGAATGCATACTCTATATTTTTATATGACCCTAATTGACCTCATCAAATCTTTTAGAAACAAGTTCCCTAGCTTCTTCCACATAGTTGAGGAGATAAAGGGAGGGATAAAAAAAAGAGAGGAACTCAGTGGTAGGAAGGTATATCAGTGATAACAACTCCTTTGGTGAAAGAGAAAGATTCTGTAAAAGGAGATAGGAACCTTATGATGGGTATGATTTTCAAGGATTTGGTACCTAGAGCAACCATTGAGAAGAAGAGCAAACAGAACTTCTAGAGAAGAGTAGGATTACAAGGACCCATGGAGGAGATTCCAAGGCAAATGGGGAAAACTGACTATATGAAGGACAAAGGTTAATAATGAACTGTACAATCAAGTAGAGATGTAAGAAATTTCTAAGGAGGCAATATCCTTTCTACCACCTCTAGGAAATAGTATTTCTAAAAGTAAAGCATAACAGGAAAAGAATACAGGGGTCAGTATCTACAAGATAATAACATAGAAAATGTTTTGAAAAAAAACCCAAAGTAGGTCCATTAGAAGCTGTAAATCCTATGAGGAATACAAAAGCTAAAGAATGAAATCAGTATAAGACCACAAATCCAAGAATAAAAAGAAAAGACAGAAAGGGAAAATAAGTAGTAAAGAGAATTAGAGAAAGAAATCTTTTTTTAAAAAAACATGGAAAATTAAATAAAAACTAAAGAAAACAAATTGAAAGGAAGGAAAGGAAGATTCAGTTAACTGAGAAAAGGGAAATAATGAAATTATTGTGTAAATAGAAGAACTTTAAAGGAATAAATTAGTCAAACTCCAAACCAAGGGAAAAGAATATCAAAAAGAAGTGGGCTAACTTGTGATAAAGAGAAGAGAGCTTTAATGTAGATTAACTTAAAATAACTGGCATTTAAATTAGATTTCTATTTGCTTCTAATATTTTTTTCTAAATTAGGATTTCCCCACTGTTTGTTCTTTTCAGTTAGCATCAGATAAGAAAACAAAACTCCAGAAGATGTTGCTTATAAGAAATACTTCTACAAAAGACATAAACTGAAGAAAAATTAAGTGCTGAAACAAAATTTATATGGATAGAGTGAATCCAAAAAAAACATATGTTATAATTATGCAGAAATATGAATCAGAAACAAAGATTCAAAACATTAAAAAAGGATAAACAAGGAAACTGCATTATGCTGAAATAAATCATGCTCAAAGCAACCAATATCAATATTAAACTTAAATGCTACAAATGCATTAGCATCCAGGTTCATTAAGGAAAAACTAACTACATTTCAAGAAGATATAGATAATTATACAATAGTGGCAGGACATTTTAATGTTTCTCAATTAAAATAAGCAAAAGGGAAAATATAAAACTAATCAAATTGCTAAGGTAACTAACACTGAAAGACTTTGACAATCTTCTAAACGATTATCTCTAAAAAAAACATAAATATTTTTAGTGCAACAAGGTGGTTCAGTGGATTGAGAGCCAGGTCTAGAGATGGGAGGTCCTGGGTTCAAATCTGACCTTAGATACTTCCTAACTGTGTGACCCTGGCAAGAACTTAATTCCCATTGCCTAGCCTTGGAACCAATATACAGTACTGATTTTAAGAGGAAATGTAAAGTGTCAAAAAAAAAAAAAAAGAATATTAGTATTTTAGAGTGCTACTTGGAACTTCTACAAAAAACTGACAATGTATTAGGAAACAGATATTGCAAACAAATGTAATAAGTCAGAAATAATAAACATATCCTTTATAGACCACACTACAATTTAAAAATAGTCATCAATTTAGGGAACACAAACAAATGATACAAACCCAAATGGAGACTTAACAATGAAATACTAAATAGCAAGTGGGTCAAAGAATAAATTACAGAAAGAATTTATAATTAGTTATGTGAAAGAAATTGATAACAATTAAACAACAGGCCAAAATTTCTTGCATACTGCTAAAATAATCTTTAGGGGAAAAACCATACCAAAACAAACATAAATTAACAAAATAAAATAGGACAGTATTGACTAAATAAATATACATTTAAAAATTCCAAACCCAATAAATAGACAAACCTAAAATAAGCACAAAAAAAGTTTAAAAATTATAGGTGAAATAAACTGAAAACAAAAAAGCTATAGAAATGATAAGTAAAACCAAAAGCTGATTACTTGAAAAGATCAATAAAATTTATTAACTTTGAGCCAATATGATTTAAAAGAAGAGGGCAGAAAATTAAATCAACAAAATGACAAATGAACAAGATGATATAACAACAAAACTCAAAGAGATAAAATGAATTATCAGAATCTTCCACACATTATTTTATATTAGCAAAACTGAGAGCACAAAAGAATTAGGGGGATACTCTAGAATATATACCTATATAGATATATGCCTCATCCTTGTCTCCCTCCAAAGAGAATGACACTCTGAGGACCCTCTTTTGGATCTTCCATGGGTCAACCAGGTCCCAAGCCCCTCCATGGGACATGAGGACCTCCTCAATTAATGCCCCTTCATGGATACAGCAGTCTCCCTCAACCTCTACCCTTTGGTTACTGAAGAGGACTCCTTTCTCCACTTCAACCCTCTTCCTACCCTGAGTACCTCCTCATGGTCCACTGCAGGACCCTCTTCCTCAATAGGGCCAAATTTCTCTACAATCTACTGCACTCCTCTGAGACTCTCCCCATCTTCTGGACCAACCATAGGAACTGTTGCTCCTTGAGCCTGAGCCACCCTTTTCTTCCTCAAATTTACTTTTTTTTCCCAGTGTGATCCCCCCCACCCCCGCCACTGGAATGTTTTTTTCTATGTTGGGCTCCACTTTTTCCAGAATTCTGACAGTGAATAACACTGGGTTCCTTGTTAAAAACAACAACAACAACAACAACATAGAGATAGATAGATAGATGTAGAGATAGATATAGAGATAGATTTACCAAACTAAGAAAAGAAATGAAATGGTGATCTTAATCCTATCTTAGGTGAAAAAAAAATGCAACTAATAGTTTAGGAACCTACTAAAGAAAAAAATTTATGGTGCTGATGGATTCACAGGAGAATTATTTGTTGTTATTCAATTGTTTTCAGTTACATCTTATTCTTCGTGATCTCATTTGGAGTTTTCTTGTCAAAGATACTAGAGTGGTTTGCCATTTCCTTCTATAACTCATTTTATGGATAAGGAAACTGAGGCAAACAGGATAAAGGGACTTGCCCACAGTCATACTGCTAGTTAATGTCTGAGGACCAATTTGACCTAAATTGCACGAGTCTTCCAGATCCCATGGCTAGTACTCTATCTCTTATGCCTTGTAGCTTGTGCCAGGAGAATTATATCTGATGTTATAACTTTTAAAAAACAATTAATACTAATACTACCTAAATTATTCTCATATTGAGAAAGCATTCTACCAAATTCATTTTACAAGATGAATATAATCCTAACTTCAACTATCAAATGATAAAATATTGCAGAATTATAGAAGAGTTTTGTGAACAAACTTATTTGATTTTGAATTAATATTCATAAATTTTGAACAAAATCCTATTGAGCAGGATATAGTAACATTCAAGAAGTTATTCATCAAGATCAAGTTTACCAGTGATGCAAAATGGTCCAACATTAAAATAATTTACTTAATTGTATCTAAAACCAGAAACATAATTATCCTTTTTTCTTTAATAATTTTTCCCTCAATTCCATGAGAAAACAATTTTAACCTTCATTTTTAAAAATTTGAGCGGAATTCTCATCTTCCTTCTCCCCTTGCCTTCCCCCCACCCTGAGAGAACAAGAAATTTAATACGGATTTTACATGTGTTATAGCACAAACAAGATATATTCCAGTTGGCTGGGAATGGCTAAACAAATTGTGATATGTATTGAGCATTATTGAGCATGTGGTACGTACAAGGAAGCATGGAAAGTACATGAAGTAATGTAGGATGAATCAAGCAGAATCAAGAAAACTATATAATAGTAACATGAAAATAAAATGGGTTTTTAACAATGATACATGTATAACTCAGTGGAACTGCTTGTCAGCTTTGGGAGGAGGGACGTAAGAATGGGGAGTGCGGATCATGAATTGTGTAACCATGGAAGAATATTCCAAATTAAAAAAAAATTTAATTAAAAAATGTGGTGGCAAGAGAGTAATAACTTCCAGATGTCAGAACAACCTATATAAAGATATAGACATGAGAAATGAATATTGTATAAGAGGAATAGCAAGTAGTAAGACTAGATTGTGAAGGACTTTAAAATCCAAGGTGAAAATTTGGGATAGAGGCAATCGAGAACCACTTAAGCTAAAGAACAGTGACTCAAGTGAAGAGAATAAGGACAAAGAGATGGAGACTCAGACCCAGACATGAATGAATGGACAATAGTCATAGGGTGGAGGGTAAAGCAGAAGCCAATATGATTTTGATATTGTCTCTTTTGAAGAAGGGGATCCTTCACTCCTCTAAATTGAAGCTAAAGTTAGCACATGGGCAGAATTATATATCATTCTATTATATAATTCCCATGTTATTAAACATTATATACTCCCTACATATAATTATTATGTAATTATTGGGATGAGTCTTTATATCTAATGTGAAGAAAAAAAAAGAGAAGGAACTATATACTTCCTGACAAAAGGAAAATTAGAATTAATACTATATATTCCAGGTCAAATGTAATACCTTATGCAATTATAGTAAATGTAATTAATTGCTCCTCAACTTGTCTCTTTCTGCCTCTTTGATCTTGCTTATTCTATTCCCATCTCTCAACATTTTCTTCCCTTCATCTGTTTAAATTGCAACTATTTTTTGAGGCCTATTGTAATTGTTACCTCCTTCAGGGAAGCCCTTCTCTGATCACAACAGGCAGAAAGGAATTCTCCTTCCTCTAAACTCATATAGCACTTTTTTTGTACATAATTGTGACATTTAAAAGATATTGTCTTACTTTGTAGTTATTCGTGCATTATCAGGGACTGTGTGCTAAATATCTCTGTATCCCCTATAGGCCTGGCTTTATTTCTGCATTCAAAAATTATTTATTAGTGAATGAATAGTTGATTGATAACTTAAGTTTCTATGTTAAGATATTTAAGGTATTCTTGAATGACTATATTTCTTTAAATCTTAATGGCATTTCTTTTTTAAGTTTATAAAATAAGATAATAATTAGAAATTGAATAATAATTTAAACTGGTTAAATAGAAAATGGGCCACTGAAATGTACATTTGCAATTCCCTAAGGCTGCATATTGGTTTATAAAATTATATATTAATATTATATTACATTTTTAATTATTACTATTTCCCAAATACATTTTAATCTAGTTTATACTGCACTAAGGACTTTATCTCATGTTTGACATCTCTGACTTAAACTATTTTAATTGCATTATTTTTATGGAAAAAAACCAAGACTAGTCAGATTATGTCTTATTTTGGTTATTCTTAGTTTTCAACACCTGATAAGATTCTGCTTTGGACCTACAAAGCAATTTCACAAGTTGATTTTTTTTTTAACCCCTGTACTTCGGTGTATTGTCTCATAGGTGGAAGATTGGTAAGGGTGGACAATGGGGGTCAAGTGACTTGCCCAGGGTCACACAGCTGGGAAGTGGCTGAGGCCGGGTTTGAACCTAGGACCTCCTGTCTCTAGGCCTGACTCTCACTCCACTGAGCTACCCAGCTGCCCCCTCACAAGTTGATTTTTAGAAAATTCTTAAAGATAATTTTGTCTAAACTCTCATCTTCTAGATGAGTAAATTGACTCCAGATAGGTTGTGACTTGTCCAAGGTAATGTAGCTAGTTAATGGCAGAGTTAGAAAGAGGACTTGGGCCTCCTGATATCCAATCTACTACACTCTTTGATCCAGCCATAGCATTGCTGGGTTTGTACCCCAAAGAGATCATAAATAAACAGACTTGTACAAAAATATTTATAGCCATGCTTTTTGTGGTGGCAAAAAACTGGAAAAGGAGGGTATGCCCTTCAATTGGGGAATGGCTGAACAAGTTGTGGTATATGCTGGTGATGGAGTACTATTGTGCTCAAAGGAATAATAAACTGGAGGAATTCCATGTGAACTGGAAAGACCTCCACAAATTGATGCAGAGTGAAAGGAGCAGAGCCAAAAGAACATTGTACACAGAGACTGATACTGTGGTAAAATCAAATATAATGGACTTCTGTACTGGCAGCAATGCAATGACCCAGGACAATTCTGAGGGATTTATGGAAAAGAATGCTATCCACATTCAGAGGAAGAACTGCAGGAGTGGAAACACAGAAGTAAAACAACCGCTTGTACACATGGCTTGATGAGGACATGGTTGGGGATGTAGACACTAAATGACCACACCAATGCAACTATCAATAATATGTAAATAAGTCATGACTGTTCACACATGTTAAAATCAGTGGAAATGTGTGTTGGATATTGGGGAAGGGGAGTGAAGGGGAAAGTAAAAACAGGAATCATGTAACCATGAAAAATTTTTCTAAAAAAATAGAATATTTAAATCTGAAAAAAAAAGTTTCCATTAATTTCGTCTTCTAAAATTAAACCTTGATAGTCCATAAGATCTCATCCACAATTATTAATGTTTTACAACTAATACATTTATGTTTACCAGGGGGTAGGAATAGCTTATATTTTACACAATAATAATAATAATCAGCTGCTCTTTTTTTTTTTTTTTTTTTTTTTTTTGGTGATTTAGGATCTCTCTTGCTGTTATCTTCTCTCTTGGTTTTTATCTGCATTGCTACACTGTGGAACCTACATGGCACCATTACTTTATTGATACTCATGAAGTTTCTGGCTTGATTCTGGAAATTGTTGATATTAACCAGCTGTGGACTCACTTTATCCCAGCTACAAACTCACCTTTACTACACAGCCATCTTACTAAGAAATTCCTTTCTATTGATAAGTTTTCTCTCTCCCAGCAAATCCTGTTCATGGCTCTGTATTTATATATGGCTTATGATTCTTCTTCATTCATGGGAGGAATAAAGGGAAACCCTTTGGAATTGTACATCATCTCTTTGAATATATATTACAATACTATTTTAATATATCCTTTATTAGCTTTTGAATTATATTATATTTTTCCTTTTTTATTCATTCACCTTGGTTCCTTTTGCTTTTTTCAGATTCTAAGGCCAGACTTCCTCCCTTTTTTGAAGTGCAACTGGATCTAGTTATACCAGAACTAATCTTTTATCCCTCTCTGGACCCTTTTGTTAATGGTGGTTTTCATAGCATTGTGGAGGGACTTATCAATGACATTTTCAAAATATCTTCTATGGTCCCACGACTTGCACAGAAAAGTTCCCCTCATTATCAGGTACTGACTGAAACTATCATTTCACCTTCTATATTTGAAGTAATATTCCAAGTGTATTCATAATTTCATCTCTTTATAGGCTGACATGGAGGATACAGAAGATCTGTCAAACCTCAGGAACATATTAATGGAGAGAGTCAAGGGTATGATGACCATCTGCTGTAACTATCGGAGCTCCTTTGACCATTACTCTTTCCTTTACATGGATGACCGAAAGGAATTTATGCGACAATTTCTTTTATATGGACATATGCTCACTCCAGAGGAGTTAGAAGCCTATGGAGAAGATGGTATCCCTGAAAATCCTCCCACTCTTCAGCAATTTAAATTACAAATAGATTCCTATGAAAAGATTTATGAAGAGGTGAACCAGCTAGAGCCTTTCAGGATTTTTGACAACTGGATGAAAATTAATATTCGTCCATTTAAGATATCTCTACTAAATGTAATTAAGAGATGGAGTTTCATGCTTAAACAGTATCTCATTGATCATGTCACCCACAGGTAATGCTGTCTTTATCTTTTTTCTTTGTCCTTTTTTCCCATTTTTTCTTTGTCTGTGGCTCCTGAAAACCTAAATGTTTAAAAATAGACAGGTATTTGAAAAGACTTCTCTAAAATACATCACATTTATAGTCACACACCTGATTAAAAAGAACAGAGAATAGGCCTGTGTTTGAATGTTGATTTCAGAAAGCATTTGGTTCAGAAAGCAAAATTTGGCCTTCAAATCTTGAATAGCAGAGAGAATCAGATTACATAACACTCCTGGATAAATGCAACAATAATGATAATTATTCAGTGAATCATTTTTTAATATTCAGTGAAACAAAAAACCTATAATTGTATTTTCAACCATTTTTATGGAACAGATGATATATTTTGCAAAGTCTACAAAGAAGAGAGATGAAGTCTTTCTAAATGATCTTATTTATAAATCTTATTTGGTGATCATACATTAAGCCTCAAAATATTACAGGGCTTCCTCACTGATATCCCCAACTACTCAAAAAAGATTGGCCAAAAATACATACAAGGAATTTTTAGTCAAAAAGCATTTTTTATGCACTGAGTATGTGCAAGGCACTAGGAAAAGTTCTAAAATAATACAAAGAAAGGCAAAATAACAAAGCAAAATTAATAGTTCCTCCCTTCAAGGAGCATATATCCTAGAGGAAGACAGCATATAAATAGCTAGAGTTATAATAAATGATACTACTCTACTAGATGTATGTAGATGAAGTATAGAGAGAGGATGAGACCTCTCTCCTTTATAACAGTTGCCCAGGCAAGATCCTTTAGGTCAATGGATGATATCCCTTCAGGACCCACCTGGGGTTAATTGATATTATTTAAAGGGCTCTTTAGCTTGGTAAAGTTGGTATCTGACTGTGTCTCTCCCTTTCCAAAGAAGCTTTGAATAACCACTTCAGGAAGGTACTTTAAACTTTGATTGTATTTAACAAAAGGATAATGGGATTGGATAGAGGTATTGGGAGACCCTAATTAAATGATAATGATGAATCTCTAAACTGCAGGAAAGTAAAGGAATTAGGATGATTAGCTTCTCTCTGGCACAGCCTGGCCACAGCCACACCAGAGTAGGCAAACTGCTGTATAATCCTTCAGCTTCTTCTTCACTAGATGATATGCTTAACCAGTTTGAGATATCCATCCCTTTCCACCCTCTTCTTCTTCTCCTGCCCACTTCCCGGATCCCTCCCAGGCCCCGGGAAACCTAGATAACTAAGATGATTGAATTCCTAATTTCTAGGGGCAGTAGAATCAGAGATGATGGTCTGGGTACAGGTTGTTGATGTTACCGGAACAAACAGGAGGATCTTGCAAAGTTGAGTCTGCAAGTCTCAATCCCATAAAAGACCAGGATCCACTGATCTCATGTCTCAGGGAAAGAAAGGAACCCCTGCCAGGGCTGCCAGGGTGGTTTTATACCCCCTGGGCCAACTGCCCTCTCCTGTGTCCACACACCTCTCTGGGAACATTCCAACATCCAGTGGATCCACCTGTCAATCACAGTGTGAATTCCTGCCTCCCAGAGATTCAATATAACACTAGGTATACCCAAGATATGACTAGAATAGATGGAGGTTTTGCTATTGAAATTTTGAGGTCTCTGAACTAAATTTCCTGTGAGCCCATTGGCATCCTATGGACATTTTGGGGTCTTTGAACTACATTTCCCATGAGCTCACTGGCTTCCTGTCTTGCATAATGATGTAGACAATTACGTAATGATGTTTACAAGATAAATTCAAATGCCAGGACTAGCACTTCCTCTTTGTCCTTCTGAAGCAGCATGGTGGCAGTAGGTAATGGTGGGTCATTCAAATAGCCTAAGCTAGCATGGCATGTGGCTTCATTTTTCTAATGGCTACCAATAAATCTTTTAAAACCATATATATATATTTTAAATCTGTCCTTTTATATTCATTTTATTTTTTACAAGGTAATATGAAAGGGGAAGGTTAGCATCTCAGAGCCTCCTGTAGAAGGCAGGATTTGAGCTAAGTGAGAGGTCACTAATAATTTTGGAGAGAGCAGATTAAGTTGAATAATGAAGTCAGAAGTCAGATTGCAGAGATTTGGAAGAGAGGAGAAGAGGAAGCAAAGGCACAGAATATAAACAGTTTTATAAAATTTACTTGAGAGAATATAAGACTATAGCTATGATAGTAGGATCAAGTGGGATTTTTCTAAGGATGAGGGAGACAAAAATATTAGCAAGAAAAAAGGCAGTAAAAGGTAGAGAATTGAAGATAAGATAGTGTATAGGAAAGAATTGGGAAGGGATGAGATCAAGGGTACATATATAGAGGTACAGTGATCCTTCACCTATCATGGGAGTTACATTCCAGAGACCCCCACTATAGGTGAAAATCCATGAAGTAGCAGCATTATATTTATTTTATTATTTATATATATTTTAAGGCTTTATAAACCCTTCCCACTCTCCTATTCAACACTCAGGATACAGAACACAGTGCTGTGGTTGGTCACCTTTAATTCCATCAGCCAATAGTGTGCTGTGATAAATATAACTCCTTGATAAAGAATTAGATTTTTTTTTAAAAACCCTTGTACTTCGGTGTATTGTCTCATAGGTGGAAGATTGGTAAGGGTGGGCAATGGGGGTCAAGTGACTTGCCCAGGGTCACACAACTGGGAAGTGGCTGAGGCCAGGTTTGAACCAAGGACCTCCTGTCTCTAGGCCTGACTCTCACTCCACTGAGCTACCCAGCTGCCCAAGAATTAGATTTTTTAAAAACCCTATACAGTGAAGCTGCCATAGGTGAACTGTGATATATCAAGAGACGATTGTATTTTCCTTGGCCAAAAAAAACATTTTTTTTATTTAAAAAAAAAACAAAACACTTCCTCATCTGAGACCAAAGGGGGAAAAAAGAGATAATGGAGAAAGATTATGAATAATGAGAAATAAAGAAAAGGGAAGTTCCAATGTCTTCTCTTTTTTCTTAATCCAGACTGATATTACATTCAGTTAATTGAATTAGTACATCATTATGTTATATCTTTGACATATGGCCCTCCATGTAGTGAGTTAGGCCCAGAACTGAGTATGAAGAGAATAGATTGATTCGATCATTTTTGGGAAATTACATTATACTTTCAACAATCTCAAACTGATACTTGGTATAGAGAATCATCTTTTTTTTAAAAGAAGAGTCTTTTTTTAAAAAAAAATTATTTATTTAAACACCTTTCTATGTTTACATGATTCATTTTCTTTCCTTTCCCGCTTCTGGAGCCAATAAGCAATACCATCAGGTTATACAAATATTATCACTTGATTTCCATGTTACTCATTTTTGAAAAAGAGCATTCTTTTAAAACCGAAGCTCCAAATCATGTACCCATATAAACAAGTGCTAAAGTCATATTTATTTCTGCTGCATTTCTACTTCCACAATTCATTCTCTTGATGTGGATAGCATTCTTTCTTATAAGTCCCACAGGATTGTTCTGGACCATTGCAACTCTACTAGCAGCACAGTCCAATGTTTTGCTTTCTGTGTACACTGTTCTCTTGGTTCTGCTCATTTCATTTTGCATCAGTTCATGGAAGTTCTTCCAGTTCATATAGAAATCCTCCAGTTCATCATTCCTCCATCATATACCAAATTTCATTCAGCCATTCCCCAATCAAGGGACAGCCCTTTATTTTCCAATTTTTTGCAACCACAAAGAGTGGTGTTTTATACAACCATTTTTTATTATCTCTTTGGGGTACAAACCTAGTAGTGGTATTGCTGGATCAAAGGGACTGCATTCTTTTACAGTCTTTTGGGCATAATTCCAAATTGCCTTGCAGAATCGTGGGATTAATTCACAACTCCACCATTAGTGTCCCAATTTTGCCACATCTCCTCCAACATTTATACTTTTCTTTACTGTCATATTGGCCAATCTGCTAGGTGTGAGGTGGTAACTCAGAGTTGTTTTGATTTGCATTTCTCTAATTATTAGAGATTTAGAACACTTTCTCATGTGCTTATTGATAGTTTTGATTTCTTTATCTGAAAATTGCCTATTCATGTCTCTTGCCCATTTATCAATTAGGGAATGGCTTGATTTTTTTATACAATTGGTTTGTTTATTTGAGTAATTAGACCCCTGTCAGAGATTTTGTTATAAAGATTTTTTCCCAATTTGTTGTTTCCCTTCTGATTTTGGCTACATTGTTTTTGTTTGAACAAAAGCTTTTTAGTTTGATATAATCAAAATAATTTATTTTATATTTTGTAATTTTCTCTAACTCTTGCTTGGTTTTAAAATCTTTCCTTTCCCAGAGATCTGACAAGTAAATTATTCTGTGTTCACTTAACTTATTTATAGTTTCCCTCTTTATATTCAAATCATTCACCCATTCTGAATCTAAACCTATTCACTACCATATTGTATTCCAAATTTCCCAGCAGTTTTTGTCAAATAGTGGATTTTTGTCCCAAAAGTTGGGCTCTTTGGATTTATCATACATTGTCTTGCTGATGTCACTTACCCCAAGTCTATTCCACTGATCCTCCCTTCTTTCTCTTAGCCTGTATCATATCGTTTTGATGACCGCTGCTTTATAGTACAGTTTAATATCTGGTACTGCTAGGCCCCCTTCCTTCACATTTTTTTATTATTTCCCTTGATATTCTTGATCTTTTGTTATTCCAGATGAACTTTGTTATAGTTTTTTCTAATTCAGTAAAAAAGTTTTTTGGTAATTTGATAGGTATGGCGCTAAATAGGTTAATTAATTTGGGTAGAATGGTCATTTTTATTATGTTAGCTCATCCTACCCATGAGCAATCAATATTTTTCCAATTGTTTAGATCTAGTTTTAATTGTTTGGAAAGTGTTTTGTAGTTTTTTCGTATAATTGCTGTGTTTGTTTTAGTAAATAGATTCCCAAGTATTTTATATTATCTAGGGCGATTTTAAATGGTTTTTCTCTTTCTACCTCTTGCTGCTGTGATGTGTTGGAAATATATAGAAATGCTGATGATTTATGTGCATTTATTTTGTATCCTGCAACTTTGCTAAAGTTCTTGATTATTTCTACAAGCTTCTTAGTTGATTCTCTAGGATTTTTTAAGTAGACCATCATAACATCTGCAAAGAGTGATAGCTTTGCCCAGTTATATAGCAATAAATATAGCAATCTAGGAGATATGGATGAATATTTACAAAAATGCAAATTGCCTAGAATAACAACAGAAGAAATAGAATACCTAAATAATCCCTTATCAGAAAAAGAAATTGAATAAGCCATCAAAGAATTCCCTAAGAAAAAATCACAAGTGAATTCTATCAGACATTCAAAGAGTGACTAATCCCAATTCTATACAAATTATTTGATATAATAAGCAAAGAAGGAATGCTACCAAATTCCTTTTATGACACAAATATGGTACTGATTCCAAAGCCAGGTAGATCAAAAACAGAGAAAGAAAACTACAGACCAATCCATAGATGCAAAAATGTTAAATGGAATATTAGCAAAGAGACTCCAGCAAGTGATCAAGAAGATCATCCACCATGATCAGTTGGGATTTATACCAGGAATGCAAGGCTGGTTCAACATTAGGAAAACCATCCACATAATTGACCATATCAACAATCTAACAAACAAAAATCACATGATTATCTCAATAGATGCTGAAAAAGCCTCTGACAAAATACAGCATCCATTCCTATTGAAAACCCTGGAAAGGATAGGAATAGAAGGACCTTTCCTAAAAATAATAAACAGTATATACCTAAAACCATCAACAAGCATCATATGCAATGGGGATAAATTAGAAGGCTTTCCAATAAGATCAGGAGTGAAACAAGGATGCTCATTATCACCTCTATTATTTAACATTGTACTAGAAACACTAGCAGTAGCAATCATGTGATTATTGATAGTTGTGGTTTCTTCATTTGAAAACTACCTATTCCCAACCCTTGACCATTTGTCAATTGATAAATGGCTTAATTTCTTGTACAATTGTCTTAATTCCTTATAAATTTGAGAAAATAGACCTTTGTCAGAGAATTTTGTTTTAAAATTTTTTTTCCAGTTTTTTGCTTCCCTTCTAATTTTGGTTACATTGGTTTTGTTTATACAAAACTTTTTAATTTTGTGTAATCAAAATTATATTCATTTTACATTTTGTAATGTTTTCTATCTTTCCTTTGTTCTTAAATTCCTTCCTTTCTCAGGGAGTTGACAGGTATATTATTTTATGTTCACCTAATTGGTTTATGATTTCTCTATATATTTAAGTCATTTACCCATTTTGATTTTATCTTATAATAGGGTGTGAGATGTTGATCTAAAACTAATTTTTCAAATACTGTTTTCCAATTTTCACTATTTTGTCAAATACTGGGTTCTTGTTCCAAAAGATAGAATCTTTGGGTTTATTGAACATTCGTTTGCTGAGGTCATTTGACGCTACTCTGTTCCATTGATCCACCCTTCTATCTCTTAGCCAGTACAAGATTATCTTGATGATCATGCTTTGCAGTACAGTTTACGATCTTGTACTGGTAGGCCCTCATCCTTTACATTTTTTAAAATTAGTTCCCTTGATATTCTTGGTCTTTTGTTCTTCCAGAAGAACTTTGTTATATTTCTTTCTAATTCTATAAAAACAAAGTTTTTTGGTAGTTTGATAGGTATGACACTAAATAAGTAAATTAGTTTAGGTAGGATTGTCATTTTTATTACATTATCTTGTCCTATCCATAAGCAATTGATATTTTTCCAATTATTTAGATCTATTTTTATTTTTAATTATGTTCATATAATTCCTGAATTTGTCTTGGCAAATAGATTCCCAGATGTTTTATGTTGTCTAAAGTAGTTTTAAATAGTTTCTTTTTCTAACTCTTGCTGCTGAGTTTTGTTGGAAATACTTAGGAATGCTGATAATTTATGTGGGTTTATTTTGTATCCAGCAACTTTGCTAAAGTTATTAATTATTTCCATTAGCTTTTTAGTTGATTTTCTTTGTTTCTCTAGGCATACCATTATATCATCTGCAAAGAGTGATAGTTTAGTTTCCTCATTGCCTTCAATTTTTTTTTCTTCTTGTAAAATTGGAATTTGGGAAATACCATTTAAAAGTATATATATATACATATATGTATATGTATATATATATTTTCTATGGACACGTGGGAACTATCAAACTACATTACCCGTGGTCCAACGGGTTTCTGGTTCCGGTTCTTTGGGTGTGGGAATGCCTGCGTCGCCACGCAGAGGACAGTTTAAATGGGAGGAGAATCGAAAGTAAGCTCTCTTGGCTAGCAGGCTCAGGGAGAGACGAGAGGTAACAAAATGGAGGTGGCAGTTTTGAATTCTTACCGGCTCGTGGTCTAATGATTTTACCAGCATGGCCATGGCTTTAATTAAACTACTAATTTATATTGTTATATCAGTCTTTATCATTTTAATCATAACATAGATTTTAATCATAACATTCTCTAATTGCTACCTCTAGCATTTCTAATAAAATATTAAATAATAGTGGTGATAATGGGCATCTGTGCTTCACTCCTGGTCTTATTGGGAGAATTTCTAACTTATCCCCATTGCAGAAGATATTTGCTGATGGTTTTTAATAGATAGTGTTTATTATTTTGAAGAAAGGTCCTTCTATTCCTATATTTTCTAGTGTTTTTAATAGGAATGGGTGTTGTATTTTGTAAAAGGATTTTTCTGCATCTACTGAGATAATCATGTGATTTATGTTACTTTGGTTATTGATATTGTCAAGTATGTGGATGGTTTTTCTGATGTTAAACCAGCCTTGCATTTCTGGTATAAATCCCACCTGGTCATAGTGAATAATTCTTGTGATGAATTACTGTAGTCTCTTTGCTAGTATTTCATTTAAGATTTTTGCATCTATGTTCATTAAGGAAATTGCTCTATAGTTTTATTTCTCTCTTTTTGGTCTACTTGGCTTGATGACAAATAACATATTTGTGTTATAAAAGAAATGTGGTAAATCTCCTTCTTTGCTTATTTTGTCAAATACTTTGAATAGTATTGGGATTAGTTGTTCTTTAAATGTTTGATAAAATTCACTTGTGAATCCATCTAGCCTTGGAGATTTTTTCTTAGCAAGTTCCTTGATGACTTCTTCAATTTCTTTTTCTGAGATGGGATTGTTTAAGTATTCCATTTCCTCTTTTGTTAATCTAGACAGTTTATATTTTTTGTAAATATTCACTCATTTCACCTAGATTGTCATATGTATTGCCATATAGTTGAACAAAGCAGTTCTTAATAATATAATATAGGATTTTAGCATTGCCATGTTGGCTTAGGGCAAACCTGTCAGTTGCCCTGGATGGAATGTTTAAGGGGGCATGAGCCACTGGGCAGATACTAACTAACTGGCAGTTGAGCTGAGAGTATAAAAAGCCCTGAAAACCCAGGGCTGAGTTCTTCCCTGACCTGACTTTGTCCTGTCCACTCATCTACCCCTTCCCCTTGGTCCAGGAGGTGGGAGTAAAGGGTGGTGGGATTGGAAAAGGGTGGTGAGAGCAAGAACATGGGAAATAGGATTTTAGAACCCAATCTACCAGAGAAACACAATATTATTATTCCTCATCATCTACAAGAGTAGCCAATAGATCAACTCAGTTTCTTAACCAGATACCTTTTCACTCTGGCCGAGGGCTACCTGCCCTCGGTCGACCTCCCAGGGACCTCAACCAGCTTTAGTCAGATAAACCTCTATAACAGTTCTTAGTATTTCCAAGCCCTCTTATCATTGCCTTGTTCCTTCCCCAGTTACCAATAAATCCCATAGCCTTAACCAGTGAATCCTGTGGTTATTTCCCTATCATCAAAGGTTAGGAGGACAGGCAACAGGAAAGGATTCTGAGCAGTTGGACTGTAACAAACTCCATTGCTGAGGGGCAGGAAATTCTACATCCACTTCCTGCCAGCCTGCCATTAACCAATAGGAGCCTATTTCCTCAGTAGGGAGGGGCTGGCTGCCTCATATCTTACAGGAGCCTGGTGGCAAGCAGTGAGATTTCACTGGGAACTCAGTTCCCAGGGTTTGGATCCTTGTACTTCCATAAACAAGCTATAAGCCCAACTGAGGTTGCTCATACCATCCTATCAACCAACAAGATACTCCTGCTAGCCTTGTTACCAGCTTAAGGCCCCTGTTGACCCATCTTGTTCATTAAAATAATTACCTTAATTTCCTCTTCATTAGAGGTGAGATCCCCCTTTTCATCTTTGATACTGTTAATTTCATTCTCTTCTTTCTTTTCTTTTTTTTTAAATTAGATTTACCAGTACTTTATCTATTTTATTTGCTTTTTCAAGGTACCATCTTCTGGTCTTGTTTAGTTCAATAGTTCTTTTACTTTCAATTTCATTAATTTCTTCTTTAATTTTAGGATTACCAATTAAGTTTTTATCCGAGGATTTTTAATTTGTTCTCTTTCTAATTTTTTTAAGTTGCAAGCCCAATTCATTGATCTCCCTCTCAATTTTGTTGATACAGGCACTCACAGATAAAAATTTTCCCTTGAGTACTTCTTTGG
Organism: Gracilinanus agilis; assembly: GCF_016433145.1. Classification (NCBI taxonomy): domain Eukaryota; kingdom Metazoa; phylum Chordata; class Mammalia; order Didelphimorphia; family Didelphidae; genus Gracilinanus; species Gracilinanus agilis. Next base: position 239,877,707 of record NC_058133.1, read on the forward strand.
CTGCATCCCATAGATTTTGATATGCTGTTATCTCATTGTCAATCTCTTTAATGAAATCAGTAATTGTTTCTATGACTTGATTTTTTACCAACCACTTTTGAAAAATTAGATTATTTAGTTTCCAATTAACCTTAAATTTCCCTCTCCATGAACCTTTATTCATTATTTTTATTGTATTCTGATCTAAAAATGCATTTGTTATTTCTGTTTTTCTGCATTTGTTTGCAATGCTTTATGCCCTACTACTTGGTTGATCTTTTGTATATGTATCCTGTACTACTGAAAAGAAGGGATATTCCTTTTTATCACTATTCATTTTTCACCAGATGTCAATTAACTAATTTTTCTAACATTTCATTAATGTCTCTCCTTTCTTATTTATTTTTTCATTCAATTTATCTAGTTCTTAAGATCCCCCACTCGTATGGTCTTACTTTTGTAAGAAATAAAGTGGACATAAGAGGATAGATTTAAAATTATTATGGTTTTTAATGATTTATTAACAGCCATTAGAAAAATGAAGCCATGTGCCATATTAAGAGTTAGTTTAAAAGAACCGCCATACCTCCACCACTATCCTGCTTCAGCCTCCAAAGAGAGCATGTCCTTCCAGGCACTTCCTTTGTATTATTCTCTCTAAGTCATTACACTTCCTGCCTATGTGATTATAAAAGAAGAATCATGGGAAATGTTTGAAAAAGCCCTAAATGTCCACAGGAAGTTTAGATCAGGGACCTCAAAATTAGCTCAAGGACCCCCAAATTTCCAATATTACACTATCCTTGAGCTCCTTCAATTTTTCCTTTAGAAATCTAGATACTATACCATTTGGTGCATAAATGTTTAGTATTGATATTACAACATTCTTTATAATAGTACCTTTTAGCAAAATGTAAAATTAAAAACTGGAATCCTACTAAATGTTGTTTACAAGAAGCACAATTGAGGTAAGGGAACACACAGATTAAAGGTAAAGGGCTGGAACAGGATTTATTATGCATCATCTAAAGTAAAAAAAAGCAGGAATAGCAATCATGATACCAGACAAAGCCAAAGAAGAAACTGATCTGATTAAAAGAGATAAGGAAGGAAATTACATTTTGCTAAAAGGTACTATTATAAAGAATGTTGTAATATCAATACTAAACATTTATGCACCAAATGGTATAGTATCTAGATTTCTAAATTTAGGGCTTTTTCAAACATTTCCCATGATTCTTCTTTTATAAAAATGTAATTTCCTTCCTACCTCAATTGTGCTTCTTGTAAACAACATTTAGTAGGATTCCAGTTTTTAATTCACTCTGCTATCTGTTTACTTCACCCTGAATCTCTGAAATCATCTCATCTCTTATAATTCCCATTATATTCATATACAACAATTGTTTGGCCATTTTCTAGTTGTTTAATAAGCAGCCTAATAAATTCCCTTACATTTCCACTTCTTTGCTTTTTTTTTTCTTTTCCATTTTTCAATCTCCCCTTTAGGATCAAAAAATTTGTTTTACTTGTGTCTCTTCCCTCCCTGATAGTACATTCCCTCTTAATCTTCTCTTTTCCCATTCACATTCAGAGTTATGATTACTAACTGCGTATTACCCTCATCTTAGTTTCAATAGTTCTTTTACTATTGATTTTATTAATTTCTCCCTTGATTTTTAGTATTTCTAATTTAGTTTTCATCTGGGGATTTTTAATTTGCTCACTTTCTAATTTTTTGAGTTGCATGCCAAATTCATTAATCTCTGCCCTCCTTAATTTGTTAATATATTCACTCAAGGATATAAATTTCCCCCTGAGTACTGTCTTGGCTGCATCCCACAGAGTTTGGTAGGATGTCTCATCATTGTCATTCTCTTCAATGAAATTGTTGATTGATTCTATGATTTCTTCTTTGATTAATTGGTTTTGGAGAATAATATTATTTAATTTCCAGTTGGTTTCTAATTTGCCTGTCCAGGTGCCCTTACTAATTATTATTTTTATTGCATTATGATCTGAGAAGGTTACATTTATTATTTCTGATCTTTTGCATTTGTTTGCAATATTTCTGTGCCCTATTACATGGTCAATCTTTGTGAATGTACCATTTGCAGCTGAAAAGAAGGTGTATTCTTTTTTGTCCCTATTTATTTTTCTCCACATATAAATTAAATCTATTTTTTCTAGGACTTCATTCACCTCTCTTACCTCTTTCTTATTTATTTTTTGGTTTGATTTATCTAGATCTGACAGAGGAATATTTAGATCTCCCACTAGTATGGTTTTACTATCTATTTCCTTCTTTAGCTCTTCCAGTTTCTCCTTTATGAATTTGGTTGCTATGCCACTTGGTGCATACATATTGAGCAGTGTTATTTTCCCATTGTTTATACTACCTTTAATCAGGATGTAATGACCTTCCCTGTCTTTTTTAATCATTTTTACTTTGGCTTTGTCAGAAATCACAATAGCCACTCCTACTTTCTTTTTCTTATTTGATGCCCAAAAGATTTTGCTCAAGCCCTTAACCTTAAGCTTGTGTATGTCTACCCGCCTCATATGTGTTTCTTGTAGACAACATATGGTAGGATTTTGGTTTCTGATCCATTCTGCTATTTGCTTTAATTTTATGAGAGAGTTCATCCCATTCACATTCAGAGTTACAATTATCAGTTGTGCATTCACTGACATTTTTGTATCCTCCCCTAGATCCACCCCTTCTTCTTAAACTATTTCCTTTTAAACCAGTGGTTTGCTATTAAGCCGGTATCCCTTAAGCCCTCCTTTGATTGACTTCCCTTTCTACCCCCTCCCTTGTTATTCCCCTCTTTTTGTTTTTAAAGGCCTAATTAATTCCCTCCCCCTTCTTCTCCCCTCCCTTTTTTGACCTTCCCACACCCCTGCTCCCCTTGGTTTATCCCTTCTGACTTTCTCAGTAGGGTTAGATAGAGTTTTATATCCCAATGGATAAAGCTACTCTTCCCTCTCTGGGTTGATTACACTGCGAGTAAGGTTTAAATATTACCTCTTAATGTTCTCTTCCTCTCCTTCTTATAATAGTATTTGTCCCCTCTCCTTCCCATGCCCTCTTTGTGTGTAATAGAATATCCTATTTTTCTTATTCTCTCACATTTCTCTTGGTGTCCCCTACTATTCACCCCACTCTTTCCCATACCCCATATCATCTTAGACCATTTAGTATTCTACCCTCTCCCTATGAATTATTCTTCTGATTACTATAATAATGAATACTATAATAGCAAATAGATTTTACTACAGAGAATTATACATAACATTTCTCTACATTGGAATACAGATAATTAGATCTCAATGAGGCCCTTAAAAAGGCAAATTTAAAAATTTAAGTTTTCTTTCTTTCCCCTCTTGTTTCTTATTTAACTTTTCATGTTTCTCTCGATTTTTATGGTTGGATATCAAACTTTCCATTTAGCCCTGGTCTTTTCTGTGCAAAAACTTGGAAATCTTCAATTTTGTTGAATGCCCATACTTTCCCCTGGAAGTATATAGTCAGTTTTGATGGGTAGTTGTTCCGTGGTTGCAGGCCCAGCTCTCTTGCCTTTCTGAATATCATATTCCAAGCCTTGCGGTCTTTTAGATTGGAGTCTTCCAGATCTTGTATGATCCTGATTGGTGCTCTTTGATATTTGAATTGTCTCTTTCTTGCTTTTTGAAAGATTTTTCTTTTACTTGGAAGCTTTTGAATTTGGCTATTATATTCCTGGGAATTGACTTTTCTGGGTCCAGTGTAGAGGGTGATCTATGGATCCTTTCAATGTCTATATTGCCCTCTTGTTGTAGAACTTCAGGGCAATTCTGCTGAATAATTTCTTTTAGTATGGAGTCCAAATTTCTATTAATTTCTCCTTTTTCAGGGAGACCAATGATTCTCAAATTGTCTCTTCTAGACTGGTTTTCTTGGTCTGTCACTTTCTCATTGAGATATTTCATGTTTCCTTCTATTTTTTCAGTCTTTTGACTTTTTTTTTATTTGTTCTTGCTGTCTTGAGAGATCATTAGCTTCTAATTGCTCAATTCTAGCCTTTAGGGACTGGTTTTCCTTTTCAATCTGGTCATTTCTGGTGTTCAATTTGCTCATCAGTTCATTTGATTTCTGAGCCTCACTTACCAATTGCAACATTCTGCCTTTTAAACTGTTGTTTTCTTGCCTAATTTCCTTTTGAGCTATTTCCCATTTCTCTAACCAAATCTTTTCCAACTTTTTCGTCATCTCAGTTTTGAACTCTTCAAGAGCTTGTGACCAGTTTTCATTATTTTGGGAGAGTCTGGATGCTTGTTTGTTCTCCTCTTCTGTTTGCTCAGTTGTCTGGATTTTCTCTGTGTAAAAGTTGTCGAGTGTTAAAGATTTCTTCTTGTTGTTGTTAATCTTTCTCTTCTGAACTTCCTGATTCTGGGTAGCCATCGTTAGTCCAGCAGCTTCTCAGCTTTATCCTTGCCCTCAGGGTCTGTCTGCGGTCTTTTGGGTCCTGAGGTCTGAGGTCTGGTTGTTCTCAAGGTCAAGCCTCCTGGTGAACCCTCTTGCTTGATCCTCTGCTGTAGGTTCCTTTACAGGTCTCAGGGTGCTGCTTCCACAGTTGTATACCCGTCTGCACTGGTACCCCACTCAGGGTTTCAGAGCCTTCACTCAGGTGCATGCCTATGTCCGCCTCCACCCATGCCTCTGTCCGCTCCTGGGCTCCATGTCCGTGCTCAGAGTCCGTTTGCGTTCTTTAGCTTTTTGGGTTCCTAAGTCTTGCTGCTCTCAGGAACAGGCCCTGGAGCTGCCAGTGACTCAATGGGTGCCCCAAACTTGCTCTATTTCTTTTTAGCTGGCTTTGGCATTGTAGGTGGTGTGTTGGGGGGGGTTGCTCAGCCCGCGATTTAGTGAGAGCTGTTTCACCCCTTTATATCATGGAAATGCCCCGATTCCAAGTACCTTCCATGCTGCACCCTGTTGTGGGGTCCCTCCGTTCGTCTGGATTTGTTTTTATGTCCCCTTGAGGAGTCCTATATGTTTCGGTAAGGAGAGGTTAAGAGCTGCTTTTTACTCTGCCGCCATCTTAACCTGGAACCTTAATAATATTTATTAATCTGATTTTTACCATGACCATTTTAGTTATGTTACCAGATAAAAAATTGTTTAACATAACCAGATTTGATAATTTGAGGATTCCCCTTTAAATTAACTCATAGCTATATATACCATGTTCATTTTTATGATTTATTTGATACCCAAGATATGCTGGGCAATGTTAAGTAATTTTAGAGGTATTAATAGCAGAGGCAGCCTTCCTTTACTATGAAAATCTTTTAAGGATGGAAAAGCAAAGGGTGGCTAATTAGTCTCTTAAGTTTTATTTCTATTATTTTCTCTCTATCTCAGCTTATCTAGCTGTGAAATGAGATAGCAAATGAGTTCCTATATGGCTTTAACTTTTTTTTATTCTGGATTACACACAAAAAAACACTTTCATACACTCAGCAGTACACACACACACACACACACACACACACACACACACACACACACACACAAAGATTCTGTGTGAAACTGTGAATAAATTGAAGAATCTACATTTCATACTGCTTGCTTTAAGAAAAGTATACATAGCTATGTGACCCTGGGCAAGTCACTTAACCTCCATTTCCTATCCCTTACCCTTCATCTGCTTTGGAAACAATACACAATATTGATTCTATTTTTTTAAACCCTTAACTTCTTTGTATTAGCTAATAGGTGGAATAGTGGCAAGGGTGGGCAATGGGGGTCAAGTTCCCAGGGTCACACAGCTGGGAAGTGTCTGAAGTCGGATTTGAACTTAGGACCTCCTGTCTCTAGGCCTGACTTTCAGTCCACTGAGCTACCCTGCTGCTCCCACAATATTGATTCTAAATGGAATACAAAAGTTTTTTTTAAATATAATAAATTCTACTCATTAGTTGTAAAATTCTCTTATTTATACTCCTTTCTGAACCTCTGTTCTCTTCTACACATTTTTAAAAAAAATGTTTCAATACCCTTTTTAATATCATTACGACTAGTCCTTCCTCTATAATACTTCTCCTTTCTCCAAACCATTTACCCTTCCCTGCTTAAGAACCAGGAAGAAAAAATATCTGGTAACAGAGTCAAGTGAAACAAACCCACTGAGTGGCCATATCCAAAAATGTAAGTCTGACCACAACTTGAGTCTATGACCTCCCTGTCAGAAAGTGGGTAACATGTAGAGTTATGGTACAAGTTTATTGATCATTTAACTACTGAAAGCTCTTAAATCTTCCAAAATTAGTTTTCCTTGCAATGTTGTTGGCTTTGTATGAATTGTTTTCATAATTCTGTTTACTTCACCCTGAATCTCTGAAATCATCTCATCTCTTATAATTCCCATTATATTCATATACAACAATTGTTTGGCCATTTTCTAGTTGTTTAATAAGCAGCCTAATAAATTCCCTTACATTTCCACTTCTTTGCTTTTTTTTTTTCTTTTCCATTTTTCAATCTCCCCTTTAGGATCAAAAAATTTGTTTTACTTGTGTCTCTTCCCTCCCTGATAGTACATTCCCTCTTAATCTTCTCTTTTCCCCCTTCTCATCTCAGTTCATTTTCCTGTTGAGTTTGATATATCCACAAACAATGTGTGTATTCAACATTTATTTGACTATTTCAGAGAGTAATGAGATTCTCTCTCCATCTCTTCCTCATGTCTGTATACTCTTCTCATATACTACAATTGAGAACTAACAAGTTTAATTCCTTTCAACACCATTATATCCCTTCCCTCTTCGAACCTTCAGAATAGAATCAGTATATCTCTCAGTTATTTTTGAGAACATTATGATTTTTAAAGGCCACTCTGTTTACTCTTCTCCTATTAGAATGTTAGCACTACATCATCATAAATAATCATACATATCTACAATAATTTTTCATGCTGGTCAGTATTTTCTCTGAATTACTTATCTACCTTTATACCTTTAGTTCCTGAATGTGCATTCCTCTCCCTGCTGGATGACATGGTCAGCCCAGCTTAATCTTACCCTCTATTCCCTGAATTCCTTCACTGAATTACCTTCTGGAAAAATCCCTAAACCTGGATTGCTTTGAGTTTCATAGTGGTGGATATTTAAGGCCATCCCTACCCCTGGAATATCCTGATTTGTGCTATGGCAATGCCTCTGTTTCTGTCTGCTATAGTTCTCCTAGGCTTCCCAGAACTCCAATGAAGGGCTTCCTCAAGGGAAGTCTTTCTTCTTGCTGCTTCTGGACTCACAACCTTATAGGAAACAAAAGTATCCAAACAATGTGGGGTGCATAGACATACACTGATACTGACTTTGCTGGTGACTCCCTTTTCTATTTTACATTTTCTTCTTGGATGTCTTTTAGGCAGTTCTAGAATAGAACTAGAATAGAAGTCACTTAAATATTACATTTAATGTTTAAAAAGATATCAAACAAAAAACTAATTTTTTTCTCAATTATATGTAAAAATAATTTTAACATCCACTTTCTAAAATTTTGAGTTCCACATTCTCTCCCTTTCTCTCTTCCATACTCTGCTCTCCATTTCAAGATGGTAAGTAATTAAAAGTAGGTTAAAGTTGTGCAATAATGAAAAACAAATTTCTACATTGGTCATGTTGTGGAATGTAGGGAGCTATTAAGAGAAATTAGAATCTCAAGTAGATATTTTTATCTGGACCCCCTCAAAAGATCAATACAGACTGGCAGAGTCATGTATTATCTTTCTGCCCTATTTACGGGATGAGACAGGTGTGGGATATCTAAGATAAAAATCTGAGATTCCTCTTTTGATTCCTTTCATAATTCTCACCTTCCTTCAAAATGCATTATAGTCTTATTAAAAAAGCTTTGGGCTCTCAGCACTCCAGCAGGAGGGGGGCTAACTCTGTTCCCCTTTACCCGAGAACACAGATGGCTGGTACGTCCAAGGCCGAACCCTTGGCAGGGTATTTTGCCCAGAATTAAAGTAAAATAATGAGGCTCAAAAAATTGTTTAATACCATCAAGGCCGAGAAACTGACAGGGCTTTCCGACCTAACGGAGATGTCCCAGGCTCCACTTAAAGATAACACATGTAGTTGATAGTTTAGCATAGGTTTTTGTCTAAGCCTTGTCTAAGGCTTTTGTTTTGACTATAGTAAAAATCTTGCTCTCTGTAACTGTGGGAAACTTTCTTGGCTTTTGGGGGAAGGGGATCTTTAATTTCCTTTATAATAAAGTGGCTACTTCAGTATTTCTTGAAGTACAATGAGCTAACAAGCCGTGCTTCCAATCTGTTTCATTCTTTGCATCTGACGACCACCCAGGCCACTCAGATTAGTCTCTGGTTATAGAGTATCGATCTCTATAGTAGAAGAAGATTCATATTTTAAAAAACAAGAAGAAAATAAAGTGGAAAATAGTATTCTTTGATCATTCTGAGTCCATCAGTTCTTTCCCTGGAGGTGGACAACATTTTTCATTATGAATCTTTCAGAACTCTCTTGGATCATTATATTGCTTGAGAATAGCTTAAACCATTCAGTTGATCGTTGTACAATATTGCTGTTTTGTATGCAATTTTCACTCCTGGTTCTGTTCACTTCACTTTCCATCAGTTCATGTAAGTGTTTCTAGGTTTTCCTGAAATCAAGCTGCTCATCTTTTTTTGTATTCTATTAAAATCATAAACCACAACTTATTAAGCTATTCCCCAACTAATGGATATTCTCTTAATTTTCAATTATTTGCCACCACAACAAAATGTTGCTATAAATATTTTTGTACAAATAGGTCCTTTACCTTTTTTTAAAATTAATTTGGGATACAGGCCTCTTAGTGATATTGCTAGAATCCTTTGGGAATAGTTCCAAATTGTTCTTCAGAATGGTTAGATCAGTTCTCAATTCCACCAATAGTGTATTAGTGTACCAAGTTTCCCTTATTTTCTCCAACATTTATCATTTTCCTTTTCTGTCATATAGATAATTATATCTAAAAACTACATATTCATATTCTTTGAATCTTTATCAATTAGAGAAAGATGCCTATTCTTATAATTTGACTCAGTTCTCCATATATTTGAGAAATCTGTGAGGGTAAGGTTTTAAATCTATCAATCATTTTTTACCAATTGAGGTAAACAAGTAACATATACTTTCAATTAATAACCAAATTGTTTGTATTTAAGCATTAAAATTCCTAAGTTGAAGATAGATAACTGTTGTAATGGAAAGAACTTTCAACTAGAATCAGGAAACCTACGTCACTAGCTACCTGTTTAGTTTGGGCAAGTTATATCATTTTTCTGGACCTTGATTTTCTCCTTTGTAAAATGAAAGGATTGTACTATATAATTTTTAAGATACCTTCCATCTCTGATATTTTGCTATACTGGAAGCATGTCATCTATGTTTCTTTAACATTGATTGTGAATCAGGTAATCAAACATTTATTAAGCACTAACTATATGATAGACTCCTTGAAACGAATAGTAAGTGAATAGACTATCTCACTTACCGTTTATTCTGCTTAGTTTGGCAGACCTTGAAGTCTTTATAAGAAATGGTGAGAGTGGTTTAAACAAGAAGATAGAAAAAGGTGATTTCGCTGGTTTGATTGAAATTATGAGAACTCTAATGGCTCTTAAAGAACGGCAGAGAAGCACTGATGAGATGTTTGAGCCATTGAAACACACAATTGATTTACTGAAGATGTATGAACAAGAATTACCTGATTCAGTATTTAAACAGCTAGAGGTAAGTACAAAATCTTTCTAATCATGAAAGATAAATTGAGGAAAAATGTGATTAGGAAGATAGATATTGTAAGATTTAATAATGAGGTGATTTGGGATGGAAGAAAACTATTTTGAGGATTAATTCAAGACTACATACTTGAGAGGTGTTCATTTGGAATGGACAAAACTTTTTAGTGCTAGGGAAAAATGAATGCCAAAAATAAAAATAAAAACAAGCAATCAGAAGAGTAGAAAATATATAATCAAATGTTAAAAGGTGTGGAGAGAGGTAGATGAATAGTTGAACAGGTAAAATATTGGGAAATACATTAAAAATTAGTTAGAGGTAAAAGAATTAGAGATTGAAGCAAGAAAGGAAAGTGTCAGAGGAATTAAAAGGGGAAATAAACAAGGTGTGGCAAAGGTAGAAGAGTTAATGAGGATGCATCATTACTGAAGGATAGTATCCCTATATGGTAACAATTTCTGGTAGAATAGGAAGAAGAAACCTGGGTAGTTTCCTGTTCTGGGACCTTATATGAGAAGGCAGGGGGAGAATTACAATCTGGTCATATGGGTGTATTTCTGGCAGGAATTGCCAGAGAAATGGAACAACATAAAGAAGATGGCAGTCATTGTGAAACAGCATGTAGCTCCCCTGCAGGAAGATGAAGTAACAGCTCTTCGTCAAAAATGTGCTGCTTTCGGTATTGAACAGTATATATTCCAAGATCAGTTCCACAAAGAAGCTCCTTTCAGGTAATGGTAGAATCCCTCAAAGCTATCCCTTGGTGACTGGCTTCTAATTTCAATTTTTAAAAACTGTCCTTGGTGATTGTAATTAAAGTGAATTAATGACCTTCCTACTGTGTAATATTTGAGAATAAAGATTAATCAGTAGTAACTAGAAATTTAATAAATATCTATGAAGTGCAAGTCAATGGAAATAAAAAGATAAAAATGACAAAGTTACTAGTATCAACCACCTGATAGTGAGGATTAAGGAAGAATGCACAGTATTAAGTAAAAGAGCACTTAGGGGCAGGTAGATAGCACAGTAAATAGGACTGGAGTTGGGAGGATCTATGTTCAAATCTGACCTCAGACAACTCTTAGCTGTGTGACCAAGGGCAAATAATTTAACCCCATTTACCTAGCCCCTGTACCTCTGGCCTAGAGTTGTTAGTAGGACAGAAAGTAAGGGCTTTTAAGAAAGAGAATGAAAGAGATAGAGAGAGGGAAAGAGGGAGGAAGGAAGGAAGGAAGGAAGGAAGAAAGGAAGGAAGGAAGGAAGGAAGGAAGGAAGGAAGGAAGAAAAGGAGGGAGGGAGGAAGGGAGGGGGGAAGGAAGGAAGAGAGGGAGGGAGGAAGGGAGGAAGGGAGGAAGGGATGAAGGAAGGAAGGAAGGGAGGGAGGAAGGGAAGGAGGGAGGGAGGGGGGAAGGATCAATTCTGAAGTTAGAGGACTTGGATTCCAATTCCAGATGTTTAGAAGCTATGTGATCTTGATCCAGCCACATCTGTAAAATGAGGAGGTTGGGCTAGATGGCCTCTGAGGTCCTTTCTGGCTATAGATTTATATTTCAAACATTGTATTATGTTCCTTCTAAAACTTGTTTTTTCTCCTAACTACCCTATTTCTGTTGATGATAATTTTCCTTTTTTCTCAAGCTTGAGAAGAACTCTCATTCTTTCTTCTATCTCATCCCTCCTCCCCATCCAATTAGTTGGCAATTTACTTTAAATCTATTCCTTCCTTTCCATTAACACTATAGCCATCATGCTCCAGGTCATCATCACTTTTTACCTGAGTTACCAATCTCTTAATTGTTGTCCCTGCATAATAATATAAATTTTATTTTGTACTTAATGACCTTAAAATTGTGTTAACTCCTTAGGTTAAGGACTGTGCCATTTTTGTGTTGCCACTGTCTGATTCAGTGTCTTTTTCATTTCACTTATTTTCAGTCCTGTCCAATTCTTTGGGACCTCATTTGGGTTTTCTTGGCAAAGATACTGGAGTGGTTTGATATTTCCTTTTCCAGCCTATTTTACAGATGACAAACTGAAGTTAATAGAGTTAAATGACTTGCTCAGGATCACAGAGCTAGTACATGTCTGAGGCCAGATTTAAACACTTTATCCATGGCACCACCTAGCTATCCAACCTTTCTCATAGTAGTTACTTAATAAACATTTGTTGAATTGGAACTATAAAATAACCTATATATAATAATCTAGAATATCATCTTTGGAATGTCCTCAATGCTGGTAAGTTTCTATCCTTTATTAGAGGAAGAATTTAACTTGGATATAGCCAAAATTTATGCATAAATAAGTTGGTGCATAAGGTGGATAATCAAGCTAGAAAATATTGCATTGGGCTTTTATGACAAGTAAAGGAGAGAGTGGGAAAGGAAAATATATATGGTTGGTAAACAGGCCTTGGAAGTGATTGTCAAAGATTGCCAGATTTGTTTGTTATAAGCAAAAGCAATAACATTGAAATGACAGTATTCCCTTTCAAGATGCTACTTTGAATATATGTCTGTTTTGTATTTGATTCACATCTATTAAAAGTATTAAGCAAGTCACTACATATGTCAAATTTTATTGTGTGTCACATCGTTCATGTGCATATTAGTGCATAGTTTTTAGTTGAAGAAATCAAAGCTATAAATGATCATATGAAAAAAAATTTTTAAATCTCTCGATTAGGAAAATAAAAATTAAAATAAATTTGAGGTACCACCTTACACCTATCAGATTGGCCAAAATGTCAGTAAAGGAAAATGATAAATTTTGGATGGGAAGTGGCAAAATTGGGACATGAATACATTCATTGCTAGTGGAATTGTGAATTGATCCAGCCATTCTGGAAGGCAATTTGGAATTATTCCCAAAGGACTTTTAAAAAGTGTAGACCCTTTGATCCAACAATACCACTCTTTGGGGTTTGTACCCCAAAGAGATAAAAAATGGAAAAGAACCTGCTTGTACAAAAATACTTATAGTTCCTTTTCTTGTGGTATGATGTTTTTTTTTTAAACCCTTCACTTCTGTGTATTGGCTCATAGGTGGAAGAGTGGGCAATGGGGGTCAAGTGACTTGCCCAGGGTCACAAAGCTGGGAAGTGTCTGAGGCCAGATTTGAACCTAGGACCTCCTGTCTCTAGGCCTGGCTCTCAATCCACTCAGCTACCCAGCTGCCCCTGGTATGATGGTTTTTGTATCTGGCTTCTGCCCTCCCAGATGTAAAGAAAAATATCAAGCACAATGTTTCTTTTGAATTAGCACTATACCTACACCAGCATCCCACCCATTTTTACCATAATTTCTCCCCTAGATTCAAAATTTGATGAAGTCCTGCCACTCTCCTTAAAGATGGCAGCTTGAGTTTCAGACTGGTAATACAGGGGAGATTGTGGGAATTTTTCCGTTGCTTAAGAAAAATCAATTGTGTTTTCTAGGTTTGATAGCATTAAGCCTCACCAAGTGTTGGATGCCAAAAACATTCAGATCCAACAGATGGAATCTCTCATGTCCTCCATTTCAGACTCTACAAATTTGTTTGAAGTCAACATTCCTGATTACAAACATTTAAAACAATGCAGGAAGGAGGTCTGCTTGTTGAAGGAGCTTTGGGATATGATTGACCTAGTGAATTCTAGCATTAATAACTGGAAGGTAACCAAATGGAGGAATATTAATGTGGACAATATGGACTTAGAATGCAAAAGTTTTGCTAAACAAATATGGAAACTTGGCAAGGAGGTGAGAGCCTGGGATGCTTTCATGGGGTTGGACAACACTGTGAAAAACATTCTAACATCCTTACGGGCTGTGTCTGAACTTCAAAATCCAGCCATCAGAGAGAGGCACTGGAACCAGCTGATGCAGGCCACAGGTGTGAAGTTCATCATGAATGATGATACCACCCTTGAAGACTTACTTAAACTTGAGCTACACAACTTTGAGGAGGAGATCCAGGGTATTGTAGACAAAGCTGTGAAAGAGATGGACATGGAAAAAGTTCTAAAGGAACTAAAAGCCACTTGGACAGGTATGGAATTTCATTATGAGCCCCACCCTCGGACAATGGTCCCACTGCTGAGGTCTGATGAAGACCTTATTGAAACTCTTGAAGATAACCAAGTCCAGCTGCAGAATCTAATGACATCCAAGTACATAGCCTTCTTCCTGGAAGAAGTATCTGACTGGCAGAAGAAGCTCTCAATAGCTGATGCTGTCATTTCAATCTGGTTTGAAGTACAGCGTACATGGTCTCATCTTGAAAGCATTTTCATTGGGTCTGAAGATATACGAGCACAGCTTCCTAAGGTACATGGTTAGAGAGACAGATTATCTTTTAATGTATGCTACTGAGTTCAGGATCAAATTATCCCATTTTTAGACTCTCCACTCTCTTTACTTTTCCTTTTCCTTGGTCCAACTCAGAAATGCTTCCCAAAGGTTGACACAATCCAAAAATGAACAAAGGAAATAAAGGAGGTAAAATTCATGGCAAATAGTTTTGCTTACTGCATAACTTAGTAAAAATTTGAGTAGAAAAGGAAAATGGAAATACAATCTAATTATATTTTGCAGTTGGCTGCTGTTAGAATGCCTTGTGCTAGTAAATGAGATAATAATATTTATATAGTGTCTACTCTGTGCCAGGCTCTATGTTAGCCACTTTACAAATATTATTTTATTTTCTTATTTGATCTCACAACAACCCTAGGAGATATTCCTTTTTCAGATGAGAAAAAATTTAGAGTCTACATAAACATAGTTGTAGAGGGAATGATTAGCTTTTCTGCTCAGGTAGTTTATATATATATATATATATATATGTATATATATATATATATATATACACATGTGTATAATTCTATTCGTGTATTTAAACATCTAAGCATAGAAGTTGAAGAGTAAATAGTCCTAAAGGGGTACATATAATGAATTAAAGAATGTTAAGTACATGTAAAATATAAGAATATAATTTAATATTTTTATTAATCTTTTAACTATGCAATTATTGCTTTGTATAAACCTGTTATTCTCCCAGGGCTTGGTTAGAATGCTGGCTTCTAATTTATAAGCATTCATTTGGATAAAAATCCTTGCTACAGTGCATTTATGACTGTGGTTTCAGGCCAATTTCATATTAAGATGTCTTACAATAATTTATCTTTGATCTTCAAATACCTGAGTCATATATAGGGTTTTTTGTTGTTTATTTTATTTTAACCATGTTTGGATGGTAGAAGAGGCCTTAAATTAGCCTTCTAGCACCCTATCAATTCTCTTACTTTATTGAATAGTTTTACCACAAAAGTTACAGGTACAGTTATTTTATTTTTTAATAATGGGCATAACTTGTCTTTTCTACTCAGAAATTTTTTCCTCCCTTTCTGCCTCTCTTTCCTTACCCTTTTTTTCCTTTCTAAAGAAATTTGTGGGGGCAGTTAGGTGGCTCAGAGGATTGAGAGCCAGGCCTAGAGATGGGAGGTCCTGAATTCAAATCTGGCCTCAGACACTTCCTAGCTGTGTGATCCTGGGCAAGTCACTTAACCCCCATTGCCTAGCTCTTACCACTCTTCTGCCTTGGAACCAATACATAGTATAGGTAAGGGTTTAAAAAAAGAGAGAAAAATTTGCTTCTTAACTTCCCAGTTTCCATTAGTTATTCACCTTGTATCTACATGCATTAGTCTGCTTAGCAACCACCTCTCTCTTACTTACATAGGATCAGGTACAACTTGTTTCTAGTTATAAACTGTATCCCAAAAGAGCTTGAAGTGACAACAGCATCAAAAAAAGTCAATTTATTACAGAACATTTCTAAAAGGAATAGATAGTATTGTTTCCAGAACAAACTTTTTAAAAAGCATTTTTGAAAGGAACAAAATTTTAAAAGAGAAAGAAATGAAAGAAAAATATGAATGAATTGATAGATGTATGAAAAAGCATTTATTAAAGAAGGAAGGAAACAAGCATTTATTAAGTGTCTACCAAGGCACTGTGTTAAGCACTTTATAAATATTATCTCATTTGGTCCTTACAACAACCCTGGGAGGTGAGTACTATTACCCCCACTTTAAAATTGAGGAAACTGAGGCAAATAGAGGTTAAATGACTTGCCCTTGGACACAGCTAGTATCTAAAGCTGAACTTTGAACTTGGGTGTTCCCCACTAAAAGCCCAATGCTCTAATTCTCTGAACTACTTAATTTCTGAACCACTTCTCTCCTAAATTAAGCATTTTCTATTTGACATGCATTATGCTAACCTGTTGTTAAAGCACCTCCACTCTATTTTGGGGAGACAGCCCAAAAGAAAGTTCACCCATAAGGAACCTATAAAAAGAAGTTCTAAGTATCCTAAACAGGCTGTGGTGGATGAAGCACATGGAAAGGACCAGGAATCCTTAGGTTCCTTCTGTAGGGATGATAGTAGTACTAAGGGTCTGCAAGAGAGCACATGACAAAGGTCCTCCATCTCAATGAAATTATATAGTTGAGGGGCAGGTAGGTGGCTCAGTGGACTGAGAGCCAGGTCTATAGATGGGAGGTCCTTGGGTTCAAATCTGACCTCAAATATTTCCTAGTTGTATGACCCTGGATGAGTCACTTAACTCCCATTACCTAGCCCTTACTACTCTTCTGCCTTGGAACCAATACATAGTAAGGGTTTATTTTTAAAAATTAAAAAAAAAGAAATGATGTAGTTGGTGATTCATCTATTTCTTCCAAGCCATAGATCAGTCAAGGATCCAGATCCCAACCAGGAAAGAAGGAGAGTGGGGAGGATGCCCCTGGTAGTAATTGATCTTCTGGCTGGCTAACTGTCCTATTATAGGTTCTAGAATGGCCTAGATCCAGGAAAATAGGTGTAGGGAAGGCAAGGATGACATATATAAAATAAAAAGTGATTTGACCACAAAAACAAAAAAAAATAAACACAACAATTTGTGGCTTTGCCATGTTCAGTCAGTGAAGTTAAAAGGTCTCAATAAGGGCATCAAAGAATTATCTAAGTTTGTATTCAATCTGTATTTTTCTCTCTACTCATGATTGCTGATGAACAAGTTTCCTGTGTATGTGTGTATGTGTGCATATTTCAGTATATATTTATATAGATGTAATTTTTGCCTTATTTAACTCGTGTTATTATTCCCAATAATTATCATGCTTACTTCTTTACTATAATCTATTCCAATAATTATATCTTTGCTCAAAACAAATTTCTTTGAAATTGTTCCTTAGGAATTACCTTCAGAGTCACTGGTAGCAAATCTTCAATTTCAGATCGATATAATAATTTTAAAAATCACTAAAAGTCATTCAGGGCTTAGTCTTATAAATAAAGTAGGTAATCAATATAGGAAATTAATTTTTGTTTTTATTTTATTTTCTTATGTGTTTAGCTCAGAAGCTGTTTATGACAACATTGTTTTAGAATCTTATAGCTTCGTCATCTAGAATCGTTTAGGAAATATGCAAAGCCATAGAGATACACTAATATTTTTATCCATCTTCCTCAAGAATCTGACCTAAAATTATTTATCCTGACATGGTAGTGTGATTTAAAATTTATTTTCTTTTGATAAGGAAAACTTACATTGGCACTACAGACATAAAGGTCAGACTAAGGACTAATTTCTTAGAAATAAATATTTTGCTTCCAGTAGATATGTTCAAAAGGAAATCGTTGTAATTAGTTAAATTCTTTTTTAGCAGTGCTTTCTTTTCTTTCTTAAGTTCTAAAGATCTTTGGAGGAAAACAGATTTTTAAAATTTCTTCCAGGTATATTTTTCTTTTCTCAAGTTATCCTTATGGAAAACAAAATAGAAATAAAAAATTTCCCATATTTCCATGTATAGGATTCTAAAAATTTTGAAGATATTGATATTGATTTTAAAGAGTTGGT
This sequence comes from Gracilinanus agilis, assembly GCF_016433145.1. Taxonomy (NCBI): domain Eukaryota; kingdom Metazoa; phylum Chordata; class Mammalia; order Didelphimorphia; family Didelphidae; genus Gracilinanus; species Gracilinanus agilis. Next base: position 239,895,386 of record NC_058133.1, read on the forward strand.
TTGTGATGCTCAGAAGACACCAAATGTGGTAGAAGCTACCAACAAACCAGGTGTTCATAAACGATTAGAAGACATTCAGAACAGGTAAGTTCCTTCTTGTTATCTTTTAGATCTAAGTTTAGTTTTTTCAGCTGGCTACTTTTGAGCCCTATGACTGTTTTATGACAGCATATGACATAGTGTTTCACTGTGTGATGTGCTAGATGTTTGTGTTTTTTCTGGGTGTTGCTATGTCTACAATATACTAATATGAATATATTTTTGTTTTTGGCCTCGAACACTTCTGAGCTTTATGATCCTGGGCAGGTCACTTGACCCCTATTGCCTAGCCCTGACCACTTTTCTGCCTTGGAACCAACACACAGTGTTAATTCTGAGACAGAAGGTAATGGTTTATTTTTAAAAATTAAAATTAAAAAAAATTATATAGTCGGTGACTCATCTCATCCAAACTATAGGATCAGTCAGACATCCAGATACCAACCAGGAAAAGAGGAAAGTGGGGAGGATGACCCTATTGGTAGTTGATCTTCTGACTGACTAGCTATCCTACATGGGTTCTAGAATGACCCAGAGCCAGGGAAATGGGTGAGTGGGAGGGAAGGATGACATATAATATGTAAAATAAAAAATTATTTGAACACAAAAACAAAGGTGCTAGCACACAAAGCAATTTGTTCATTCAGGGTGTTGTTTTTTCAAACATTTGAGTTAATTTCCTTTCAAGTATATCAGCACTTATGTTTATGCATTCATTTCTGTGAATATTTAATTTGCATCAAAAATGTGTTTATGAATGTCTACACTCTGTATCCTCAGGTTGTGCCAGTGTGAGAAAGCTTTGACTGAATATCTAGATACCAAGAGACTGGTCTTCCCCAGGTTTTATTTCCTCTCTTCTTCAGACCTTTTAGACATCCTTTCCAATGGCACAAATCCACAACAAGTAAGCTATTGGGTATTTCTTTTTTTTTTATTATATTTTTTTCATTTAATAATTTTTATTTTTTTAGAAAAGTTAACATGGTTGTATGATTCATGCTCTTACTTTCCCCTTCACCCCCCCCAACCCCCCCACATAGCCGAAGAGCATTTCCACTGGTTTTAACATGTGTCATTGATCAAGACTTATTTCCAAATTGTTGAGAGTTGCATTGGTGTGGTCGTTTCGAGTCTATATCCCCAATCATGTCCGCCTCAACCCATGTGTTCAAGCAGTTGCTTTTCTTCTGTGTTTCCACACCTGCAGTTCTTCCTCTGAATGTGGGTAGTGTTCTTTACCATAAGTCCCTCAGAACTGTCCTGGGTCATTGCATTGCTGCTAGTACAGAAGTCCATTACATTCGATTTTACCACAGTGTATTGGTCTCTGTGTACAATGTTCTTCTGCCTCTGCTCCTTTCGCTCTGCATCAGTTCCCGGAGGTCTTTCCAGTTCACATGGAATTCCTCCAGTTTATTATTCCTTTGAGCGCAATAGTATTCTATCACCAGCATATACCACAATTTGTTAAGCCATTCCCCAATTGAAGGGCATACCCTAATTTTCCAGTTTTTTGCCACCATAAAAAGTGCGGCTATAAATATTTTTGTACAAGTCTGTTTATCTATGATCTCTTTGGGGGTACAACCCCAACAATAGTATGGATGGATCAAAGGGCAGGCATTCTTTTATAACCATTTGAGCATAGTTCTATTGGGTATTTCTGATAAAGCATAAAAGAATCTGTAGAAAATGGGTAAACCTTGTGGTTAGTACTGGAGTTGGCCCTTTTTCTCCCTCACTCAATCAAGACACAGCCCCAGAATCCTAGGATCCTAGTATTGGAAAGAATGTCAGAATCAATCTAGTCTAAATTTATCCAGGTAAGTGAGGAAGGGAAAGGAAATTGGAGAGTGTGTAGGTATTCTTTTTGCCTGGCCTTAAGGGGAACCTCAAAACTCTTAACCTGTCCTTCAACTCTCTAAAAAGTGATAGAAACTAATGCAACATATCCAGAGAACAAAAGAATGAATGTCAAGGCTGGACCTAGACTAGAGGGTGAGAGATGGGAAGGGGTATATATATATATATATATATATGACTGCACCAGACCTAACAAAAAAAGGGACTGAAATTCAAATGGAACCAGTTCTTTCCCTCTGAAACTACTTAGGGACAGGGGCTAAGGTTGGTGAAAACCACATTGTTTGACACAGAAAGAAATTGAAGAAGTATTGCATTCTGGACCCATACATTATAATTTCTCTGGAAACTTTTTAACTTTCATTAATTGTATTGTTTCTGAAGAATCAAAACAGTTAACAAATTACACTATATTCATCAAGACTGTATTTTTAGAGCTTTAAGAATATACAACATAATACAAAATAAATCAGACAGATGTCTACTATTAAATGTTACTGAGAATGATGTGGAAAATAAAACTGAAACAAATTTGTGAAGACAGGACTTATTGGAAAAGACGCTGATGTTGGGGAAAAAATAAAGGGAAGAGGAAAAGGGAATGGCAGAGAATTAGATTGATGAATAGTTTAATGGAAACAATGAATATGAACTTGGACAGGCTGAGAGAGCTAGTAGAAGATAGAAGGGTCTAGCATGATGTCAATGGAGTCACAAAGAGGGACACCCTGAATAACAATAGCATTTTACCCCTTAGGGTTGCTGTGAAGATCGAATGAGAGCACTTAGTACAGTGCCTGGCCATAGTTGACACTATTTAATAAATACTTATTTTTATCCTTCCTTCCCTAACAGATTAACTGCAGAGGTTCCCTTTTACCTCCAGGATAAAATACAAAAATAATTTGCTTGCCATTGAAAGCCCTTTGCAACCTTGCTTCAACCTACCTTTCCAGGTTTATTATATTGTTACTTTTCATACACTATAAGTTCCAGACAAAATTACCTCTTCTTGTGCCTCACATATCAAAAAGACAATCCATCTTCTATCTCTGTGCCTTTTCAATGATTCTCTCCCATGCCTGTAATATGTTCCCTCTCTCCTTCCTCTTAGAATCCCTAGTTTCTTTTTTTTTTCTTAAACCCTTACCTTCCATCTTAGAATAAATTCTGTGTATTTGTTGCAAAGTAGAAGAATGGGAAGGACTATGCAGTGGAGGTTAAATGACTTGTCCAGGGTCACACAGCTAGGAAGTGTCTAAGACCAGTTTTGAAGATTCTGAAGGATCTCCTATCTCTAGACCTGGCTCCCAATCCATTGAGCCACCTAGCTCCCCACCTTCCCACTTCCTCCTAGCTTCTTTGAAAGCTCAGGACAAATACTACCTCTTCCATTAAGCTTTTTCTTTAAAAAACTAAAAACCATTGTCAACTTGGAAAAACACAGAACCACTAAAGTAATCAGTAAAACACAGTCTTTAATCAAGAAAGAGATAGTGCTCAATATTCATTCGGCTGCCACACAGAGTCAAGCACCTATATATATAGACACACACATACACATATACCTTTTGGGGAATTAAGCACATCAAACATACATTGATAGGTTTTGTAAGCAGGCTTGGAACTGTAAAGAGACTATTGCCAGAGGCTGAGATATCAGGAAGTGTCCTAACTTAAAATGTATACTAAAGAAAGAGTCCAGCCAAGAGCTAGGCTTCCCGGGAGAGGACTCTGATAAAATGGGAAAAGCTTCTATGACAAAAAGGGTACTTAACATTTGATTCTGCCTATTAGTCCCACCTAAACTGGGATCATTAAGTACTTTAAAGTCTGTCATTCAGTCTGAAACAGAATCAGTCTAGGACAGTTTCAGGGGACAGGAGCAAACTTGGGGTTCCCAAAAACCAAGTTGACACCATATATATGGTGTCATATACATATATATCTATATGTATTATATATAATAGTTAATTAGATGTATCCTAATTACATGTAAAATTATTGAATTCCAAATTCTCTCCCTCCCTACTGCTCCTCTCCCACCAATTAAGAAGGAAAAGGAGTCAAAAGAGGAGTCTCAGATGTTCATCTATTTAAGACTCTGTTTCTCTTATTGGCCTCCCACAGTTTACCGTAGCCCCCAGTTTTAGGACTTTGTCTCAAAGAGGAGTTGTTCTTATTCAGGTTCTCCCACGATTATGCTTCTCCTCAAAGTGCTCTTCTCTTTGTTTCTCAACCAAAAGTCTTTTTTTCTGAATCTTTTATTCAAGTATCCACATAAGAAAGGGGCAAAAATTTACATGAAATGAATCCAAGGTATTTGGTGTGTGTGTGTGTGTGTGTGTGTGTGTGTGTGTGTGTGTGTGTGTGTGTGTAGATAGCACTATATGCCACCTAGGGATATCAGAAAAAGCTTCATGAAGTGGACAGAACTAGAACACTGTATATAGTAACAGCAATATTATAAGGATGATATGTCCCATTGGAAAGCTTTAAACAAACCAGCAGTTGCTGGGTTAACAATTCCTCTACAAGAAAATTAAGATCCCTAAACTCTAAGAATATTCCTAAGTCAGCCAAAGTCAGAGCAAGAAAAACTTCATCCATCCAAGTGCAGTCCTCCCTATAAAAAATACAAGACTCAATTAATTTATGATATCTATAGAATATAGTTATGATTCTCAGAATTTGCTTGCTGATATCCAGGCAGCTAGAATTCGGCCTTGGACCCTGTTCTATCTTTACTTTGAAGCCTCCAAGGATTTTCTTTTGTGTGATTTGTAACCATGAGCTGTAAGTTTTTCTTTGTGTTCTTCGTGTGAAAACATATATAATAAACTCCATGCTCCTGGAGCCAGAGCTGGAAGCATGAAATAAAAGACATTTCCCTTGTCCTGTCCTTATTTCCTTATCAACTAAACTGTCCTTATCAGAGATGATAAAGAGATCTCCACAGTAAACTCTTTCCCAGCATCTAATTTATATAACACTTTGGGTGGGAAGACTGTGGAGGGAGGTTTTGAAGTTCATTTATAGAAAACTTTGAATCTAAGGATTGTTGAGGAGTATGAAAATTTTACATATTGTATTTATGTCATATCTGGCAAAAACATAGATTTTTGGTTTTTTATCATAAGATAGATGTACATGAGAAGGTCATGACTTGAGTCAAGAGAGATGGAGAATTAGAAAGTAGAAAATGATGAGAGAAACTTCTTCCAAAAGCTAAAATAACAAAAACCAAAAGACAAAATACAACTGCAAAGACATAGCTTAATGACTAGAGACAGATGTGCTCTGTGGATAATTCATGGACGTGATTTAATTAGGAAAAAAGTTCAGATCCCATGAACTGCCTAGAAAAAGCAGACTCATCTGGTTGCTTGAAGATATAACTGGGGAAGATTTTCCTTCATTTTTTAAAAATTCTTTAAACATTTATTAATATTCATTTTTAACATGGTTAGATGCTTCATGCCCCTACTTTCCCCTTCACCCCCCACTCTTCCCCCACCCATGGCTGACACACATTCCACAGGTTGTAACATGTGTCCTTGTTTAGGGCCTATTTCCAAATTGTTGGTTGCATTAGTGTGGTAGTTTCGAGTCTACATCCCCAATCATGTCCGCCTCAACCCATGCATTCAAGCAATTGTTTATCTTCTATGTTTCCTCTCCTGCAGTTCTTCCTCTGAATGTGGGTAGCGTTCTTTATCATTGCATTGCTGCTGGTATAGAAGTCCATTACATTCGATTTTACCACCGTATATCAGTTTCTGTGTATAGTGTTCTTCTGGCTCTGCTCCTTTCGCTCTGCATCAGTTCCTGGAGGTCTTTCCAATTCACATGGAATTCCTCCAGTTTATTATTCCTTTTAGCAAAATAGTATTCCATCACCAGCATATACCACAATTTGTTCAGCCATTCCCAAATTGAAGGACATACCCTCCTTTTCCAGTTCTTTGCCACCACAAAAAGCACAGCTATAAATATTTTTGTCCAAGTCTGTTTATCTATGATCTCTTTGGGGTACAAACCCAACAATGGTATGGTTGGATCAAAGGGCGGCATTCTTTTATAGCCGTTTGAGCATAGTTCCATATTGCCAGCCAGAATGGTTGGATCATTTCACAACTCCACCAGCAATGAATTAATGTCCCAATTTTGCCTCATCCCCTCCAGCATTCATTACTCTCCCCTTCTTTCATTTTAGCCAATCAGCTAGGTGTGAGGTGATACCTCAGAGTTGTTTTGATTTGCATTTCTCTAATTATTAGAGATTTAGAACACTTTCTCCTGTGCTTATTGATAATTTTGATTTCTTTATCTGAAAATGGCCTATTCATGTCTCTTACCCATTTATCAATTGGGGAATGGCTTGATTTTCTATACTATTGATTTAACTCCTTGTATATTTGAGTAATTAGACCCCTGTCAGAGTTTTTTGTTATAAAGATTTTTTTCCCAATTTGTTGTTTCCCTTCTGATTTTGACTACATTGTTTTTGTTTGTACAAAAACTTTTTAGTTTAATATAATCAAAAGCATTTAATTTGTATTTTATAATTTTCTCTAACTCTTGCTTGGTTTTAAAATCTTTCCTTTCCCAGATATCTGACAAGTATACCATTCTGTGTTAACTTTCTGGTTCCCCTCCTTATATTCAAATCATTCACCAATTCTGAATTTATCTTGGTGTAGGGTGTGAGATGTTGATCTAAACCTAATCTCTCCCATATTTTTTTTCAAATTTCCCAGCAGTTTTTGTCAAATAGTGGATTCATGTCCCAAAAGTTGGGGTCTTTGGGTTTATCATACACTGTCTTGCGGATGTCATTTACCCCAAGTCTATTCCAGTGATCCTCCCTTCTGTCTCTTAGCCAGTACCATATTGTTTTTATGACCGCTGCAGTATAGTATAGTTTAATATCTAGTACTGCTAGGCCCCCTTCCTTCACATTTTTTTTCATTATTTCCCTTGATATTCTTGATCTTTTGTTATTCCAAATGAAATTTGTTATAGTTTTTTCTAATTCAGTAAAGAAGTTTTTTGGTAATTTGATAGGTATGGCGCTGAATAGGTAAATTAATTTGGGTAGAATGGTAATTTTTATTATATTAGCTCATCCTACCCATGAGCAATCAATGGCTTTCCAATTGTTTAGATTCAGTTTTATTTCTTTGGAAAGTGTTTTGTAGTTGTTTTTGTATAATTGCTGTGTTTGTTTTGGTAGATAGATTCCCAAGTATTTTATATTGTCTAGGGTGATTTTAAATGGTGTTTCTCTTTCTACCTCTTGCTGCTGTGATGTGTTGGAAATATATAGAAATGCTGATGATTTATGTGCATTTATTTTGTATCCTGCAACTTTGCTAAAGTTGTTGATTATTTCTACAAGCTTCTTAGTTGATTCTCTAGGACTTTTTAAGTAGACCATCATATCATCTGCAAAAAGTGATAGCTTAGTCTCCTCATTGCCTATTTTGATACTTTCAATTTCTTTTTCTTCTCTAATTGCTACTGCTAGTGTTTCTAGTACTATATTGAATAATAGAGGTGATAATGGGCATCCTGGTTTTACTCCTGATCTTATTGGGAAGGCTTCTAATTTATCCCCATTGCATATGATGATTGTTGATGGTTTTAGGTATATACTGTTTATTATTTTTAGGAAAGGTCCTTCTATTCCTATACTTTTCAGTGTTTTCAATGGGAATGGGTGCTGTATTTTGTCAAAGGCTTTTTCAGCATCTATTCAGATAATCATGTGGTTTTTGTTTGTTAGACTGTTGATATGGTCAATTATGTGAATGGTTTCCTAATGTGGGAACCATCCTTGCATTCATGGTATAAATCCCACCTCATGATGGTGAATGATCTTCTTAATTACTTGCTGGAGTCTCTTTGCTAATATTCTATTTAAGATTTTTGCATCTGTGTTCGTTAGGGAGATTGGCCTGTAGTTTCTTTCTCTGTTTTTGATCTCCCTGGCTTTGGAATCAGTACCATATTTGTGTCATAAAAGGAATTTGGTAGGACTCCTTCTTTCCTTACCACATGAAATAATTTGTATAGTATTGGGATTAGTTGCTCTTTGAATGTCTGATAGAATTCACTTTTGAATCCTTCAGGCCCTGGCAATTTTTTCTTAGGGAGTTCTTTGATGGCTTGTTCAATTTCTTTTTCTGATATGGGATTATTTAGGTATTCCATTTCTTCTGCTGTTAATCTAGGCAATTTATATTTTTGTAAATATTCATCCATATCTCCTAAATTGTTATATTTATTGACATATAATTGGGCGAAATAGTTTTTAATGGTTGTCTTAATTTCCCCTTCATTAGAGGTTAGGTCTCCCTTTTCATCTTTGATACTGTGAATTTGGTTTTCTTCTTTTCATTTTTTTTATTAGATTGACCAGTACTTTGTCTATTTTATCTGTTTTTTCAAAATATCAGCTTCTATTCTTATTTATTAATTCAATAGTTCTTTTACTTTCGATTTTATTAATTTCTCCCTTGATTTTTAGTATTTCTAATTTAGTTTTCATCTGGGGATTTTTAATTTGCTCACTTTCTAATTTTTTGACTTGCATGCCCAATTCATTAATCTCTGCCATCCTTAATTTGTTAATATATGCACTCAAGGGTATAAATTTCCCCCTGAGTACTGTCTTGGCTGCATCCCACAGATTTTGGTAGGATGTCTCATCATTGTCATTCTCTTCAATGAAATTGTTGATTGTTTCTATGATTTCTTTGACAAATTTGTTTTGGAGAATCATATTGTTTAATTTCCAATTGTTTTTTGATTTGCCTATCTAGGTGCCCTTACTAATCATTATTTTTATTGCATTATGATCTGAGAAGGTTACATTTATTATATCTGCTCTTTTGCATTTGTTTGCAATGATTCTATGCCCTATTACATGGTCAATCTTTGTGAATGTACCATGTGCAGCTGAAAAGAAGGTGTATTCCTTTTTGTCCCTATTCATTTTTCTCCACATATCAATTAAATCTAATTTTTCTAGGACTTCATTTACCTCTCTTACCTCTTTCTTATTTATTTTTCGGTTTGATTTATCTAGATCTGAAAGAGGAATATTTAGATCTCCCACTATTATGGTTTTACTATCTATTTCCTTCTTGAGTTCTGCCAGTTTCTCCTTTATGAATTTCGATGCTATACTACTTGGTGCATATATATTGAGCAGTGTTATTTCCTCATTGTTTATACTGCCTTTAATCAGGATGTAATGACCTTACCTGTCTTTTTTAATCATATCTACTTTTACTTTGGCTTTGTCAGAAATCATAATAGCCACTCCTACCTTCTTTTTCTCATTTGATGCCCAAAAGATTTTGCTCAAGCCCTTAACCTTAAACTTGTGTATGTCTTCCCGCCTCATATGTGTTTCTTGTAGAAAACATATGATAGGATTTTGGTTTCTGATCCACTCTGCTATTTGCTTCCATTTTATGAGGGAGTTCATCCCATTCACATTTAGAGTTACAATTATCAGTTGTGCATTCACTGACATTTTTTTTTCCTCCCCTAGACCCACCCCTTCTTTTTACACTATTTTCTTTTAAACCAGTGGTTGGTTTTCAGCCAGTATCCCTTATCCCCCTCCCTTGATTGACTTCCCTTTCTGTTCCCTCCCTTGTTATTCCCCTCTTTTTGTTTTGTAAAGGCCTGATGAATTCCCTCCCCCTTCTTCTCCCCTTCCTTTTTTGACCTTCCCACTCCCCTGTTCCCTTTGGTTTATCCCTTCTGACTTTCTCAGTAGGGTTAGATAGAGTTTTTTCTTTGAATGGATAATGAAGCTACTCTTCCCTCTCCAGGTTGATTACAGTAAGAGTAAGGTTTGATTATTACCTCTTAATGCTCTCTTCCTCTCCTTCTTATAATAGTATTTATCCCCTCCCTTTCCCATCTCTTTGTGTGTAATAGAATATCCTATTTTTCTTATTTACTCAGATTTTTCCCCTACTATTCCCCCACTCTTTCCTACCCCCCATGTCATCTTAGACCATTTAGTATCCTGTCCTCTCCCTATGAATTATTCTTCTGGTTGCTATAAGAGTGAATATTATAATAGTGAATAGAGTTTACCACAGAGAATTATACATAGCATTTCTCCACATAGGAATACAGATAATTAGATTTTATTTAAGCCTTTAAAGAGTTAAATTTAAAAAAATTATGAGTTTTCTTTCTTTTCCCTCTGTTTCTTATTTACCTTTTCATGTTTCTCTTGATTTTTGTGGTTGGATATCAAACTTTCCATTTAGTCCTGGTCTCTTTTGTGCAAAAACTTGGAAATCTTCAATTTTGTTGAATGCCCATACTTTTCCCTAGAAGTATATAGTCAATTTCAATGGATAGTTGATCCGTGACTGAAGGTCCAGCTCTCTTGCCTTTTTGAATATCATATTCTAAGCCTTGCGGTCTTTTAGCATTGAGGCTGCCAGATCCTGTGTGATCCTTATTGGTGCTCCTTGATATTTGAATTGTCTCTTTCTGGCTGCTTGTAAGATTTTTCTTTTACTTGAAAGCTCTTGAATTTGGCTATTATATTCCTGGGAGTTGACTTTTCTGGGTCCAGTGTAGAGGGTGATCTATGGATCCTTTCAATGTCTATATTGCCCTCTTGTTGTAGAACTTCAGGGCAATTTTGCTGAATAATTTCTTTAAGTATGGAGTCCAAGTTTCTATTAATTTCTGCCTTTTCTGGAAGACCAATGATTCTCAAATTGTCTCTTCTAGACTGGTTTTCTTGGTCTGTCACTTTCTCATTGAGATATTTCATGTTTCCTTCTATTTTATCAGTCTTTTGACTTTGTTTTATTTGTTCTTACTGTCTTGAGAGATCATTGGCTTCTAATTGCTCAATTCTAGCCTTTAGGGACTGGTTTTCCTTTTCAATCTGGTCATTTCTTGTCTTCAGTTGACTTACTTCACTTTCTAATTGTGAAATTCTGCCTTTTAAGCTGTTATTTTCTTGCCAGATCTCTTCCCTCTTGCTCAACATCTCATTTTTTAACTCTTCAATAGCTTGTGACCAGTTTTCATTGTTTTGCAAAAGTTTGGATACTTGTTTGTCCTCCTCTGTTGTCTGGATTTTCTCTGTGTAAAAGTTTTGGAGTGTTTCAGAGTTTTTCTTGATAATCTTTTTCTTCTGGGGTTCTTGGCTTGCCATTGTTAGCCCCTCCCCTTTTCAGCTTTGTCTTCACACTCAGGGTCTGCCTGCGCTTTCTGAGTTCCCAAGGGCTCCAGTCTCCTTGTCCTTGGGGTCAAGGCTTCTGGTAGTCCCTGGTCTGCCCCTTTGTTCGAGGCTCCTTCAGCAGTCTCAGGGGCTGCTTCCACAGCTGTGCTCCCGTCTGCACCAGGTCCCCACTCAAGGTCCAAACCTGCGCTCGAGATCTTTGTCCACTCTAGGGCACTGCCTTCACCCGCGCAGATGCTCGGGAAAGTCCCTGTGTTCGAGATCTTTGTCCACGCCTAGGGCAATATTTTCACCCGCACAGAAGCTCGGGAAAGTCCGTGAGCATCCCCCAGCCACTTGGGGTCCCATGTCTTGCAGCTCTCAGGTACAAGCCCTGGGGCTGCTAGTGATTTTCTGGTTGCTCCATCCTGCTTTCACTCTTGTGCGTTGACCTTGGCATTGTGTGTGGTGTGTGTGGGAGGGGGCGGAGGGGCTTCTTCCTCTCACGTTTTAGTGAGAGCTGTTTCATCCCTTTATAGCATTGAAATGCCCTGATTCTTTGTACCTTCAATGCTGCGCCCTGTTGTGGGGTTCCTTTGTTCATCTGAATTCGTTTTTATGTCCCCTTGAGGAGTCCTGTATGCTTCGGTTAGGAGAGATCCAGCAGCTGTTCCTTACTCTGCCACCATCTTAACCAGAAGCCCTTTCCTTCATTTTTACTGCCATCTACAGCTTCAGAAAGGGAAAATGCCTCAGAAAATTGCTTATATTACCTTCTACTAACATTCTATGACTTGGAAGGGGATAACTACTCAAAGCCTATAGAATAGGCATAATTAATTTTTAATATCCAAGGCTTTTTCATTGACAGAATATAATATAGCTTCAGTTCTCAGTCAAGGATGTCGATTTTATAAGTAACTTCAAAGAATTCATTCTTAAGGCTGCTGTTTGCTAAAAGACTGCTTCAGAATGGAAGAAAACAGCTTAGAGAGAGGCTCAAAAGAGTGGTCCCACCAGAAGATGGCATGTGGTGCTGACTATTCTCTAAAAAGGTCAAGAACATCAAGCCTTGCTATCTGGAGTTGTAAGTTGTCCTAAGCACATGGGTTTTCCCATTCATGTGCTTCACTATTATATTTCTGTAACTTGGTGCCACTGTCCCTCAGAGGTACTATCTCTTTCAAACTATAAAGCAGAAACCAGTTAAAATACTATTCCTCTCTTAGAGGAAGATGATCTCTTTACAAACCAGAAAACCAAGAAAAAGATTTCAGAACCTCTCTGTGAGCAAGATGTCTCAAGAAAATACCAAGACATTTTTGAGAGCAACATATTTGTTATAGAAGCAATTAAACCAGAATAGAAAACAAAAAAGAAGGGAGAAGCCTTGGAATCCAACCTTTTTGATGATAACATTAACATCTTTGCTGACCTAGCTAAAAATAAAAATGAAACCAAAAGAGAAATCAGGAAAGAAAGTGGAGCCAAAGTCAACATTTAATGATGAGATGGATGTTATTTTCTCATCAAGCTGCTGACCAAGAGACCCAAGTCAAAAAGCTAGTCTACTCAGTCAACACCAGAAACAAGATCAGAAACCAAGATGTCTGGTACATTTGATGACCTTCTGATTACCCTCAGAGGCCAGTAGAGGACATATGCATAAGGCCATGGCAGAAGAGGGGGCTTTATCTTTGTTATATCTCTTCTTAGGTTATTATCATATTCTAATTATTTTATCAAGGAAAGCAGATTCTGGAAAAGCTATTCTATTGTTCAATGTAAACAGTATTATTTTGCACTGGTTTTAATCATGCCTAATTATTATTAATATTGAGGGAAAATAGATATTCTGAAATACTTTTGGTTACATTTAGTTCAACTTTAATTAGTCTATGTAATAGATTTATAGAATATTGTTTCTTTTTTTGAACAGAGACAAAAATTGCTGATAGATTAAAATGATGAAATGTAAATTGTTAAAAACTAAAAAAGTTAGGTGAATTCTTCTGTTCTGTTATCACTTTGCCTTCTTTTGTAAATGTTTCATATTTTAAATTTGCTTTTATCATTTTGGCTGATTTTTTTAACTGAGAAGCACACTGGTAGAGATTGAGAGCCATAGTTATAAGTAGTAGATATATAGTTTCCCCACCACTACAGGAATCCCTAATATCTGGAGGATGAATTATAACTACATGGCTACCCTTTTTGGGAAATCTTCCTTACCTATCAGTGTAGATGAAGGAGCCTTGCCCATTCCCAGTTTAAATGTATAAACTTATATTTGTCCATATTGTTTCCATAATAGAGTATAAATTTCTTGTGTCAGTGTCTACTTCATTTTTGCTTCTGTATACCTCAGCCACGATTTAACCTGTAGAAGCTTCTTTTTTGTTTTTCATAGTATATTCTCTCAATTGCCTGTTGATTAGGTGGTTGTCCTTTAGTGCATGACATTTCATCTGATAGCACCTTTGAATCTCTATCAACATTTCTTGGAGCTCAAGAAGCTTCTTCCTCCAGAGAAGATCTGGCTGTTGTTTTTCATACCTATTATAGGTCTTCAAATTTGGAGAAATACTTCCTGACATTTACCCTCTATCTATTTATCTTTTAATTATTCTTTTTATTTTATTTCATCTTCTTAGTTCTGTTTTTCATTCCATCAGGAAAAATTTCATTGCCTAAAGAATAAAACTGCATTCCTCTTAGAAACCAATTTTTGCTTTTTAAATATGTAAGTGCTATATAGAAGAGGGGGCAGCTGGGTAGCTCAGTGGATTGAGAGCCAGGCCTAGAGACTGGAGGTCCTAGGTTCAAGTCTGGCCTCGGACACTTCCAGCTGTGTGACCTTGGGCAAGTCACTTGACCCCTATTGCCCACCCTTACCACTCCTGGGCCAAGGACGGTCCCTAGCCCGGATGAAAAAGGAGGAGGGTTGGGCGTGGGGCTAGCAACCCCACCCTGTAAAAACTACATCTGCTAAAGAAACTGCAACCTAAAGTAGGGGCAGCTGGGCTAACTCAGTGGATTGAGAGCCAGGCCTAGAGACGAAAGGTCCTAGGTTCAAATCCGGGCTCAGACACTTCCCAGCTGGGCAACCCTGAGCGACTGTGTGACCCATTGCCTACTGGTTGTGGCCCTATGCTCCTAGAATGGAGTCCCAGGATAAAAAAAAATATAGAAGAGAGTACTATAAAGAAGGAAAAAACCCAAACCATAGTAAACCTCATACCAAAATCCTCCATGCCAAAAATTAAATTCAACAGGCTTAAGAAATACCTACTATCGGCCAGACACCAAGCTAGGTGCTGGAAATAGAAAAAGAAAAGGTGGTGGAAGAGACCAAGACAGAGAAATGTGTAGAAAGATGAAATATATGTTTCAAATAGAAAGTGATAAGAAGACAAAAGAAAGGAATAAACATTAAAAAGAACAACAAAAGCATAATACCATGATAAAGTCAAACTTGGGAATCCACAAAGACAGTTGTCCATTGAGTGTTAGAAAAATGAGGAAAGGAAAGGTAAGAGAAAGGAAGGGGAGGAAGCTTCTTTCCCTTAAAGTGCTTGATAAAGAGTGTCAGGAGAACAATGAGTGTCAGGAAAGGTCTTGTGTAGGAGGTGATAGCTGAACTGTGCTTTGAAAGATACAGAATCTACAAGGCACTGGTGATGAGAGAGAGCAAAGAGGTGGAGGCAGGAATGTTGTGTTTTTGGGAAGCAGACTAGTTTGATAATGAAGAGTATGTGAAAGGCAGTAATGTCTTATTATATATAAGACTGAAAAGATAGGTGAAAGCTATATTTTAAGTTCCAGGTTGGGTAGTTTGTATTTTATTTTAAAAAAAAGTTCCAGGTTGAATAGTTTGCATTCATTCAATATGAATACATTTTTTAAAAATTTTAGGCAGGAAATAGAGTAAAATGCATTTTAGGAATGTCATTTAGTAGCTGGATTAGAGAGGGGAAAGGCCAAAGTCTGAGAGCCCAATTAGAAGGCTGTTATAATAGTCCAAATGAGAGATGTATAAATGGAGATTTTGAAACTTGGACTTCATCCCCCATACGTCCCTCAGTATTTCCCAAAATTCCCTTTAATCTCTTCTGAGCCTCCACATTTGCATGGTCATGTTATTGTTTTATAAGTTCTGTAGCTCCTCCTTCTTCCTCTCTCTTTTCCACAAGCATGGGTCAAGTTAATGTTAGTTTATTATTAATAAAACTTTATAAAAATATGATATTTAGGGGTTTCCGGGTTAAGATGGTGGCAGAGTAAGAAGCAGCTCTTAACCTCTCCTAACCAAAACACACAAAACACCTCAAGGGGACATAAAAACAAGTCCAGATGAACGGAGGAACCCCCACAACAGGGCACAGCGTAGAAGGTACGTGGAATTGAGGCATTTCCATGCTATAAAGGGGTGAAACAGCCCTCACGAAATCGCGGGCTGAGCAACCATCCCACCCCCAACCCCCTCCACACACATCTATAGCTCTGAAGCCAGCTAAAAAGAAATAGAGCAAGTTTGGGGCACCCATCGAGTCATTGGCAGCTCTGGGGTCTGTTCCTGAGAGCAGCAAGACTTCGGACCCCAATAAGCCAAAAAACGCAGGTGAAATCTGAGTGCCAGAGCAGAGAGTGGACGCTGGGCGCAGAGCGCAGGCTGAGCAGAGCGCAGGCACTGTGGAGGCCTGGGTGGAGGCAGACACAGCCAGGAACTAAAGCCTAAGTGGGGAACCAGTGTGGACGGGTATACGACTGTGGAAGCAGCGCCCTGAGACTTGTAAAGAAACCTCTGGCAGAGGATCAAGCAAGGGGGTCAACCAGGGGGCTTGACCTTGGAAAAAACCAGAACTCAGACCTCAGGAGCCAATAGATCGCGGACAGACACTGAGGGAGAGGATAAATCTGAGAAGCTGCTGGGGTAACAATGGCTACTCAGTCTCAGGAAGTTCAGAAGAGAAAGAATAACAACAAGAAAAAGAAGTCTTTAACACTCGACAGCTTTTACACAGAGAAAATCCAGACAACCGAGGAAACAGAGGAAGAGAACAAACAAGCATCCGGACCCTCCTCAAATAAGGAAAACTCCTCACAAGCTATGGAAGAGTTCAAAACTGAGATTTTGAGGAAAATGGAAGAGATCTGGCAAGAAAATAACTGTTTAAAAGGTAGAATCATGCAATTGGAAAGTGAGGCTCAGAAATTGAACACCAGAAATGACCAGATTGAAAAGGAATACCAGAAGATTATGGCCGAAAACCAGAAGATTATGGCCAAAAAACAAAAGATTATAGCCAAAAATCAATCCCTAAAGGCTAGAATTGAGCAAGTAAAAACTAATGATCTCTCAAGACAACAAGAACAAATAAAATAAAGCCAAAAGACTGAAAAAATAGAAGGAAACATGAAATATCTCAATGAGAGAGTGACAGACCAAGAAAACCGGTCTAGAAGAGACAATTTGAGAATAATCAGTCTACCAGAAAAACCAGAAAATAATAGAAACCTGGACTCCATACTAACAGAAATAATTCAGCAAAATTGCCCTGAAGTCCTACAACAAGAGGGCAACATAGACATTGAAAGGATCCATAGAACACCTGTGGTATTCGATCAAGAAAGGAAACACCAAGAAATATCATTGCAAAATTCAAGAGTTTCCAAGCAAAAGAAAAAATCTTACAAGAAGCCAGAAAGAAACAATTCAAATATCAAGGAGCACCAATCAGGATCACACAGGATCTGGCAGCCTCAATGCTAAAAGACCGTAAGGCGTGGAATACAATATTCAGAAAGGCAAGAGAGCTGGGCCTGCAACCACGGATCAACTACCCATCAAAATTGACTATATATTTCCAGAGGAAAGTATGGGCATTCAACAAAATTGAAGAATTCCAGGTATTTGCACAGAAAAGACCAGGGCTAAATGGAAAGTTTGATATCCAACCACAAAAATCGAGAGAAACCTGAAAAGGTAAATAAGATACAGAGGGGAAAGAAAGAAAACTTATAATTTTTAAATTTGCCTTTTTAAGGGCCTCAGTGAGATCTAATTATCTGTATTCCTTTGTAGAGAAATGTTATGTTTAATTCTCTGTAGTGAACTCTATTCACTATTATAATATTCACTATTATAGTAATCAGAAGAATAATTCACAGGGTGAGGGTGGAACACTAAATAATCTAAGATGACATGGGGGATGGGAAAGAGGGGGTGAATAGCAGGGGACACCAAGAGAAACTTGAGTGAATAAGAAAAATAGGATATTCTATTACACACAAAGAGGGCATGGGAG
>NC_058133.1:239947564-240007233 GCF_016433145.1 Gracilinanus agilis
AAAAAATCTTTATAACAAAAAACTCTGACAGGGGTCTAATTACTCAAATATACAAGGAGTTAAATCAATTGTATAAAAAATCAAGCCATTCCCCAATTGATAAATGGGCAAGAGACATGAATAGCCAATTTTCAGGTAAAGAAATCATAAGTGTCAATAAGCACATGAGAAAGTGTTCTAAATCTGTAATAATTAGAGAAATGCAAATCAAAACAACTCTGAGGTATCACCTCACACTATTAAGATTAAAAATAATAAAGGCTGAGATAATTATAAAAACTAGTATTTTAATTAAAGCCATGCTGATAAAGTCATTAGACCAAACGCTTGTAAGAATTCAGAACTGCCGCCCCAGCCATTATTGTTACCTCTCGTCTCTTCCTGAGTCTTCTGGCCAAGAGGGCCACTCCCTCCTAACCGAGAAGATTTAAACTGCCCTCTGCGTGGTGACGTAGGCATCCCCACAAGCAAAGAACAGGAAACGGAAACCAGTTGGACCATGGGAAATGTAGTTTGATAATTTCCACATGTCCATAGAAAATACATACATATATATATATACTTAAAGTTGGCATCTCCCAAATTTCATTCTTACAACACCTAGCAGATTGGCTAAAATGAAACAAGGGGAGAGCAATGAATGCTGGAGGGGATGTGGTAAAATTGGGACATTAATGCATTGCTGGTGGAGTTGTGAACTGATCCAACCATTCTGGCTGGCAATTTGGAACTATTATCAAAGGGCTATAAAAAAATGCCTTTCTTTTGATCCAGCCATACCATTGTTGGGTTTGTACCCCAAAGAGATCATAAATAAACAGACTTGTATGAAAATATTTACAGCTGCGCTTTTTATGGTGGCAAAAAACTGGAAAAGGAGGGTATGCCCTTCAATTGGGGAATGGCTGAACAAATTGTGGTATATGCTGGTGATGGAATACTATTGTGCTAAAAGGAATAATAAACTTGAGGAATTCCATGTGAACTGGAAAGACCTCCAGGAACTGATGCAGAGTGAAAGGAACAGAGCCAGAATAACACTGTACACAGAGACTGATATACTGTGGTAAAATCGAATGTAATGGACTTCTGTACTAGCAGCAATGCAATGACTCAGGGCAGTTCTGAGTCATTTATGGAAAAGAATGCTACCCACATTCAGAGGAAGGACTGTAGGAGAGGAAACATGTAAGAAAAACAATTGCTTTAACACATGGGTTGAGGTGGACATGATTGCGGAATGTAGACTTGAAACTACCACACCAATGCAACTAACAACAATTTGGAAATAGGTCTTGATCAGTGACACATGTTAAAACCAGTGGAAATGTGCATCAGCCATGGGTGGGGGGAGTCCGGGGGGTGAAGTGGAAAGTATGAGCATGAATCATGTAACCATGTTAAAAATGAATATTAATAAATGTTTAAAAATTAAAAAAGGAAAAGAAAATACACTAGGAAGCATAGAAATAAATGCGTTATTCCTTAAAACGATAATAGCGTCTACCTAAAACTGTCATCAAGTATCATCTGCAGTGGAAATAAGTTAGAATCTTCCCAATAAAGCAAGGATGCCCATTATCACCATAATATTGTATCAGAAATGCTAGCTTTAAATATAGGGAAAGAAAAAGAAATTTAAGGAATTAGGCAGTGAGGAAACTAAACTATCACTCTTTGCAGATAATATAAATGGTATACTTAGAGAATTAACTAAAAAACTAATTGAAATGATTAATAACTTTAGCAAAGTTGCAGGATACAAAATAAGTCCTCATAAATCATCAGCATTTCTATATATTAACAATCAAGTCTAGCAGTAAGAGTTAGAAAGAGAGATTCCATTTAAAATCACTCTAAACAATATAAAATACCTCAGGAATCTATTTGCCAAGGCAAACACAGGAATTACATGAATACTGTTATAAAATTCTTTTCATACAAATAATGTCAGACCTAAATAATTGGAAAAATACGAATTGCTCATGTGTAAGCCAAACTAATACAATAAAAATGTCAATTCTACCTTAATTAATTAATTTATTCAGCACCATACCAATCAAACTACCAAACAATTATTTTATAGAACTAGAAAAAATATAACAAAATTCAATCTGGAAGAGCAGAGGTAAAAAACATCAAGGGAAGTAATTCATGAATTATACATATTTATAATTGGTGAAATATATATATATGTATATATATATAAAATTTAAAAAACATAATTTTGATTTATAACACAAATCTTTCAACATTTTCCATCTTCGAAAACCATTTAATATGAAAGATGTTTTCTTTTTGTTGACACTTATTTTACATGATTTAGCATTGAGTTCACAATGTTTTTACATGATTCTTTTATTCTTCATCATGAAACCAGATATCTTATTGAGATTTTCAATATGTAGACTTGATTGTAAACCACAATTTTTATCATGAATTTAAATCATGATAGTTTCCATACAAATGTTTATCTCCATCTCTTGGATGAATTTTTTAACTACTAAAGAAATATAGTATGGTGCTAGGTGCTGTTACATTATTTATTATATATTTAGTTGGGAATATCTGTAATTCCAAAATAATTCTGCTCATTATATGACTATATTTATCAAAATTTATCATTCCCTCAAAGAGGACAAAATTTATGTGTCCATTGAGAGTATCAATTCTCCAACATATTTTTGGAATAGATTTCTTATAATAGGTCTAGTTCACCTAGAGCTTGTAATAGTTTTGACACTAGTTTTGGCATAACTTTGAATGAAAGCTTTAGTTTTCTCAGTAAAAATTACCTTTCTCCAATCTTAAGTACTCCAGTTTTTTAATGTGGTTTCCCATGACAATCATTTTTCTTCCTAACAAGGATTAGTTGCATTTTTACTGGTCCTGTCATTGTTCATCCAACTTTTAGAAATCTATGCTACTTTGTAGAGGAATCAATCAATAACAATCTCTAACAATATGAGCAAAGTCTTTTGCTCATTTTCTTGGATTTAATAATGCTATATTAGTAATAGTGTATCAGTTCTATGCACTTTATTTTCTTTTGTTTCGAACCACACTTTTTTTTTAAGTCTTTGGTGCAACTTACCTCACTGTAGGTGATTTTCTTGAAACACTTGTCCATCAACAAACAATAGCTGCTGCAATATCTAAATCTTTGAAGTGTGATTTTTTAAGTGATAAATGTTTTACATCTTTCATTGGAGTAATATCCAATCTTTCTTTGTTTCTTTCTTCCTTCCTTTTTTCCTTCCTTCCTTCCTTCTTCCCTTCCTTCCTTTCTCTTTCTTTCTCTCTTTCTCTATCTCTTTCTCTCTCTGTCTCTCTCTCTCTCTCTCTTTCTTTCCTTCCCAGTTTTGAAAACCACAGAATTAAAAATGCAACCAAAGAAATAAATAAAACATTTGTTTATGGTACAAAAACTAGCATTTACTTAACAGAGAACTAACTAAAGTTGAAGATATCAAATTCTTATGATTAAGGGCAGCATTCTGAGTCAGTACAAACACACATTGTAACTCCCTTGTAAATTTCCAAATCATCCTTGGCTACCACACACCTACCTGTGTTATCTTTTCCCATTTGAGCATAGGTTTTTTGACAGCAGAAACTGTCTTTGCAAACCCAATATTTAGCATGGTGGCCAACACATAGTAGTTACTTAATAAATGTTTTTTCATTCATTCTTAACATTTTACCATTTGTTCCTCCATTCTAATAATTATTTCAAATTCAAATAATTATGAGTACCCTTTATTTCCCTTTAATAGTTTTTTATTATCCTACATACTAAATTGCTTAATACAGCTATAAGTTACTGAGAGGTGTGATAGAGAACACAACTTATTTATGTGTAATCTTAACCACTTTTGACCATAACTATAAATCATGTAATTACTTTGGGTCTAATTTCTTTCATCTATAAAATAAAAGCATTAGACTAGATTAATGTCTCACTCTTAAATCTTTAATGCTGTGATTTGCTTCAATATACCTAATCCCTGAATTTCCTAATTTGGGTTCATATCACAAAGATAAGTGAAAACTGAACTGCATCCCCTTGTACTTCCTTAAACTGAAATTATATCCTCAAAAAGAGATAGTAAAGTGATGATTAAATGCTAAAGCATTGTGTTCTCTGTAAATGTCCTAATAGATTTATCTTTTAACAAACCATTCATCCCCATTTATCCTCATCTGTTATATTTTGATAATCATAACTGCTTCAATGTATAAGCAGTCTCTGATCTTGAATTCTTTTAGGTTGAAATCTGGTTGAATAATGTGCTCAATCACATGAGGGCCACCGTAAGACATGAAATGACAGAAGGTATCACTGCCTATGAAGAGAAACCTAGGGAACAGTGGCTCTTTGACTACCCTGCTCAGGTATTTCCCTTATGAGGACTCTTTTGTGCCTGGAAATTTTCTCCAACTGATACTCTCTTTGTGACTTCAAAAGTGAATTTCCTCTATCTTAAGCCTTAAAGCTTTGAAGGATCTGTCAGACTAATAACTTAGAAATTTTCAAAATAAGCAATATAATGTTTTAGAAGGGGAAAGGACCTAGACACAAAATATCTACATCACAGCCTAACTTGAGCTGTCATTTTTTAAAAATGTATTTATTTAATTAATGAATTTATAATATTTTGTCATGGTTACATGACTTGTATTCTTTCCCTCCCCCTCCTCCCTATCCCCTCTCATGGCCAATGAGCAATTTAACTGGGTTTTACATGTATCATTTATCAAGACCTGTTTCCATATTATTAATATTTGCATTAGAGTGATCATTTAGAGTCTATATCCTCAATCATATCCCATCGAACCATGTGATCAAGGAAATGTTTTTCTTCTGTGTTTCTACTCCCACAGTTCTTTCTCTGGATGTGGTTAGTCTTCTTTCTTATAAGTCTTTCAGAATTGTCCTGGATCATTGCATTGCTGCTAGTAGAGAAATCTTTTGCAATCGATTGTGCCACAGTGTATCAGTCTCCATGTACAATGTTCTCCTGGTTCTGATGAGCAGTCATTTTTGAAGGCCAAGAGCTGTCTTTGTTACTATTCCCTAAATGTAGCAAGATAGAAACATTCTGTAAATAAAAGGGAAAGTAGATGGAACATATTCACATTCATATTCAAATATGTTGCACTTCCCTCTGGAAAAATTCTATTTTATGTTCATGGGACCATCATCTCTAGGCATGGATGTAAGGATGAGACAAATCACATTTTATGTCCCCTCCATGTAAAATCAAGTTTAAAAAATATTAAGGTCAATCTTGAAAGGAAAAATAGGGCTCATAAGGGCAACATGCTGTCTAGGGAGCATGAGTTGAAAAGACAAACCTAATAGTCCTACTATCTCTGCTTTGCTTTGGTGATGAGGAACAGATAATGGACAGGAGGAAATTATGGCCTGATTATTTGTAGATGAACCTCAGGTATATTTAGTCCCCAGAAAGGAGAACTATCTCACTTTTCCCCCTTCTAATTACATTTTTTAATCTTTTCATAGCTAGCTGCCCTAATTTTCCATACCCCCAAAATAGCTTTGCTTTCTGGCTTTGGTTCTTGAATCAGAAGACCCTGCTTTAACAAAATCTACAAAATTCAATGTACAAAAATCCTAATTGAAAAAATAGATAAATTGTGTAGTGATTATTTGCAATAAAAAGTATTTTGCATGAAAAAGTGATCTTAATCTTAACTGCCTTCAAAATAAAATTTAATTTTCAAAAGTAGAATTTACATGCACCTTTGAAGGAGCACAATATTTGCATTAAGTTAAATATAATGTATTGCTATTCACAAACAGAAAAAAAATCTGATTTAATGAAATGATTTAACGAACAAACCCAGTAAAATTTAATCATATAATATTTTAAGAGAACAACTAAAGGGTTATCCTGAGGTTACTAGGATCAGTGAAACAGAGCAATTCTATGTCATTTCATATAAGCTATAATTTTCCAGGAACCAATATTTTTTTTCTGCTTCTTCATTTTAAGCACTCCAATTCACCAAGTGCTTAATATAATGGTGTAGACTCAAATGAAATAGGCAAGCAAAGCATTTATAACAACCTAGATCTCATAGAAATGATTCTTTACCCTACAGGTGGCCTTGACATGCACCCAGATCTGGTGGACTACTGAGGTGGGAATTGCCTTTGCCAGGCTAGAAGAAGGGTATGAAAGTGCCATGAAGGAATATTATAAGAAACAAGTTACCCAACTTAACACCCTGATCACCATGCTAATTGGCCAGCTCTCCAAGGGTGACCGTCAAAAAATCATGACCATCTGTACTATTGATGTGCATGCTCGAGATGTAGTGGCCAAGATAGTCTCTCAGAAGGTTGGCTTCAATTACTAAGGGCACCTGAGCATATGGGAGCCATACTTACTTTGTCCACATAGAGTTTAGGGTTCTTGAGAGATATAAACCTAGAATATTACTGAGTACCTTAAATCTGTGCAGAACAAATGAGTGCGGAATGGGGAGAGAATAGTAATATGGAGTACAGTCACTTTTTGAAAATTTCTTTACTGAATGGCATATTAAAGGTACTATACTATAAGCCCCACGTTTTCCCCTGCCAATGGCATGTTTTTCTATACGGAAAACAACTAGTTGTTAGCTAGGTCAAAAGGTGAGTGTGTGTGTGTGTGTGTGTGTGTGTGTGTGTGTGTGTGTGTGTATAAGAGAGAAACAGAGTGAGAGACAGAGACACAGAAAGAAGGAGAGAGACAGAGAAAGACAGAGAGAAAGAAGAGAGAGAGAGAGAGAGAGAGAGAGAGAGAGAGAGAGAGAGAGAGGGAGGGAGGGAGAGAGAGAAAGAGAGAGAGAGAGAAAATCTGAAACTAGGTTACTTTGTGTTATTGGACAAGACTCTTCACATCTCTGAGACTCATTTTCCTCATCTGTCAAATGAGGGGGATGGATTCAGTCCAACAAAAGTTATTTCCAACTCTAATGTTCTGTGAGTTCATGATTACATAAATCCCAGTCCCTTGAGCTGTGTGCCCAAAGTGCTAGCTATTGTCTGATGACAATCACAAGCCTTCATTTTTTACTCTGTTACTTTCTACAGGTAGAGAACACCCAGGCTTTTCTCTGGCTGTCCCAGATGCGTCATCGGTGGGATGATGAGAAGAAGCACTGCTTTGCCAATATTTGTGATGCTGAATTCCTGTACTCCTATGAGTACCTGGGTAACACACCTCGCTTGGTGATTACCCCTCTGACAGACAGGTGAGTGTTAGATTCTATTCTCTCACAAACAAAATTTATAAGCCTGTCTTGATTGAGGAAGAATATAGGACTAATAAGTCATTTTCTCTGTAATTCTTGATTCCATGTCTGTCCAGGTATATTGTAGGAACTGGGAATATGTAGTCTGGGAATGACAAGATAGAGAAGGAGATGTAATGACTGTGTTCAAGTAATTTAAATGCTGCCATGTGGAAGGAGTAGGCTTGTTCTTTTGGCCCAAGAAGGCAGAAATAGGAGTAAAAGATAGAAGTTGCAAGCAGTCAAATTTGAGACTGTCATAAAAATCTTCCTAATGTTAGAGATGGCTTAAAGTAGAACAGGCAAGAAAAATTTCCATCATTAAATATCTTCAAGCAGAGGCTGGATAACCATTTGTCAGGTATATTTCAATGGAGATTCCTTTTCATGTATAAATTTGAATAGATGGCTACTACAACCTAAAAATTCTGTGATTCTGTGACCTCAATTGGCACGAGAAGAAAAAATGGTCTCTCTATCTCTACTCTCTCTCCTCTCTAATACATCTTTCACACAGCTACCAAAGAGATTTTCCAAAGGCACAAGTCTGGCAATGTAACAGCTCAATAAAATTCATTGATTCCCTGTTGTCACTAAAATCAAGTACAAACTCTTCTGTTTGGTACTTCAAGAACTTCAAAACCTGATTCTTAAGTACCTTGCCAGCTATTCATACACACTTCAGTCGTGTTAGACTATCCTTTCTGTGTCTCACAAGCATAATGCCCTATTTAATGTTTTTGACAATCTCATATGCCTGGACATACTCCCTTCTTACCTCTAGTTTCCTTCAGAATTCAGTTTTCTCTCACATTCTCAACTTTGGTCATAGTAGATTCTGGCAGGAAAGTCATTTACAGAAAATATTTCTCTCACTATACCCTAACACAATGTAGAAACTATCTGGTTGGGTAGACTTTTGCATACCAGAAGAAATTGTCAATAATCCCTTCAATGAAGCTTACATACTTAATGTCTTCTCCCAGAAGGAGTCCATATATACAAAAACTACAAAGGTTTACAAGTGCTTATACTTTCCCATTAGATAGTATGAATTGGAAGTTCTTTCCTTTGAACATATTGGGGGCACAAGTCTTACTTTTCTTATAAATATCTGCTACTATGGGGGCTAGGACAATATGTTTCTTACTATATCAGATGGACTTTCTTGACCAAAATGTCCAAAGTTATCAAGTAGTACTTAAATAGTATTATCACAGTCACAGAGTGAAATGGGCCAGCTAGCATTAGAGACTTTCTTGTATCATTCATAGTGTGTTGCAGAAAGAACTCCATTGCATAGCTTCAACTTATTCCGCTTTTTCAAAAGTAAGGTATGCTCTAGAGAATTTAGTTTGAGTTTCCAAGAATGCCACCTTCACTTTTTGGCTCATATCATTCTTTTTTTTTTTTAATCCTTACTTGCCATCTTGGAATCAATACTATGGTAACATACCTAGGAAGTGCCTAAGAGCTAAATTAGAACCCAGGACCTCCCAGCTCTCAACCTGGCTCTCAATCATTTAAGCCCCTTAGCTGCTCTTCTTGTGTTGTCTCATAGCCCTTTATCTTGCAATTGTTCCCATTGGCAGTCATTAGAGTATAATTATGGCAAAAAGTATTGGTACAGTGAAACAAAGTTTATAAACAAGGATAGTGGATTCTAAGCTGTGATAAAGGTCCATCTCTTTGCATATCTTTGCATATCACAAATTGTCTTTATTTCTAGGGAATCTCTTAGCTTCAGATTCACATGACCTATAAGACAGGATTTGCATTAACATTACTCTTATTCCTGTAGTGCACACTTAACTTAGTTAATTAGGATTGTTACCTATCTTAGACAATGTGTTATCTAATAGTTAGTGCTATCCAAAATGTAAGACAAGAGATACTTTTCACTTTATACTTGATTTTGAGCTCCATGTATGGAATCTCAGTGACAACCACATCAAAACCAAGAACTAATTTATATGGAAACACAGGATCCAAACAAATTGTGATTCATGGAAGTCAGTACTTTTCCTACTCTCTTGCTCTTTCAGATATTTTACTGATTCTGACCTTGGCTTATATATTACAGAGCATGATGAGTAGACTAAATGACTGGCTCTGGGGAGTAGTAATATTGCCAGTCTATTCCAGCAACCCTGAAGCCTTGAAACAATGTCACTCTCCTTTAGCTGTGAAGCATCACTTTTTGCCAAACAGGGTGAGTCAGCTATGGAATGGTTTGGGTTGTTTTTATTTTTTTAAACCTTACCTTCCATCTTAGAATCCACAGGATATAAACAGAAAAGTGGTAAGGGATAGGCAGTGGAGGTAAAGTGAATTGCCCAGGGTCACACCAGTAGGAAGTATTGGAGGTCAGATTTGAACCCAGAACTTCTGGTGTCTGGGTCTGGCTCTCTATGCATTTAGCCACCTAAATGCCCCCATGAATAAAAGATTTTACATAAAAATTTTCTCATAATTAATATTTTCAATAAAATGCGTACATTGTCGGGTAGTGAGCTTATCACTGGATGTGCAATGACAATCTTTTTCTACCCCCTACAGTGAGGTTAATTTTTTTCTGGGTTATATATGTATTGTCATGCAAAATATATTTTATATTATTAATTTTTGAAAATGAATAATCTTATAACACCAAATCCCTAAAATATATACCCATATAAATAGTGATAAATCATGTTTTCATTTGCATTTTGACTCCAAAAGTTCTTTTTCTGAAGGTGGTTAGCATTCTTTTTCATAAATCCCTCAGATGGTCCTGGTTCCTTATATTGGTATTAATAGCAAAATCTATCATATTTGAAATCATTCCACAATATTGCTTTTACTGTGCACAATGTTTTCCTGGTTCTGCTTAATTCACTCTGCAACCATTCATGTAGAACTTTCCAGCTCTTTTTGAAATCATCCTGTTCAACATTTCCCCACAATATCATCATATATCACAATTTATTCAGCCATTCCCCAATTAAGCAACATCCCTTTGTTTCCAATTCTTTGACACCACAAAAAAGCAGCCAACCTCAGAATTGTTTTAATTTGCATTTCTCTAATCAAGAGTGATTTAGAACATTTTTTCATATGATTATTGATAGTTTCAATTTCATTATCTGAAGTCTGTTCATATCCTTTGACCATTTATCAGTTGGGGAATTACTTGGATTCTTATAAAATTGACTTAGTTCTTTATATATTTAAGAAATGAGGCCTTTGTCAGAGCAATTTGTTATAAAATTTTTTCCAGTTTGTTATTTTCCTCTTGCTTGGTCATAAATTCTTCCTTTCTTCACAGATCTGATAGGGAAACTGTTCTATGTTCCACTAATAATATCACTCTCTTTATGTTAAATCATGTGCCCATTTTCACCTTATTTTGGGTGTGGGACATTTGATCTAAACCTAATTTTTGCCACACTCTTTTCCAATTTTCCCAGCAGTTTTGTCAAACAGTGAGTTCTTATCCCAAAAGCTGAGATCTTTGAGTTTATATATTGCTGTAGTCATTCACCCCTAATATATTGCATTGATTGACGCTTCTATTTCTTAACGAGCAGCAGATTGTTTTGAAGATTAATGCTTTAAGATACAGTTTAAGATATGGAACTGCTAAATCACCATCCTTTGCATTTTTTTTCAATAGTTCCCATAATAATCTTGATTTTTGTTCTTCTGGATGAATTTTGTTAATATTTTTTCAAGTTCTATTAAATAATTATTTGGTAGTTTGATTGGTATGGTGCTGAATAAATGAATTAATTTAGGTAGAATTGTCATTTTTATTATATTAGCTTGGATTACCCTGCTATGAGCAATTAATATTTTTTGCAATTTGATTGTTATGGTGCTAAATAAGTAAATTAATTTAGATAGGATTGTAAATTTTTTATATTAGCTCAACCTACACATGAGAAATTAATAGTTTTCCAATTGTTTAGATCTAACTTTATTTGTGTGAAAAGTGTTTTGTAATTTTGTTCATATAATTCCTACATTTGTCTTGGCAAAAAGATTCCCAAGTATTTTATATTGTCTAATATGACTTTAAATGGAACTTCTCTTTCTAACTCTTTTGAGCTTTGTTGGAAATACTTAGAAATGCTGGTGATTTATATATCCTGATTATTTTGTATCCTGAAACTTTGCTAAAATTATTATTTTAACTAGTTTTTACTTGATTTTCTGTGATTCTCTAATACTATTATATCATCCCACAAAGAGTGATAGTTTAGTTTCTTTTTCTTCTCTAATGGCTAAAGCTAGCATTTCTAGTACTATATTAAATAAGTGGTGATAATGGCATCCTTGCTTCACTTCTGATCTAATTGGGAAGGCTTCTAATTTATTATCCCCATTGCAGATGATATTTGCTGGTAGTTTTAAACAAATACTACTTATTATTTTAAGGAAAGTGCCTTTTCTTCCTATACTTTTTAGTGTTTTTTAATAGGAATAGGTATTGCATTTTGTCAAAGGCTTTTTCTGCATCTGTTGAGATAATCATGTGATTTCCCTTTGTTTGGTTATTAATACAGTCAATTATGCTGATAGTTTTCCTAATATTAAACCAGCCCTTCATCCCTGGTGTAAATCCCAACTGGTAATAGTGAATAATCTTCATAATATATTGTTGTTGTCTCCTTGTTGATATTTTCTTTAAGATTAAAATAACATCAATATTCATTAAGGAAATTGGTCTTTAATTTTCTTTCTCTGTTCTTGGTCTTCCTGGCCAATATCAACACCATATTACTGTCATAAAAAGAATTTTCTGGGACTCCTTTGCTTATTTTGCCAAATAGTTTGTATAGAATTGGGATTAATTATTCTTTAAGTCTGATAGAATCCACTTGTGAATGCATCTGGCCCTGGGGATTTTTGCTTAGGGAGTTAATCGATAGCTTGTTTAATTACTTTTTCTGAGATGAGATTATTTAAGTATTCTATTTCCTCTTTTGTTCATACTACATTTTTTATTTTTTAAATATCCATCCATTTCACCTAGATCATCAGATTTATTGTTGTATAATTTGGCAAAATAGCTCCTAAAGATTATTTTAGTTTCCTCTTCATTGGAGGTGAAACCATCCTTTTCATTTTTGGTATTGGTAATTTGAGTCTCCTTTCCTTTTTTTAATAAAATAAACCAATGCTTTATCCATTTTATTTCTTTTTGCCTAGAACCAAGTCCTAGTCTTATTTATTAGTTCAATAATTCTCATTTGATTTTTAGGATTTCCAATTAAATCTTTAATTGGGGATTTTTAATTTGTTCTTTTTCTAGTTTTTTTAGTTGTATGCCCATTCACTGATCTGCTTTTTCTCTATTTTATTCATATAAGCATTCAGGGATATAAATCTTCTAATTAGTAATGCTTTGGGTATATCCCATAAATTTTTCCCGTTGTCATTCTCTTCAATGAAATCAGTGTTTGTTTCTACGATTTGTTTTTTGACCCAACCATTTTTAAAAATTAGATTAGTTTCCAATTAATTTTTAATTTGTCTTCTCATGAGCCCTTATTGATTGTAATTTATATTGCATTATTATCTTTAAAAGTTACACTTATCATTTTTGCTTTTCTGCATTTGGTTGTGAAGTTTTTATGCTCTAGCATGTGGTCAATTTTTGTATCTGCTGTGATAATCTCAAGAGATTCCTTACTTGATGCAGTGTTAAGCAAGATGTCTTCCAAAGTCCACTTAACACTGAAAGTTATGATTGTAACATATACAAAATGAAATTTATGTATAATTGGGTTTCATCTGGTGTCTGAACAGAATATTATTTCTTTTTTAAGTGTGTTGTTATTTTTGCTTCAATTGCTAGTTTTTCAAAGCAATAAACTCAACCAGCTTCATTTGTATCATGTGAATATTCCACCATTGATCTGGCAAGGCCATTTTTATCTTGGGTCAAGTGTAAATAAAAATCTACCTTTGAAAGATGCAAATCAGATCTGATGCTAATTCTTTTCTATTACCAGTCATTTAAAACCAATCAGAAGAGAACAAGCAAATGCAATTACTCTTCTCAAAGAGGTGTATTAGTTAATAGAGAAAGCTACCAGGATAAGTGAAATTCCCTATTTTGATGATGGTATTAACCCAATGTGCCTGGGATATAGCAGTGTCAGCGGAGCTCTTCTGATTTCCCATCCTTGGTCTGTTTCCTACATTTCATATGCATTCTGACTCTGAACTTACTTGTTTCTTGGCAGATGTTACATCACCCTCACCCAGTCTTTGCACTTGACCATGAGTGGGGCTCCAGCAGGACCTGCAGGCACTGGCAAAACTGAGACTACCAAAGACCTGGGTCGAGCATTGGGTATCATGGTATATGTATTTAACTGTTCTGAGCAAATGGACTACAAGGTACACAACCTTATTTTCCTGCTAGATAGGAAAACTGATTAAAGCACCAATAGATAATTAGATGTTTTCCCCCTTGCCCTTAAATATAGGTATAATGCTTGGTTATAGGGTAGAAAGGTATCTACTTCTCAGAAAGTTTTTACAGGTCTTCAAAAGTATCAGGGTTTTTTGTTTTGTTTTGTTTTGTTTTTTCATCTTTATTTAATTAATTAATTTAAAAGATTTTTCCATGCTTACATGATTCATGTTCTTTCCCTCCCCTCTTCTGGAACTGATGAGCAATTCCACTGTTTGTATTGGTTCAAAACCAATTTCTCTATTATTAATATTTTCAATAGAGTGATCATTTAAAGTCATCATACCCAATCATTTCCCCATCAAACCATGTGATCAGTCATATATTTTTCTTTTATGTTTCTAGTATATCAGCCTTGGTGTTCTAGTAGGGTGGTTTTAGGGATGGGATAAGATGGATTAAATTGGGCCGGTAACAAGATGTTACACTGTGGGTTGAAGGCCAACAGTTAACTCTGACCATGCCAGAGCCTAGTCTGAGATCAACACATAGACCACTCAGTAACTGAGAAGGTAATTTAATTAAATAGGGAAAGATTAAAAGGGAAATAGGATAACCCTGATTCTATTTTCCACTACCTAAAGTCCCCAAGATCTAAATATTTCCTAACAGAGTCTTCAAAGAGTTGTTGAACTACTCTACTCCCTCTCTTCTCGCATCTAAAAATCCCAGTCCCTGCTCTAGCTAACCCCACCCCGCTTAGTATTAGAGGTAATCATCTGTGGCATGCTTGGCAGGGCCCAGGGAAGGTCCTAGATCTAAAAAGGACCCAGACCTTGTATTACAACTATTGCAGACAGATGGTTTAGGATTCATAAGATTCATCTCCAAGGGAAATTCAGCAGCTGGATAACAACAAGACAGCAGGCAGGATAGGAAAGGATCAGCAACTTAAGGACAAGCAGCCATTCTCCCCAGGTACCTCCAGAGAGAGACAGAGCCAGTACCCTCAGTTCTGGTCTAACCCTTGCTTCAACATTCCAGAATATTTCCCTGTGTATCTGTCCCCTGCAGACCATCCTCTCTTGCTATAACCATCTCTTCCTTATAACAGTGTACCATGTTCTCCTGGTTCTGTTCCTTTTGTTCTGCATCAATTCCAGGAGGTATTTCCAGTCCACATTGAATTAATCCAGTTAATTGTTCCTTTCAGCACAATAGTATTCCATCACCAACAGATACTACAATTTGTTCAGCCATTCCCCAATCAATGAACACCTCCTGATTTTCCAGTTTTTTGCCACAACAAAGAGCATGGCTATGAATATTTTTGTACAAGATTTTTTTTTCCTTATTATCTCTTTGGTGTACAAACCCAACAGTAGTATGGCTGTATCAAAGGGCAGGCATAGTTCCAAATTGCCTTCCAGAATGGTTGGATCAACTCACAACTCCACCAGCAATGCATTAATGTCCCAATTTTGCCACATCCCCTCCAACATCTATTACTTTGCTGTCATATTGGCCAATCTGCTAGGTGTGAGGTAGTACCTCAGAGTTGTTTTGATTTGCATTTCTCTAATTATGAGAGATTTAGAATAATTTTTCATGTGCTTGTTGATAATTTGGATTTCTTTATCTGAAAACTGCCTATTCATGTCCCTTCCCATTTATCAGTTGGGAAATGGCTTGATTTTTTGTACAATTGACTTAGCTAGTTATAAATTTGAGAAAATGGGCCTTTGTCAGAGATTTGTTATAAAAAATTTTTCCCAATCTGTATTTCCCTTCTAATTTTGATTACATTGGTTTTATACAAAACATTTTTTAATTTACTCTGCATCAATTCCTGGAGGTCATTCCATTTCGCATGGAATTCCTTTGAGCACAATAATATTCCATCACCAACAGATACCACAGTTTGTTAAGCCATTGAAGGGCATCCCCTGGTTTTCCAGGTTTTTGCCACCATGAAGAGTGCAGGTATAAATATTTTTGTACAAGTCTTTTTCCTTATGATCTCTATGGGTTATAAACTCAGCAATGATATTGCTGGATTAAAGGGCAGGCAGTCTTTTAACTATGCCCTTTGGGCATAGTTTCAAATAGCTGTCTAAAATGGTTAGATCAATTCACAACTCCACCAGCAATGCATTAATGTCTTAATTTTGCCATATCCCCTCCAACATTCATTACTCTCCCCTGCTGTCATATTAGCCAATCTGCTAGGTATGAGGTGGTACCTCAGAGTTGTTTTAATTTGCATTTCTCTAATTATTAAAGATTTAGAGTACTTTCTTATGGGCTTATTGATAGTTTTGATTTCTTTATCTGAAAATTGCCTATTCATGTCCCTTGCCCATTTATCAGTTTCGGAATGGCTTGATTTTTTTGTACAACTGATTTAGCCTCTTATAAATTTCAGTAATTAGACCTTTGTCAGAGTTTTTAGTTATAAAGATTTTTTCCCAATTTGTTGCTTCCCTTCTAATTTTGGTTGCATTGGTTTTGTTTGTATAAAACCTTTTAAATTTAATGTAATCAAAATTATTTATTGTATATTTTGAAATTTTTTCTTCATTTTACATTTTATAATATTTGCTATCTCTTGCTTGGTCTTAAATTCTTTAATTTCCCATAGACCTGACTTGTATATATTCACCTAATTTATTTATAGTTTCCTTCTTTATATTCAAGTCATTCACATTCTGAATTTATGTTAGTGTAGGGTGTGTTATGTTCAAACCCTGGGAATGTTGGTCTCACCTTTATTGATAGGGGAGACAGTTGGAGATATTGGAATGTTCCCAGAGGCCATGAGATGGGCAAAAGTTGGTTGGCCTGGGAGTATAAATACCCCAATAGCCATCTGGAAGAAGGCTTTTGACATTTGATCTTTGGGTCTTGGTCCTTGACCATTGATCTGTGGGTCTCTGACTGTTGGTCATTGGTTCTCTCTGAATCTCCCTAGATCTTTAGGCATCTGAACCATCATAGCTATTTAGGTCTCTGGGCCCGGGAGGAGGGGGGTATAAGAAGAAGAGGGTATTTTTTAAGGGTGGTTACTTCCTGAAGGATGTGCAGGCTAACACATCATGAACTGACAATGGGAAGCTGAAAGAGAAATCATAGATACATCTACATCCAGCAGGGCAGTCTCTATCATTTGGCAGTGGCCAAGTTGAATCAGAGGTGTTGTGAAGAACAAGAGCTCTAGCTTATAAATCAATATGCCTCCAGTCCTGAGGGATTATAGCCTATAGATAATAGTTTGACAGAGTCTCCAATCCCCAATCCATATCCTGATAATCCTTTAGCTAATTAAGATCAAAGACAAATATTTAATAAGTACCTTCCTGAGTGGTCATTATATCATGAACCTTGGAGAAGGAACAAATCCAGTCAGATGAACGTGATCCAAGGTTAATCAGAGCCCAATACTAATAAATGATCCTACCCCAGGTTGGACCTGAAGGGTTATCCATCCACCTGACCACTTAGGGTCTTACCTGGGCACTGTTATTTGGAAAGAGAATTGTACCATCAAGCAAAGGTGACTGAGTTGGTGCTCCCCAGTCACCAGCAACCTAGGGGAATACAAAGACACAGCTTCCCTCAACAATATCTATATATATACCCTAGGAGTACAGTAGTACCCTCTATATTTCTTTATAACAGGAGTGAGATGTTGATCTAAACATAATCTCTCCCATATTGTTTTCCAATTTTCCCAGCAGTTTTTGTCAAATAGTAGATTTTTGTCCCAAAAGTTGTGCTCTTTGGGTTTATAGACTGTCTTGCAGATGTCACTTACCCCAAGTCTATTCCATTGTTCCTCCCTTCTGTCTCTTAGCCAGTACCATATTGTTTTGATGACCATTGATTTATAGTACAGTTTAAGATCTGGTACTGCTAGGCATCCTTCATGTTTTCTTTTTTTTGCTAGTTCCCTTGATATTCTTAATCTTTTGTTCTTCTAAATGAACTTTGTTATAGCTTTTTCTAATTCAGTAAAAAAGTTTCTTGGTAGTTTAATAAGTATGGCATTAAATAAGTAAACTAATTTGGGTACAATGATCATTTTTATTATGTTAGGTCATCCTACCCATAAGCAATCAATGTTTTTCCAATTTTTTAGATCTAGTTTTAATTGTTTGCAAAGTGTTTTGTAGCTGTGTTTGTATAATTCCTCTGTTTGTTTTGGTAAATCCTAAGTATTTTACATTGTCTAGGGATGATTTTAAGTGGTATTTCTCTTTTTAACTCTTGCTGCTGAGATGTGTGGGAAACATATAGAAATGCTGATTATTTACGTGGGTATATTTTGTATCCTGCAACTTTGCTAAAGTTGTTGATTATTTCCACTAGCTTTTTAGTTGATTCTCTAGGATTTTTTAAGTAGACCATCATATCATCTGCAAAGAGTGATAGCTTAGCCTCCTCACTGCCTATTTTAATAACTTTAATTTCTTTTTCTTCTCTAATTGCTACTGCTAGTGTTTCTAGTACAATGTTAAATAATAGAGGTGATAATGGGCATCCTTGTTTCACTCCTGATCTTATTGGGAAGGATTCTAATTTGTCTCCATTGCAGATGATGCTTGTTGATGGTTTAAGATATATACTGTTTATTATTTTTAGGAAAGGCCCTTCTATTCCTAAACTTTCTAGTGTTTTCAATAGGAATGGATGTTGTATTTTGTCAAAGGCTTTTTCAGCATGTATTGAGACAATGCTGTGGTTTTTGTTGGTATGCTTGTTGATATGGTCAATTATGTGCATGGTTTTCCTAATATTGAACCATCCTTGCATTCCTGGTATAAATCCCACCTGATCATAATGAATAACCCTCGTGATCACTTGCTGGAGTCTTTTCGCTAGTATTCTATTTAAGATTTTTGCATCTATGTTCATTAAGGAGATTGGTCTATAGTTTTCTTTCTCTGTTTGTGATCTACCTGGCTTTCAAATCAGTACCATATTTGTGTCATAAAAGGAATTTGGTAGAAGTCCTTGCTTATTTTGTCAAATAATTCATATAGTATTGAGATTAGTTGTTCTTTGAATGTTTGATAGAATTCACTTGTGAATCCATCTGGTCCTGGGGATTTTTTCTTAGGGAGTTCTTCGATGGTTTGTTCAATTTCTTTTTCTGAGATAGAATTGTTCAAGTATTTTATTTATTCTAGGCAATTTATATTTTTGTACATATTCATCCATATCATTTAGATTACTACATTTATTGCCATATAATTGGGCAAAATATTTTAATGATTGCCTTAATTTCCTCTTCATTAGAGGTGAGGTTTCCCTTTTCATCTTTGATACTGTTAATTTGGTTTTCTTCTTTTTTTTATTAGATTGACTAGTACTTTGTCAATTTTATTTGTTTTTTCAAAGTACCAGCTTCTGTTCTTAATCATTAATCCAATAGCTCTTTTACTTTGGATTTTATTAATTTCTCCTTTCATTTTTATGATCTCTAATTTAGTTTTCATCTGGGGATTTTTAATTTGTTTGCTTTCTAGGTTTTTGATATGCATGCCCAATTCATTGATCTTTGCTTTCTTTAATTTGTATATGTGCATAAAATATATGCACTCAAAAATGTACATTTCTCCCTTAGTACTGCTTTGACAGATTTTGGTAGGATGTCTTATCATTGTCATTCTCTTCTGTGAAATTGTTAATTATTTCTATGATTTATTCTTTAACTGATTTTGGAGAATCATATTATTTAGTTTCCAATTAGTTTTTTATTTGCCTATCCATGTACCCTTACTAATTATTATTTTTATTGCATTATATCTGAAAAGTTTGCATTTATTTTTCTACTCTTTTCAATTTGTTTGTCATGTTTCTATGCCCTAGTTTATGGTCAATCTTTGTGAATGTACCATATGCTGCTGAAAAGGTTTATTCTGTTTTGTCCCTATTTATTTTTCTCCACATATATTTCTTATATATTTTTGGGTTTGAGTTACATAAATCTGATAGGGGAAGGTTCAGATCTCCCACTAGTAGAGTTTTACTATCTATTTCCTCATTAAGCTCTGCCAGTTTCTCCTTTAGAAATTGGATGCTATACCATTTGGTGCATACATGTTGAGTACTTCTATTTCTTCATTGTCTATACTGCCTTTTATCTTAACCAGATCTATTTTTACTTTGGCTTTGTCAGATATCATGATTTCAACTCCTGCTTTCTTTTTCTCAGTTGAATCCCAATAGATTTTGTTCCAGCCTTTTATGTTTACTCCATGTATGTCTACATGCCTCATGTGTGTTTCTTGTAGACAACATATGGTAGGATTTTGATTTCTAATCCACTCTGCTATTTGCTTCCATTTTATGGGTGAGTTCATCCCATTCACATTCAGCGTTATAATTATCAATTGTATATTCCCCAATTTTTCCTGCCCTTTCTTCTTTCACTATTTCCTTCTATGCCAGTATTTTGTTTTTAATCTGTCCCTCTAGTCCCCTCCCTTGTTGTACTTCCCTTTCTCCTCCCTCCCTTCTTAATCCCCTGTTATTATTCTTTAGGGTCTTTTTAAGCTACTCCACTCTCTCCCTCTCTAGTATTGCTTCCCTCCCCACCAGTCTGTTTGTTATCCTTCTACTTCTCTATAGGGCATGAATCAATTCTGTGCCCCAATGGGGATCTGATTGTTCTTCTCTCTTTAAGTTAATTTCAATGCACTTAAGAATTAAATATTTCCTCTCTCCAACCTCTTTACCATTCCAGTGTCTTCTCCCTTGTTCCCCCCACATGCTTCTTTATAGAATATAAATTTACTCCATTTTGTCTCTTTTCCCATTTCTCTTAATATTATCCTCTTTTTTACCTCTAGTTTTATATATATTTACACATGCACACAAACACAGACACAGACACACACACACACACACACACACACACACACACACACATATATATATATATATATGTGTGTATGTATGTATTGACATTTCATCCTATACAGTTTGTCACTGTTCCCTCTAAGTATACTTCTTCTAGCTACCCTGATGATAATAAAAATTTTTAAGAGTTACCAATATCATTTTTTCTTGTAGGTATACAAATCATTTGAACTTATTGCGTCCCTTAAAGAAAAGGTTATGGGTTTTTTTGTTGTTTTTTTTCCCCCTCTCTGAATTACCTTTTGATGATTCTCTTGAGTTCTGTTTTTGGGCAGCAAATTCTCTGTTTAAGTCTTTTTTCCCCTTTATGAATGCTTGGACGTCTTCAATTTTATTAAATGACCATACTTTCCCCTGCAAGAATATAGTCAGTTTTGCTGGATAATTGATTCCTAGTTGTAGACCCAGTTCCCTTGCTTTCCGGAATATTATACTCCATGCTTTCTGGTCCTTCAATGTCAATGCAGCCAGATCCTGTGTTATCCTAACTGTGGTTCCCTGGTGTCTGAATGACTTCTTCTTAGCAGCTTGTAATATTTTTTCCTTGGTTTGTTAGTTTTTTAATTTGGCTATAATATTTCTTGGAGTTGTCAGTTGTGAATTAAATATAGGAGATCATCTGTGGATTCTTTCAATTTCCACTTTTCCCTCTTGTTTGAGAATGTTGGATCAATTTTCTTGGATAATTTCCTGTAGGATAATGTCAAAGCTTTTGCTTTTGTCATGATGTACCGAGAGACCAATAATTCTTAAATTGTCTCTCCATGATCTTCTTTCTAGATCTGAGGTTCTGCCAATAAGGTGTTTTATATTTTCCTCAAATTTTTCATTCTTTTGATTTTGTTTTATAGATTCTTGCTGCCTTGTGAAGTCATTTGCTTCTAGTTGTTGAATTCTAATTTTTAAAGACTGAATTTCATATCTGACTTTTTGGTCGTCCTTCTCCTTCTGGTCTGATTTTCTTTGTAGGTCATCTTTTACCTTCTTTGCTTCATTTTCAAGCTGGTCAGTTTTGAATTTCAAGACACTATTTTCTTGGTTTAGTTCATGTATTTCCTTTTTCCAATTGTCTTCAGCCTCTCTTGATTGTTTTTTGAGTTCTTGAATTAATTGAATTTTAAGTTCTTGAGTTAATTGAACTTTGAGATCTTCCAAATTCTGTATCTAATTTGCTGCAGTTTCTTTAGTTTTTCTTGGAGTTCCTTGATCTTCTTCTATTTCATTTGCTTTTTGTTCACTTCCTGGAAAAAAGCTGTCAATTGTAATTGTTTTTTCTTTTTCTGTTGTTTACTCATATTTTTTCCTTCTTTCCCTCATTTGCCTTCTCTTCTATGTTGGTTGATTAGGTTAAGCAGATGGTTTTAATGAGCTTTGATATAAGATCTTCCCCAGCTGGCAACAGAAATTTGTAGCTACTTTTTTTGCAGTCTATGGAGGAGGAGCATTGGAGTTTCCCTGCCCTCTGAAGACTTCTTTTCTGTTTTATTGATGGGATTAAGCCAGGGCAGTTCTGTAGAGCTTGATGTGCCCTGAGGCTAAAACCTTGAGCCAGAGATGGAGCATTTTCACCGCATCTAGATTGCCTCTCTGCATTTCTCCTCTAGCCACCTCCCTGTGTCTGTGTTCAATGCCCTGAGCCTGGTGCCACCAAGGCTCTCTCTCCAGATTAGTGCATTTGCCTGCCCAGAGATTTGAGGAGCTGCTGGAGACTCAGCACAGCACATGGGGGAGGAATCCTGGGGTTCCCCTTCTTCCTTACCCTCAAACCCAACAGTTCAGGAATTCAGGCCTTTTTATTGGCATGCCTCTTGAGCGGTCTAGCAGTAGAATCCCCCAGCTCTGTCCTGTTGTTAGATTTGGTTTTCTTTCCCCTCGAAGCACTTTGTTTTTTATCTCAGTGTGGAAGGGTATGGAGATCTGAAGTTTTGCTCCATTTAAGCTGCCATCTTCCCAGAATCTGATTTTTCTTTTTGTGGTCTATCCTGCTTTTCATGGCTTTCAGCAGGTCAATTCTGATCTCCAATTTGCTTATTTTTTCATTTGATTTCTATGCTTCTTTTTCCATATGGCCGATTTTGCCTTTTAAACTATTTTGTTTTTTAATAACTTTCATTTCTTTTTCCCACTTTTCTTACCATTTTTCTTCTATGTTTCTTACTTGATTGTTGAACTCCTTTTTGAGTTTCTCAAGAGCTTGTGACCAATTTTCTTTTGGTGGCGGAGGGATGTTTAGATGTATTTGCTTGTTTGTTGCTACTCTGCTGTTGCTACTACAATTTGCTCTTTTGTTCCATAGACATTATACAGGGTCAAGAACTTTTTCTGTGATTGCTTATTTCTTTTGATACTTGTAGATTGTGTTTTCTGTATGTTGGTAGACATTGCTTTCTTAGCTTCTGTCTCACAGGTCTTTGCATTGATACTATTGTCCTGGCAGTTCTTCTACTTTAAATAAGTTTGCCCTCAGGATATTTTTCCAGTCCCAGCTGCCGTGGCCAGCCTTGCTTATAAGCCCAGACTCTGTGCTCTTCAGTCTTGGGTCCCAGGTCTCACTGCCAGGGCCTTTCACTGCCCTCAGGGGTAAGTCTGTGGTACCCTCAGCCAGCCCCAAGAATTTAGAGATTGCCAGGCCCTCACTCTGACTATGGCCTGGTAGGTATTGTGGGGAAGGGGTGAACAGCTAGCTCATGCTTGATAAGAGTGGTTTTGGCCCCTTTTAACATGGAAACCCACACACACTGTCTATCTTTACACCTGTGACCTGTAGGAGAGACCCTTTACTTGTCTGATTTTGATTTTTGTTCTTTTGAGATGCTTTGTATCGATCAGTTGGAAGGAAAGTCCTAAGGTTCTTTCTACTCCGCTTCCATCTTAGCTCTGCCTCCCCTAAGGTCAAAAGTATTAGATTTTAAAAAAAACCTGTTATTTAATCTTCTCTAATATAATAAAGTTACATAATATGGTCAAAAAGAATATTGGACTGGGAATAAGAACATTTATTTTTAGTCCTGTCTCTACCACTAACTCTAAACCAGTTATTTGACCTCATTCACATTCAGTTTGCATCATTTATACAATCTCTCACTTTCTAAGATTCTATAATCTGGAATATAAAAAACTAAATTTTAATTATCCTTAAGACCAATGTGAATATATAATTAAAAATTCATTGTTTTATAGACACATTGCTGGCTCTCCCATAAAGCATAAAATTGTTTGGACTTGTAAAATGAGTGATCTCTAACCCCAACATATAGGGGATTATGATCACATTGGACAAGAAAGAAAATCTAGAGTCTGGGTCATGCAAGTGAAAAAGCCAAAGAGGGAGGTCACATAGTTCAACTGTCTCTAGGAATTCCATTTATGCAATTATAAAAACTTAGTGAAAGGAGGAAATGGAGAATTTTAAGAGATTAATATTTCTTTTAAATGTAATCTAGCATAAACATCATAAAATATTTCATTTATATATATTATTTTATTTAAAATTAAATCCAGAGAAAAGATTCATGACAGTTTTGTCATACTGAAGGTTAAAAGTAGCATCATCTTTATTTTTTTAAAAACCCCTTCCTACCATTTTAGAATCAATATTGTCTAGTGGTTCCAAGGCAAAAAAGTAGTATGAGCTAATACAAGTAATGGAGTTTAAGAGACTTGCCCAGGGTCACATAGCTAGGAAGTGTCTGAGGCTACATTTGACCCCAGAACCTTCTGTCTCTAGTCCTAGCTCTCAATCCACTGAGCCTCCTAGTTGTTCCCAGTAATTTTATCTTTAAAGGAATGTCCTTTTAGACAGTGGAGAGGGTTGCATTATACAATGACCTTTGGTTTGGAGTCTTTGGTATTCTTGGTATTGTCTCTCATAGAAAATAATTTGAAATGTGAATTTAGAATAAAAATATCTATCTTATTCCTTTAAATGTCACCCCAACACATGGACTGAGGCAGATATGATTGGGGATGTAGACTCGAAACTACCACACCAATGCAACTATCAACAATTTGGAAATAGATCTTGATCAATGACACATGTTAAAGCCAGTGGAAATAGGCATCAGCCATGGGGAGGGGGGAGCTTGAGGGGTGAAGGGGAAAGTAAGAACATGAATTATGTAACCATGTTAGCTTTTCTAAAAAAATATTAATAAATATTTTTTAAAATTTCATCCCAATCTGGTGACTTTTATTAATATAGTAAAAAGGATTTTTTTCTTCATTGCAATAGTCTAGAGGCAGGTAGACGTCAAAATAAATTTATGTATTCATTTGTTCAACAATATTTACGAAATGCCATGTGTGAAGATTTTTATCAATTTCCTAGGTCTCTGCCTCCAAAATGTTTATGGCCTAATAGGAAATATGACATGTACACAAATAATATGATAATGCAAACCAGAGCATATTATTTAGCAGGAGAAATTCTCATTGAGATATGGTTAGGAAAGGCTATGAAATTTGATAAAATATGGTCTGAACCATGTAGGATTTTGACAGATCTTGAACATGAGGCTGAGAGCATGATCTAGAGAGAGTAAAGGCAAGGAAGTACGGAAGTAGAGAAGTGGTCAAAAGATCTGTTGGAGAATAGGGTCAAATATGCTCTGACCCAGTTGGGCTCCCTACTCTTCACAAAACCTTTGTTCTTTCCAAGCCTTTACTCTTGTTTATAGTCATTGGGGAAGTCATTGACAGTTTTTAGAAAGGGCAGTGGCATGATTAAAATTAATCCTGAGGAAGAGGCTTGAGTCAGCATTTTTTTCTTCAGTTGGTCTAGGTTGTATTACAGGAGGAAAAAATTGGACATAGCAAAACCATTTAGGAGGGTGAGTTCAGATCCCAAACTAAAGCAATAGCATTAAAATGGGGAAGAGTAACTATAACAATTTTGTTACTATTTGCCTCCCTCCAACCTTCACCACTACCACTCTGATTTATTCTCTTATATTATTCTATATGTGGTATTCCACATCAGACTTATTTTAATATAATGTTGAATTCATCATATGATAATATCCTCAAAGACCAATGAGTCTCTTTGTCTAAAGAGGTATGTCCAATTCCCCCACTTCTCATTCAAGGTATTATATAATTCATTCTACCTCTCCACTTAATTTTTTTTTATTTTATAACCTTTACCTTCCATCTTGGAGTCAATACTATGTATTGGCTCCAAGGCAGAAGAGTGGTAAGGGCTAGGCAATGGGGGTTAAGTGATTTGCCCAGGGTCATACAGCTGGGAAGTGTCTGAGGCCAGATTTGAACCTAGGACTTCCCATCTCCAGACCTGGCTCTCAATCCACTGATCTACCCAGCTGCCCCCTCCATGTAGTTCTAAATACCCCACAGCACACATCCTATGCTCTAACCATGCTTATCTCTTCACTTTCCTCTAAAAACATGTTAGTTTTTATTCTTTTTCTTCTCCCTTACACAATATCCTTCTCTATTTTATCAGCTAACCCAAATCCCACTTAAACGTTTTAGTACAGCTTAGTGACTCACTTTTTCCATTTTGGTTGACTTTTCTATCCTATAGCTATCATTCTCTTTTCTGCATTCCTATGATTCTATTTCTATATCACTCATTTGACCACGTAATAAAGAAATTAATAATATCCCTTATACTTTTCATAGATTTTTTCAGTCTTGACCCTGTTCATGAAAATAACTATTAGTGGGGCAGCTAAGTGACTCAGAATACTGAGAGCCAGGCCTAGAGGTAGGAGGTCCTGGGTTCAAATGTGGATTCAGACACTTCCTAGTTGTATGACCTTGGGCAAGTCTCTTAACCCTCACTGCCTAGCCCTTACCATTTTTCTGCCTTGTAACCACTATACAGTATTCATCCTAAGATGGCAGGTAAGGTTTTTTCTATGTTATGTATGTCCTAGTTTATGTATGTCCTAGGTATGTCCAAGGACTTGGGTTCTAAATCTCCTTTTGGCACTTCCTATTTACATCACCTTAGCCTCATTCACCTTCTCTGAACTAAAGCTACCTCACTATGAAATGAAGGGCTTCGATTAGATGGCTAAAAATTCCTTTCCATCTCTAAATCCAGGATATCATTTAGAACTGGAGAAACAGAAACAAACTATTAGAGCTAGAAGGAATCTCATACCTTATCTAGACTAATTCTCAAATTCTAAAAATGAGGAAACTTAGAAGAGCACTAACTTCTTTGTTTATGTGCACTTAAGTTTATTGTTACCTGCTTCTTTATCTTTATT
The DNA here is from genome assembly GCF_016433145.1 of Gracilinanus agilis. Taxonomy (NCBI): domain Eukaryota; kingdom Metazoa; phylum Chordata; class Mammalia; order Didelphimorphia; family Didelphidae; genus Gracilinanus; species Gracilinanus agilis. The sequence continues at coordinate 239,974,436 of NC_058133.1, forward strand.
TCACTCAAGTTCTTAAAGATTGAACTTAGTTCTGCACATTCTCACAACTTAAGCTCTCTGCTTGCACTGGTTTCATATTGTCTCCACCTTCTGCTTCTTTGAGGTAAAGTATGGATGCTAAACATTAGTTTAGAAATGCAGACAGACTTTTCCCTCAGACTGTGACATGAGAATGAATGGAAAGAATTTTGTCTGAGGCACACAGAAATAATCTTTTGTTTATTGGGAGGAATTTCAGAAGCTACAAGACCAAGTATAATTCAGTATTGGTGACATTTTAAGGGGATCTGATTAATGGTTTTGTTTGACTCTGTGACTTATTCTATACCATCAAAAATGCAACACACTTGAAATATTATTATAAGTTTTTGACCAACACTTTTCATGATATCCAAAGTGTTAATGAGTAATAGGAATTATCCTTTTATTAAAATAAACAATTCAGTTGATAATTTGATCTTTTTAACTTTCATTGTAGTCTTGTGGCAATATCTACAAAGGCCTTTCTCAGACTGGTGCCTGGGGCTGTTTTGATGAATTTAACAGAATTTCTGTGGAGGTCCTTTCCGTGGTGGCAATACAGGTAGGGGGTCAAAAACTGGAGAATATTATTCTTTGTACCAAAATCGTTAACCTTTCCCCAACACACAAATTTCACTATTATTTCCTTTCCTGATCTCAAAAGCTTTAATTGGACAAGTATTTATTAAGTGATTAATCTGTCCAAAATACTATGTTGAACCATGGGAGTAGATGCAAAAATAAAATAGTCCCAGGTCTCAAGGAACTTACATTTGAGTGAGAGGTTATAATCAGTACAAAGATAAATAAATACAGAGAAAAGAATGCTAATAAGTTAGGGAATAAGAAAAGACCTCCCAAAGGATATCAATATCAAAGCAATAGCAGTGAGTAGAGAGAGAGTATTTTATGATGGTGGCAGCTTATATAAAGTCCAAAAGGCAGAAGATGAAATGTCTTGTAGCAGGAACAGCAAGTGGTTTTATTTGGATGAAAGAGAGAAAGAAAAAAGGGAAATCATATAAATTTTGAAAGCTAACTGGAACTAGATGATGAAGGTTTTAAATGTAAATGTCAGAATGTTTGTATTTTACCCCAAAGACTACTGGAAACTACTGAAGTTTCTTGCGCAGAGAAGTGACATGCTCATTCTCAGACTTGTACTTTATGAATATCAATTTGGAAGCTAGGTGGAAAATTGGTGAGGGGAGAGAATTAGAAGCAATGGGATTAGGCAAGAGATGATGAGGGCTAGATTGCTGTGAGCATACCATATCTCCTCATCCTTCTTTATTATAATTCATATAGCTGACATTTATGTAACACTTAATAATTTAAGATATATTTTCTTCAAAACAGGCCAATGAGGTACATAATGTAGGAATTATTCTCCCCATTTTACAGGTGAGAAAACTAGAGTATAATGAAGTTATTTCCCAACAGTCACTCAGCTAATAAAGATCGTACTATCAATAAGGATTAGAGCCAGAATTTAAACCTGTTTCCTAACTTCAACTTCAAAAAGCACTTAAGAAGATTGTGCTTGGGGAGATACAAAAATTAAGTCATAGTCTTTGTCCTCAAGGAACTCACAATCTAGTATATTATAAGCCATACACAAATAATTATAATACAAAATTCATTTTAGCTCAGCAAACATATTTTTAAAATGTTATATTGATGTTTTTGTTTTTACCACAAACGTTCTTTGTGACCATTATTGTTATTTATGTGATCTTTTTCTTTATGTTATTGTAGATCACATGTATAGTGTCTTTAGTTCTGTTCAACAAATAATTTATAAAGTATCTGTTATGTGTAACAGACATACGAGGAGATGCAAAATTTAAGATTAGATGTAGTCACCACGTTTATAGATTTCATAATCTATAAGAGGATACACACACATGCATGCACACAGCCTAGAATGTAAGGTAACTTATGAATAAATACTTCTAGGATATGTCCTATGTGTGGACTAGGAGAAAGTATCTTTAATGGAAAATAGATGGATAATAGAGGAAAAGGCATCCCAACAAAGTTGGCATTAGAATTGTGCCTTAAAAGATTAATTGAATTTCTGTAGACTTAATGAGAGGAAATGGGAAGCAGCTAGGTAGCACAATGGATAGAACACCAGACCTGGAGTTGAGATCTGGATTCAAATCTGGCTTCAGAAAGCTGTATGACTACATACTTTTCTGGTAAGATAAAAGGTCATGGGTTTAAAAAAATGCATTGAGCTTTAAATCAGGAAACTTAGGTTTAACTCCTATGATCTTGGACAAATCCCTAGATGACTGACTAAGCTTTAATTTCTTGATATATAAATTGGAAATATATAAAATTTCCTGCTTTTCAGGTCTGTTGTGAGGATAAAAATAAATAAGCTGACAAATGACTCACATTTACAAGAACTTTAAGGTTTTTAATGTGATTTCTTTACATATGAGGTAGATGGTGGTGGCAGCTAGGTGGCAAAGTGTACAAAAAAACCCCAACAACTTTGTACTTGAAATCAGGAAGAACTGAGTTCAAATCCACCTGCAATCACCAACTGTGTGACCCTGGACAAATCACTGAACCTCTATTTTTCTCTATTTTCTTGATAATAACAATGTCTATCCTCCCTAAGTTGTTAGGCTAAAATATGATAACACTAAAGAGGCACTTTGTAAACCTTAAAGTGCTATATAAATCCTAGCTATTTTAGTTATGATTACAAATTATTATAGTATTAGAAATTATTACAAATATCATTACTATCATACGAAATTCCTGTTTTGCAGATGAGGAAGTATTTTTAGTGTTAAGTAACTTGCCTATGATCATAGAGCTACTTATAGTTCTAAAATACGATATAAATTAAGTTCTCCTAGATCTAAACTTTATCCATTACATTACACTGCCTCGCTAATAGTGTATGTCAAGCTCATAAGCCTTAAAATACTATTTAAATGTCAGCTATTAGCATGATGTTGAAATATTAAAATAAGCCATGTTCTTTTGAAAGACCTATCCCAGTGTCCTTCTTTCAACAACCCAGGTACATCATGTATGGTTCAAATATTTATTTTTATACATATTTTATTTATTAATATACATATTTTATTTATTCACTTTATCAGTGAATACGGAGGAGACCCAATACTACCACAAAGTTAAAACATCTGGTAGTGGGTGGTTACTGTAAAGGGGTTTTGACAATGGCATGGATGCTCTAGTGCAGTGATGGGCAAACTTTTTAAAGAGGGGACCAAAGGAAAGGAAATGCTCATCTGTCAGTCTGTTTCTAAGACAACTCTTTCAATGTTTCATTTTATTGTATCCTACTCATTGTATTCGTCAGATTAGGAATAATGTCACCCAGCCTGATAGAATATTTTAGGGAGCCCACATCTGGCCCACAGGCCTTAGTCTGCCCATCACTGCTCTAGTGCATTAAATTCACTCTTTGAAGCTGAACAGATCTTCACTTGATAGACTAAATCTAATATATCCACAGAGTTTGAACTAAAGTTAGGGACTAATATAAAAATGATGGAGCATTAAAAAACTGTCAATGAATAAGTTATTTTCAGCCACACATGCCATTATTCTAATGCACAGGCTTATAAAACACAGGGGAGAATTGGCACTGTTAAGTACTTGGAGTGGTAGTAGTAGATGACTAATCTCATATCTGTACTTTTCTCCTTTTTCCTTCTATTGGAAATATACTGCAACAAAACTTTTTCATCTCTATAGTCAATTAACAAGCATTTATATATTAAATTCCTACTATATTCAAGTCGCTGTGGATACAAAAACAAAAATGAAAAAAACCTTTGCTGTCAGTGAGCATCTTATTGGGAGAAACAAGTGCATTTATAACATATATGCAAAACAAAAACAAAGCAAGTTTGCAGAGGGAAGCTTTAACAGCTGGCGAAATCAAATGAAAGGATTTATGTAAGAAATGGGACAACTTCTGTTAGACCTAAGCTTCTATATAAATATGTGTTACGTTTAGACTAAGAGCTAAGAAGCAGTAATGTTGACCTCTAGGCTCAAATTCCTAAAACTACTATATTCTAAATGGTTTGTGTGCTCAGAAATTGAACTGAGTTTTGAAGGAAGTAAAGGATTTTAAAAGGTGGAGATGATAATCCATTTTAGGGACAGGATATATAGAGGATAATAATAATAACTAACATTTATATCATGTTCTGCAAATTATTTTTAACTATTATCTCATTTTTATCTTCACAACAACCCTGGGAGGTAAATGCTTTTATTATTCCCATTTTATAGATGAAGGAACTGAGGAAGAGAGAGGTTAAGCAACTTTCCCAGCGTCACACAGACCTGTCAGCAGCAGGATTTAAACTCATGACTTTCTGACTACATACCCAGTGGACTACATAGAATGCTATACATGAGAAACAACAATTACTGTATGTGAGGGGAAATATTTTGTAACAAGGCTAGAAAGGAATGAGAGAATTATGTTAGGAAGAATTTTTTTTAATTTGTATTTAGTCCTACAACCATCAGAGCTTTCTGAGCAAGGCAGGGCTTCCTGTTGGAAAAATCCAATAAACAATTGGTAATATGTGACTTAAGCTCAGGAGTGAATATGGAGTGAATATGTAGATATAGGAGTCATTTGCATAGTGATGATATTTTACTTTTATGGCAGCTAATGAGATAAGCAAAAAAGAGAGAATATAAAGAAGAGGAAAGGAGAGGGTCCAAAACAGACCTCTGAGTTAGTCAGACAGTGGGGCATGAATGATGATCCAGCATAAGAGATTGACAAGAAGCAACCAGACAAGTAGGAAGACAAGTCTTACAGAAACCCAAACAGAACAGAATATCCAGGAGGAATAAATACTTAATTGTTGCAAGTGCTGCAAAGAGGTTAAAAAAGGATGACAACTTTAAGAAAACAACTATTTTTCAATTAAGAGATCACTGCCAACTTTGGAAAATGGAGTTTGGGTTGAATGAGTGATAAAATCAGAAGCCAGGTTGCAAAGTGTTCAAGTAAGTGAAGAAGAGAAAGAAGAAACAATAGACTCATGTTACTTTAGTTCTTGAAAACCCTATGCATCTTTTTCTTTCCTTTCTTCTTTCTTTCCTAAATTCTTTACTTTATACTTGCATTGAAGAGTATCCAACTTGTGTCAATGACCGTTGCCAAGGTCTTAGCTCTGTATCTGGCTAAGCACTGGTTAATTCATTCTTATATCATTTGGGTTAAACAAATGTCTGTTAATATTTGATTAATATCTGTCTAAGACATTGTGTAGAACGTAAAAGTAGAAGACAGCCTTTTTTACAGAATATAATAAAAAATAAATCTAACTCTTATATGTTAATTTTATCTTTTATAAAGGACATTCCTTACAATAAATAACCCTGATATATTTTGACAGTCGCAAGATTAAAATAGCAACTCACATTCCTAGAGTACTTTATGCTTTACATCTGCCCTGTAAGATAGGTAATTTTACAGAGAAGGAAACTGAAGTTCCTTTGAAATGTTAAGGTCCTACTCATTGTAACACTGCTAATAAGCATGAAGTCAGAATATGAACCCAAGCTCTTAACTCCAAACACAACTCTTTCTGCTGTGCGTACTCATTTGGAAAGATCAGACAGGATGAAACAACTAGACAACAAAGAAAGGCAATAGACAATCAAGTATGTGATATAGGATTGTCCAACAGAGATTCTTAAATGCATCGTGGAATAATATTTTAAGTAGGTGTGGAAGGAACAGGATTGATAAAACAGCGATCTGAGAGGAACATCAGATAGAATATATTTTATATCCTGCCAGGATTTGTATCTGTGACTAATTTTTCCTCATCCTGTCATTGTTTCTTCTCAGGAGTTTTTGGGCCCTATTCCCTGATTTTGACTGTGTTTTAACAGATGTAAGTGGATGGCCCAACACTGTTCCGTGAAAATCAAATGGACAGATAGAGATCAGTAGAAAAATATGATAATCTTTCTACATCTTTTGGGATTTTGCCTCTTTGTTGTGAATATAAGTATGATTATCTGCATTCATTGAAACTGCACAGTTCAGTGTATAGTAATGCAGGTCAGGGTAGTTCATTCTATTTTTTAAAATGAAAAAAAAAGCTACTGTTGGAATCCCCTAATAGTTTCATAGTAATATGGAGTACACAGCTAAGTACTTAATATTTAAAGAGACAATTGTATACAAAAAGTATCTGAGTCACATTCTCTAAAATAGTTTAGCTATCTAAAAAGAAAATTGAATTTAATGATTTATCTAGTACACCAGCTTTGCATATTTATTTAAAGCCTTTATCAACTACTAAATGTTCTTTAAATCAGCATTGTCTTCTTTTCCTTTTTTCTTCCTATTCTCTTTTTATTTCCTTCTTGTTTGTCTTCTCTGGTCTATATAACTTTCCCCCTTTAAAATATGATGGCACAGGGGGGCAGCTGGGTAGCTCAGTGGATTGAGAGTCAGGCCTAGAGACAGGAGGTCCTAGGTTCAAATCTGGCCTCAGACACTTCCCAGCTGTGTGACCCTGGGCAAGTCACTTGACCCCATTGCCCACCCTTGCCGCTCTTCCACCAAGGAGCCAATACACAGAAGTTAAGGGTTTAAAAAAATATGATGGCACAAAGGAGAAGCCTAGACAAAATGCTCTAAAAATTGTTGAGGAGAAAATGAACACATTCCTCTGGAAGGATATGAAAAGCCTTTAAGGAGAAGCTGGTTATATGAGTCGAGTCTTGAATTAAAACATTCTAAATGGTGGAGGTAAAAAGAAATTATATTTCCAGCTAATTCATAGATGTGTGGGATGTCATGTTTTTCTAGAATAGAATTCATGTAGGAAAGTAATATGAAATAATGCTAAAAAAGATATTGGCACAAGATTGTGAATGCCAATCACAGTTTGTCTTCTAGCTATAGAAAATGGGAAACCTCTAATTATTTTGGGGCAAGGGAAATCATTATTCCTGTGCATTAGAAAGATTATTTTTGTATTTGTATGATGGATTAGAAATTAGAGAGGCTAGTCACAGAATAACCAGCAAGGAAACCACCATAATAGTCCAAGATAAAGGTGATAAGGGCCTGAACTAGGATGGCTTCTGGAGTGGAGAAGAGAAAAGTTTCTGAAGTTTAATAAATACATAAGACTTCAGAACTGAATGGATTTAAGGCATGAGGAAGAAAAAGTCAAATATCAGATACAGGAATTCTGAGAGGAGGGGGAGATTTGGGAAAGAAAATTAATCAATAAACATTTATTAAGTACCTATGCCAGGCACTTTGCTAAACCTTGGAGATAAAAAAGAGAGGCAAAAGACAGTCCCTGGTATCAGATAATTTATCATCTAAAGGGAGCAACATGCAAACAAATGAATAGGATTAATAGAAAATAACTAACAGAAGGAAGGCACTGGAATTAAGAGGGGTTGAGAAGGACTTTTTTTTAGAAGGTAGGATTGGCAGCTGGAAGGCAAGTGGATAAAGCATCAGGAAAACCTGAGTTCAAATCCAGCCTCAGATACTTACTGACTGTGTGACTCTGGGCAAGTCACTTTTTGCCTCAATTTCTTCACCTGTAAAATGAGCTGGAGAAGAAAATGACAAACACTTCAGTGTCTTTGCCAAGAAACCCCAAATGAGGTCATGAAGAGTCAGACAAAACTAAACAGTAACAAAAGGTAGCATTACAACTGAAATCTTTTCAGCCACTGAGCAGCAACAGACAAAAGTTTTGGAGATAGCTAGCATGACTCAGTGGATAGAATGCTGAACCTAGGGTTAGGAAGATCTGAGTTCTAACTTGACCTCAGAAACTTACTAGCTGTATCCACTTGAGAAGGAAGTGACAAATCACTCCAGTGTCTTGGCCAAGAAAACCCCATAGTAATGCCTATTACTATGTCACAAAGAATCAAGCACTATTGAATGACTGAACAACAACAAAAAAGTTATGGAAGTTAGTAATCATATAAGAGAAAGGAGAGTGTTCCAGGCATGGGGGACAGCTAGTCCCAAATCAAGAGATGAAACAGCCGGGAATCTAGTATCACTGTATTGTAGAGCACATGTCAGAGAGTAAAGTACAAGAAGAATGGTAGGAAGGGCCTAGGTTATAAAGGGCTTTGAATACCAAACAGAGCATTTTGTATTTGCTCCTGGAAGTAAAAGAAAGCCACTGGAATTTACTAAATAGGAGGGTGACATGAATGGACCTGGACTTTAGGAAAATCACTTTAAGTAGCTGAATGGAGGTTTAAAAAGGGAAAGAATTGAGGCAGGCCGATCCAAAAGCAGACTATTGCAATAATCAAGGCATAAAGAGATGAAGGATTGCACTAGAGTAGTAGCAGTGTTAGAAGAAAGAAGATGGCATGTTTTGAGAGCTATTACAAAGGTGAAATTGGCACACTTTGGTAACAGTTTGGATATGGGGAGTGAGAGATAATGAGGAATCTAAGATGATTTCTAGGTTGTGATCCTGAGAGACTGAGAAAATGGCGTTGCTCTTTACAGTAATAGGGAAAGTAGGAGACAGGAAGGCTTTGGGGTGGGGGTGGGGAGTGGAAGATAATAATTTGTGTTTTGAACACAGTGAATTTAAGGTGTCTACTGGACATCCAGTTTGAGATGTTGGAAAGGCACTTGAAATGTGAGATTGGAGCTCAGTAGAAAGATTGGGGCAGGACAGGTAGATTTGGGAATCATCACCATAGAGATGGTAATTAAATCAATGGGAGTTGATGAGATCACCAAGTAAGAGTCTAGGACCATAACTGTGAATGTATGCCACACATGCCAAAAAAAAGCATACAGAGATCTCTCTCTGGGCACATATTTGTTGCCTCCAAAGTTCTTTTCTAGAAAGGCAGAGGGACTCAGATCAAGCTGCTTCCTTCCCATAATCCACCAGTCTGTCGACATTTTTTTCACTTGACCTGCCCAACAGCCCAATGAGAGCTCTTACTCACTCCCCTGTCTGGGATAAGATAGGTAGGTCACAGGCAGCAGAGCCGGAGGGGAGCAGAGCACTCACTCCTCTCCCTAACCCTAACTCTAAATTCACTTAAAACACTAACTCTAAATTTGTTTATAACCCTAATCCTAACCCTAATCCTGAGGACATTTTTTTTCATTTCACCCACCCCTCTGCCCACCAGCCCAATGGGAGCACTTTCTTCCTCCTCTGTCTGGGGTGAGGGATGTGGTGCAGGGAATGAATGGTCCTTGGTCTTTAGGTGTGGGGGCAGGGCATGGCACACAGTCTCTAAAAAGTTCATCATCACTGACCTAGGATAGCTACATCCTCTGAGAGACATCTACAGTAATAAAGTGTGATCTAAAGGAGAATCCAGCAAAAGAGACTGAAGGATCAGATAAATAGGAAGAAAACTAGGGTAGAGTGGTCTACTGAAAAACTAGAGAAGAGAAAATATCAAGGGAGAGAGAGTGATTGATCAACAGTGTGACAGGTCAAGGAGAATGAGGATTGAAAAAAGGCCATTGGATTTGACAACTGAGATTATTAGTATTTTTGGGGAAAGTAGTTCTGGTGGCATAATAAGGTCAGAGGTTGTAAGAAGAGAGTGAGAGGAAAAAAAGAGGAGACACCTATCATAAACAGCCTCTTCAAGGTCTTAGCTATAAAAGGTAGAGGACATATAGATAGGAGTTGTCAGAATTTGTATGATCAAAAAGGAAGGAAGGAAGGAAGGAAGGAAGGAAGGAAGGAAGGAAGGAAGGAAGGAAGGAAGAAAAACTTAATTCCAGAGAATGAACCTTTCTTTACTATTGGGTGGAAACCATATACAATTCACCCAAGATCAAGAAAGAAGGAGACAACCAAATGCAATGGATTATTGTCATACTACATGTATCACACATCCAATGATTAGGATCACAGATTTAGACCTAGAAGAGGCTTTAGAGATACCTGGATCAATTCCCTCATTTTAGAGGTAAGAAAACTGAAGCTTAGAGATTTAGTTAATTTGCCCAAAGTCACCCATGTAACAAATTGATATTTAAACTCATATCATTATATGACTCTAAATCTAGTATTTATTTAAACATTGCATCTCACACTAAGAAAAAAGTGTATATTTGTGTATACACATTTATATACATATGTTACAAATATATATATGTGTGTGTGTGTGTGTGTGCGTGTATGTATGTGTTGAAGGCATTAGAGACCCAGTATTTTAGGCCAGTCAAGATCTGAACTCTGAAGAGAAATAATCATATTGTGTACAGGAAGGGCCAACTTCTACTGACAGAATGGTATCTGAATTATCCCAACTAAAGTCATCCATTGCATTGATTATGAAGTGCTTGGTTTTTTACCAGGTAAAAAGTATTCAAGATGCAATCAGGGATAAGAAGCTGCATTTCAATTTCCTTGGAGAGGAGATTAAATTGAATCCCTCAGTGGGAATCTTCATCACTATGAACCCAGGATATGCTGGCCGTACAGAGCTTCCAGAGAACCTCAAGGCTCTCTTCAGGTACATTTCATAGTTTTTAAGGCACAATTACATTTTATAGTGAGTATAAGTTCTGGTTATCTTTCAGGAGAATCTTATATGATACACAATCATGATTATACTACTCTCATACTCCTACCCCCATTTAATTTGTCCATTGGTTTTTCTATTGTCTCAAACATTACAATCCTTATCCTTCCTACAACTGACTTTTTCAGCTTTACTTCCTACTGTTGTGCTTTAACACCCTTCATACAATCTACATTGTCCTTCCCCAAATACATTTCTCATTTGTCCTTCCCTGAATACAACCTGTTTTCTCATCTCCACATCTTTGCTCGTTTTGAGGCCTAAGAATGTTTTCTTACCACTGGTCCCATAGCTCTATTTTCTGACAGTCCTTCACAGACTGTTTCATGAAGTCTTCTCTGATTAATCCAGTAAGAAGAAATCTTTTATTACTCTTAAATATCATAACACTTTTTACTCCTTTTATTTCACTGTTGCATTCTATGCTGTTTTTTTTAATATTTAAATATTTTATATGTTTAGAAAAATTTTCCATGGTTACGTGATTCATGTTTTTACTTTCCCCTTCACCCCCCCTTAAAGAACCTCCTATATCCAATGCACATTTCCACTGGTTTTAACATGTGTTATCAATCAAGACTTATTTACATATTATTGATAGTTGCATTGGTGGGGTCTTTTCGAGTCTGCATTCCCCAATCATGTCAGCATCAACCCATGTGTTCAAGTGGTTGTTTTTCTTCTGTGTTATCACTTCCGTAGTTCTTCCTCTGAATGTGGGTAGCATTCTTTTCCGTAAATCCCTCAGAATTGTCCTGGGTTACTAGGACAGTTACTGCTAGAACAGAAGACCATTACATTCAATTTTACCACAGTGTATCAGTCTCTGTATATAATGTTCTTCTGGCTCTGCTCCTTTCACTCTGCATCAATTCCTGGAGGGCTTTCCAGTTCACATGGATTTCCTCCAGTTTATTATTCCTTTGAGCGCAATAGTATTCCATCACCAGCATATACCACAATTTGTTCACCCAATTGAAGGGCATACCCTTGATTTCCAGTTTTTTGCCTCCATAAAAAGCGAGGCTACAAATATTTTTGTACAAGTCTTTTTATTTATGATCTCTTTGGGGTACAAACTCGGCAATTCTATGGCTGGATCAAAGGGCAGGCAGTCTTTTAGAGCTGTTTGGGCATAATTCCAAATTGCCATCCAGAATGGTTGGATCAGTTCACAACTCCACCAGCAATGCATTAATGTCCCAATTTTACCACATCCCCTTCAACATTTATAACTCTCCCCTGCTATCATTTTAGCCAATCTGCTAGGTGTGAGGTGATACCTCAGAGTTGTTTTCATTTGCATTTCTCTAATTATTAGAGATTTGGAACACTTTCTCATGTGCTGATTGATAGTTTTGATTTCTTTATCTGAAAATTTCCAATTCATGTCCCTTGCCCATTTATCTATTGGGGAATGGCTTGATTTTTTGTACAATTGATTTAGCTCCTTCTATATTTGAGTAATTAAACTTCTGTCAGAGTTTTTTGTTATAAAGATTTTTTCCCAGTTTCTTGTTTCCCTTCTGATTTTGGCTGCATTGTTTTTGTTTGTACAAAAGCTTTTTAGTTTAATATAATCAAAACCATTTATTTTACATTTTGTAATTTTTTCTAACTCTTGCTTGGTTTTAAAATTTTCCCTTTCTCATAGATCTGACAACTTTACTATTCTGTATTCACTTAATTTACTGTTAAATTAAAGTTTCCCTCTTTATGTTCAGGTCATTCACCCATTCTGAATTTATCTTGGTGTAGGGTGTGAGATGTTGATCTAAAATTAATCTCTCCCATATTGTTTTCCAATTTTCCCAACAGTTTTTGTCAAATAGTGGATTTTTGTCCTCAACGATGGACTCTTTGGGTTTATCGTACACTGTCTTGCTGACCTCACTTACCTCAAGTCTATTCCACTGATCCTCCCTTCTGTCTCTTAGGCAGTACCATATTGTTTTGATGACCACTGCTTTATAGAATAGTTTAACATCTAGTACTGCTAGGCCAACCTTCCTCCACATTTTTTTTCACTATTTCCCTTGATATTCTTAATCTTTTGTTCTTCCAAATAGACTTTGTTATAGTTTTTTCTAATTCAGTAAAAAAGTTTTTGGTAGTTTGATAGGTATGGCACTAAATAAGTAAATTAATTTGGGTAAAATGGTCATTTTTATTATGTTAACTCATCCTACCCATGAGCAATCAATGTTTTTCCAATTGTTTAGATCTAGTTTCAATTACTTGGAAAGTATTTTGTAGTTGTATTCATATAATTCCTGTGTTTGTTTTGGTAGATAGATTCCTAAATATTTTATATAGTCTAGGCTGATTTTAAATGGTGTTTTTCTTTCTACCTCTTGCTGCTGTGATGTGTTGGAAATATATAGAAATGTTGTTGATTTATGTGCATTTGTTTTGTATGCTGCAACTATGCTAAAGTTGTTCATTATTTCCACTAGCTTTTTAGTTGATTCTTTAGGATTTTTTAAGTATGCCATCATCATCTGCAAAAAGTGATAGCTTAGTCTCCTCATTGCCTATTTTAATAACTTTAATTTCTTTTTCTTCTCTAATTGCTACTGCTAGTGTTTCTAGTATAATGTTAAATAATAGAAGTGATAATGGGCATCCTTGTTTCATGCCTGATCTTATTGGGAAAGCTTCTAATTTATCCCCATTGCATATGATGCTTGTTGATGGTTTAAGATATATACTGTTTATTATTTTTAGGAAAGGCCTTTCTATTCCTATACTTTCTAGTGTTTTCAATAGGAATGGATGTTGTATTTTGTCAAAGGCTTTTTCAGCATCTATTGAGATAATGCTGTGTTATTTGTTGTTTTGCTTTTTGATGTAGTCAATTACGTGAATGGTTTTCCAAATGTTGAACCATCCTTGGATTCCTGGTATAAATCCCACCTGATCATAATGAATAACCCTCATGGTCTGTTTAAGATTTTGCATCTATGTTCATTATGGAGATTGGTCTGTAGTTTTATTCTCTCTTTTTGATCTACCTGGCTTTGGGATCAGTACCATATTTGTATCATAAAAGGAATTTGGTAGAATTCCTTCTTTGCTTATTATGTCAAATAGTTTGTATATGTATTGGAATTAGTTGTTCTTTGAATGTTTGATAGAATTCACTTGTGAATCCATCTGGTCCTGGGGATTTTTTCTTTGGGAGTTCTTTGATGGCTTGTTCAATTTCTTTTTCTGATATGGGATTAAGTATTCTATTTCTTCTACTGTTAATCTAGGCAATTTATATTTTTGTAAATATTCATCCATCTCACCTAAGTTGCTATATTTAATGCCATATAATTGGGCAAAATATTTTTTAATTATTGCCTTGATTTCCTCTTCATTAGAGGTGAGGTTTTCCTTTTTGATCTTTGATACTGATGATTTGGTTTTCTTCTCTCCTTTTTTTAATTAGATTGACCAGTACTTTGTCAATTTTCTTTGTTTTTTCAAAGTACCAAAGTACCAGCTTCTAGACTTATTTATTAATTCAAGAGTTATTTTACTTTCAGTTTTATTGGTTTCCCTCCCCTTTAATTTTTGTAATCTCTAATTGTGCCTTTAGCTGAGGGTTTTTAATTTGTTCCCTTTCTAGTTTTTTAATTTGCATGCCCATTTATTAATCTCTGCCCTCCCTAATTTGTTAATATATGCTCTAAAGGATATAAATTTTCCCCTGAGTACTGCCTTAGCTGCATCCCACAGAGTTTGGTAGGATGTCTTATCATTGTCATTCTCTTCAATAAAATTATTGATTGTTTCTATGATTTCTTCTTTATCTAACTGGTCCTGGAGAATCATATTATTTAATTTCCAATTAGTTTTTGGTTTGCCTGTCCATGTGCCCTTACTAATTATTATTGCATTCTGATCCGAGGTTACATTTATTATTTCTGTTCTTTTGCATTTGTTTGTGATGTTTCTATGCCCTATAACGTGGTCAATCTTTGTGAATGTACCATGTGCAGCTGAAAAGAAGTTGTATTCCTTTTTGTCCCTATTTATTTTTCTCCACATATCAATTAAATCTAATTTTTCTAGCATTTCATTCATCTCTCTTATCTCTTTCTTATTTATTTTTGGTTTGATTTATCTAGATCTGAAAGAGGAATATTTAGATCTCCCACTATTATGGTTTTACTATCTATTTCCTTCTTGTGCTCGGCCAGTTTCTCCTTTAGGAATTTGGATGCTATACCATTTGGTGCATACATGTTGAGTACTGTTATTTCTTCATTCTCTTCACTGCCTTTTATCAGAATGTAATTACCTTCCCTGTCTCTTAATCATATCTATTTTTACTTTGGCTTTGTCAGAAATCATGATCACCACTCCTGCCTTCTTTTTCTCATTTGAAGCCCAAAAGATTTTGCTCCCGTCCCTTACCTTAAACCTGTGTATGTCCACCCACCTCATATGTGTTTCTTGTAAAAATCATATGAAAGGATTTTGGTTTCTAAACCACTCTGCTATTTGCTTCTGTTTTATGGGCGAGTTCATCCCATTCACATTCACAGTTATAATTATCAGTTGTGTATTCCCCAACATTGTGGTATCCTCTCCTAGTTCTACCTCTTCTTCTTATGCTATTTCCTTTTAAACCATTTTTTTTGTTTTATAGCAGTCCCCCTTGTCCCCTCCCTTGATTCAATTCCCTTTCCTCCCCTTCCCTTTATTGTTCCCCTCTTTTCATTTTTTAAGGCCTAATGAATTCCTACCACACTCTCCTCCCTTCCCTTTTTTGACCTACCCACTCCCCTGCTCCCCTTGGTTAATCCCTTCTGACTTTCTTAATAGGGTTAGATAGAATTCTATATCCCAATGGATAAAGCTACTCTTTCCTCTCAGGGTTAATTCTGCTGAGAGTAAGGTTTAAATATTTCCTCTTAATGCTCTCTTCCTCTTCTTATAATAGTATTCATCCCCTCCCCTTCCCATCCCCTCTTAGTGTGGTATAGAATATCCTTTTTTTCTTATTTATTCAAGTTTCTCTTGGAGTCATCTACTATACACCCCCACTCTTTTTCCCCCCACACTTTGTCATCTTAGACCATTTAGTGCTCCAACCTCTCCCTAGAAGAATAATTCTTCTAATTACTACAATAGTGAATACCGTTTTAGAAAATTACACCTAACATTTCTCCATATAGGAATACAAATAATTTGATCTTATTAAAGCCCTTAAAAAGGCAAATTTAAAAATAAGGGTTTTCTTTCTTTCCCCTCTTTCTTATTTACCTTTTCATGTTTCTCTTGATTTTTGTGGTTGGATATCAAACTTTCAATTTAGTCCTGGTCTTTTCTGTGCAAATACTTGGAAATCTTCTATCTTGTTGAATGCCCTTTTCCCCTGGAAGTATCCTTGGTTGTAGAACCAGTTCTCTTGCCTTTCTGAATATTGTATTCCAAGCCTTGTGGTCTTTTAGTGTGGAGGCTGCCAGATCCCGTGTGATCCTGATTGGTGCTCCTTGATATCTGAATTGTCTCTTTCCAGCTTCTTGTAATATTTTTCTTTTACTTGGGAAGCTCTTGAATTTGGCTATTTTATTCCTGGGGATTGTCTTTTTCAGGGTTTAGTGTAGAGGGTGATCTATGGATCCTTTCAATGTCTATATTGCCTTCTTATAGTAGAACTTCAGGGCAGTTTTGCTGAATAATTTCTTTTAGTATGGAATCCACATTTCTACTAATTTCTGCTTTTTCAGTAAGACAGATGATTCTTAAATTGTCTCTTCTAGATCTATTTTCTTGATCTGTCAATTTCTCACTGAGATATTTCATGTTTCTTTCTATTTTATCAGTATTTTGACTTTGTTTTATTTGTTCTTGCTGTCTTGAGAGGTCATTAGCTTCTACTTGCCCAATTCTTGTCTTTAGAGACTGGTTTTCTGCTATAATCTTTTGATTTTCCTTTTTGATTTGGTCTTTCCTGTTTTCCAGCTGTTTAATTTTGTTTTCCAAATGGGAATTACTGTCTTTTAACCTGTTAATTTCATTTTGGGCTATTTCCCACTTCTCACCAAATCTCTTCCATCTTTCTCATGATCTCAGATTTGAACTCTTCGAGAGCTTGTGACCAATTTTCATTTTTGGGGGAAGGTTTGGATGTGATTACTTGTTTGTTCTCCTCTGCTGTTTGCTCTGTTGTATGGACTTTTTTTGTGTAAAAGTTGTTGAGTTTTAAAGATTTCTTCTTGATCTTTCTCTTTTGAGGTTCTTATACCTGGCTTGCTATTATTATTATTTTTTTTTCTCAGTCAGAAGTCTGGGTGAGGCAGACAGACTCTCTGCCTATCCTATTGAGCTGTGGAGCAGCTTTTGTCTGAGTCACAGCACTATGGGCCCTCTCAGCTTTGTCCTCACACCCAGAGTCAGTCTGCATTCTTTACTCTCCTGAGGTCTCAAGTCTAGTTTTTCTCAGAGTCAAGCCACATGGTGGTCCCCTTGCTTGCTCCTCTGCCTGAAGCTCCTTTTACTGTCTCAGGGAGCTGCTTCTACAGTCATGCACCCCTCTGCACCGGTTCCCCATCCAAGGTGAGTGCCTGTGCTCAATATCCACACCTGTGCTCAAGGTCTGTGTTCAAAGTCCATTTCTTTAGCCTCTTGGGGTCTTAAGTCTTGCTGCTCTCAGGAGCAGGCCCTGGTGATCCCAGGTAGCTTCCAAGAACTTAATGAATGCCCCAAACTTGGTCTAATTCTTATGAGCTGGCTTTGGTACTGTAAGTGTTGTGGGGGTGAGGGGATTAATCAGCTCACATTTTAGTGAGAGTTATTTCACCCGCTTATAGCATGGAAATGCCCCGATCCTATGTACCTTCAATGCTGTGCCCTGTTGTGGGGTCCCTTCATTCATCTGGATTTTTTTTATGTCTTCTTGAGGAGTCCTATATGTGTGGGTTAGGAGAGGTTAAGTAGTGGCTACTCTGCCACCAACTTAACTCAGAAATCATTTTATGCTGTCTTAATAGTTATTTGTACACATATCTTGACTCTAGTAAGCTAAGCTCCTGGAGTGCAAGGACTACATCACATTCTCCCATCTTTTATAAAAAACCCCAATCCCTGCTAGGTATTTAGCATAGGAGGTATAGAAATGGACAATCTTGCCTTCAAGGAGATTAAATAACTCTAATATAACTTTTAAGTGATAAAAGTTATAAAAATGAAATTCAAGAGTGAGGTCAGGGAAACTCAAGAGATTCTAATAGAGACAGGTTATGTTTAGCAGTACAGTGAAGGTATATGGAATAAATAGCATCTGAGATGGTCCTCAAAAGTGAAAGAATGCCAACATTTAGAAAAAAGGAGAAAACACAAATCTGTTTTAGGAATGGAGAACAGCATGAAAAAAGACACAGAATCAATATAAGAAGTACAAAACTGAGAATCACAAACATTCTAATGCCCAGTTTTTTTACTATTTTGTTTTTAAGATTATAGATTATATTCAAAGTATAATATTGTGACATAAGAGTGGAATGGTCAGCTAGACATGGGTTGTGGAGAGCTCTGAATAACAGACAAAGGAACAAGTGTAATAAGCATTCAGTGAAGTACATGAATGAAAAATAAAAAGGATCTCTCTAACACTAGAAAGAAATATGATTTACTATTCCCTGCTAAAACCCTCTTCCAGTGCATCATCATAGCATGAAGGTGACTGGTTCCTTGAAGGCTTAGCAGAGCAAAAGCACAAATAAGAAAAACTTAAGTAGAAGCTTGGAAACAAAGTAAGTTTTGAGAATATCATCAATGGTTATCTAAGTTCATCAGCTTAGAGACTTGCCTAGAACATTAAGGTTTAATGAGTTGTTCAGGGTCACATAATATGTCAAGTCTTTTTGACCCTGAGGCCAGATCTTTCTACTACTAATGCTATTTTTCTGTGATAAACATCCAAGTTTTTTCAAAGTTTTGTATTAGGAGTTTATTCTACCACTAACTGGTTATGTGGCTCTCAATGTCATTTCAACTTTTTAACACTATTTCATCTATAAAGTAGGGATATTGGATTAGGTCAGGAGTACGTAGCAGTTTATTCATGAACAACAAGTCAGTAGCATATTCTGACATGGTCAACTGTGGAGCCATAGCCATTGACCATGTCCTACTTTTTGTGTTTAACTGGAATGTGAAAGAAGAAAAAGGTAAGATCTTTAGTTCACTGGCATTTCATGGGAGGATTCATGGATAAGTATTGGTATGCATTTCTACTACAGCCTCAGCCTGTCACCCAAAGCCATTTCCTGCAGAGAAGCCTAAAATGCCAGCAGCTAATAACCTATACTAGTCCCTGTTTCCTATGGTTTACAGATAGAAATTGTTCATCAAGAGCTTTCTCTAGAAAGGAATAAATGAAACTTTGTGTGTATTATACAACACTTGTGGTAGATTTAGAGAAGGTGTGCTACCAAAGATGAGAAGTAATGAGAGAGATGAGAGAGAAGATGATGATGCTATTGAATGAATCAGAATTCTACTGTGACAACTTTGTTATATAGAACCAGACATAATAAAATGCAATGATATTCATTAAAAGGACAGTTCTACTTAGAGTCTATTACAGAACTCAAAACAAGCTTTACACCTCAAGTTCTTTGTATGCAGCAACAATTTCAGAGACAAAAGAACTTGAGTCTTTTTATGGAGTTAGTAGTGTACATGGCTAACTACATTTCTATTCATTTCTCTTTGTATAAAGGTCAAAAAAGAAATAGCTCTTGGGAGTCAGTCAGATGCTGACTATCATGGGTAAGGAATTCAGGAAATGAAAGTCTTGGAAGTGCTTTGTTTTAATAAATCACCCTAGACCAGTGTCTAGAACTTTTTAAAGAGGGGGCAAAAGGAAAGGAAATGCTCAACTCTTTCAAAGTTTCATTGTATTATATCCTACTCATTATATTAGTCAGATTAGGAATAATGTCACCCAGCCCGATAGAACATTTCAGGGGGCCCCACCTGGCCCACCGTAGACTGCCCTAGACAACTGTGACCAAAAGATATGGATATGGAAACACTATTCTATTTTCAAATATTTCCAGAGAAAGATATACTATCCTTTCACTCAATGGCCAAATCCAGTTGCTGTACCCTGACTATTTTTCTTTATATCTCACTTTAACTCCTCCCATTGCAACTTAAGATATTTTGTCTTGTTTTAGCTCTAAAATGGTCTCATTACTTCTCTGTCTGTATTTAGGCCTTGTGCTATGGTTGTGCCAGATTTTGAATTGATCTGTGAAATCATGTTGGTCGCTGAAGGATTCATTGAGGCATGTTCACTGGCCAAAAAATTCATTACCCTTTATCAGCTTTGCAAAGAGCTCCTCTCCAAACAGGTAAGTTCTCTAACAAGTAGGTTAAAGAAAAGACCTTTGAGTAATACTACCACCATTTTTTGTGATTGCTACAACCATAAGTTTCCATATTTATTTTTTTTAAATCCTTACCTTCTGTCCTAATAACAACTCTAAGACAGAAGGGCAAGGGTTAGGCAAACAGAGTTAAGTGATTTGCCTGGGGTCATACAGCTAGAAGTGTTCTGATGTCATATTTGAACCGGGGTCCTCCTTGATTCCAGGTCTGATCCACTGTGCCACCTAGTTATCTTCCATACCTTTTTGAAACATAACGCTGCTCCCCTAATATGTGTATTTCTTTTGAAGAGAATACACTTTTCTGTTGTCTGTATTCCAGTCATTGGTTTTATCCCATGAATTTTTATATCTATAAAATTACTTCATCTCTTTATTTTATAGTCTGAGAGCAATCAGGTATCTGATTCAGCCAAATTGCTTTCTGATTACTCCATACATAAGCCTACATCTCTAATTTCTGTGCTTTTGTACTAGCTATCTCCCATTCATAGAATATATTCCCTCCTCATCTCCATCTTTTTCTTCAAAACTCAGCTCAATTATCATTCTGCATGAAGCCTTTCCTGATCCCTCAATTACTAGGGCCCTCCATCCCTAAATGTTGTTTAACTACTTTGTCATTTTAGTCTCTTTAAATTTATTCTGTGTATATGTAATATAATATAATATAATATATGATATGATGTATATGTGTATGTATATATGTATATATATAAGATTGTTTCATTCTTTGTATTTGTATCCCAAGCAGTTTCTATGCTTGACACATAGTATTGTGATAAACATTTGCTGATTGATGTCCAAAACTCACCTTTCTTCAGAACTTCCCAATTTCTTCTGATGTAACAAAAATTCTTCCATTCACTCAGCTCCACAAATTTAGGAATATTTTTAACTTGTCAGTTTCTCAATCCACATATCCAGTTAGTTGCCAAATCTTGTCCTTTTGTCCTCTACGACATTCCTCACATTTTATTGTTCTCTCTGTAGTCATTCATACAACCACCAACCTAGTTGAGGTCCATAACTACTTTTGCCTAGAACATTGCACAGACCTCCTAAACTGCCTCAGATCTTTCCTCAGTAATGTCCATGCTGCACATAGATGCCTAAGTGATTTTCCAAAGGTACATTTCAGTAAACTATAATGGCTCCCTTTCACCTCTAGAATTAAATAAAAAAATCTTATGTGAAGTTAAAGCCTTTTACTACCTGGCCCAACTTACCCTTTCCTGCTTTATTATTTATGCATTATACCCTTTCCCAGGGAAGGGAAGAATATTTGCATAGTGCCTACCAGACACTGTGCTAAGCATTTTATTATTTTATTATTGTTAAGTACTTACATTATTATGACATGCTTTTAATTTTAAGCACTTGATTTGAACCTCACAATAACCCAGAAATGTGCTATTACTATCTCCATTTTACAAATATGGAAAGTGAAATAGATTTATTTATTTATTTGTTATTTATTTAGGTTAATTGATTTACCCAGGGTCACATCATAAGGATCTGAGGCCAGATTTTAATTCAGTTCTTCTTGATTCGAGACCCATGATCTATCCACTGTCTTGAGCAAGTTGGTCTCACGTACGGAGCTAAACTGGCTTTTGTGCTGTGTTCCTTACCCATATGCCATTTCCCATCTCTGTGCTTTTGTATTCATCACCCAGGCCTGAAATGCTTTTACTCCCCACCTCATCTTCTTAGAATTGTCTATTTCCTTCCAAACCTAAGTGATGATTGACCTTGTCCTTTTCCCTTTAGCTACTAGTGCTCTCTACTTCAACATTTCATTGTATTTATTTTGTATATGATTATATAGCTATACCATCTCCCTAGAAAGAATATGTCTGTCCTTTGAAGGCAGGGACTGTTTCATTTTTGTCTTTATTTCCTTATATCTACCACAGGATTTTGTTTATATAAAAGGAGAAATCAGTAGGCTACTTCTAATTTTCAGATTATATAATATTAGAATTAATTGATATTTGAAAGTTTAATGGAATTCTCTTATAAACTTATTTAGTTCAGGATTATTTTTTCTGAGTTCATTAATACTTTATTCCATTTACTTTTCTGATCTTGGTTAATTTAAGTACACTATTTCTGTTTTGTTAACCTGGGAATTTTATATTTTCTAATATTCACCTTTTGCATTTGTTATTAGATTTGGGTTAATAGTTGAGCAAAATAGTTTTAAATTTATTTCCTTTTCATCTATTGTGAATTCTTCTTTTTCATTTTTGATCTCTGATAATTTGATTTTCTTTGTTTTAAAAAATCATATTAATTAATTTTCCCAAAAAATAACTTCTAGCATTATTTATTAATTCAAAGATTTTGAAAATTATTTTGATTTTAGTTTTTTTAGTCTTTTCTTTGCATTTCAGTATTAGGGTTTTTAATTTGATGGTTTGGGTGTTTGTTTCTTCATTTATCTTTTCTTTCTCTCATTTGTTGATGGAAATATTAAGAATTATAAATTTGCAAATAAGGACTACTTTGGCTGTATCACTCAAATTTTGTTTTTTGTCTCATTGTTGTTAATGTCTAACTATGTGTTGTGTCTATGATACTTTAATTCAACAATTTTTTAGGATTATTATTTAGTCACTAATCAATTTTAAACCATTCTACAGAGACCTTTTATGAATATATATTTAATATGCTGGGATCTCTAAAGGGTATATTTTAATGTTACTAGGTTATTTACATTTGTGAGGCATTGTAAGACATAGTAGATTTTTATAAAAGTGCTAGGTACAATATATGTGTCTGTGACTGTATACATACATACACATGTACATATACAAATTCATATATATGTATATATTGGTGTAAATTCCTTCCTATTCCCATACCATAGTATAATGTAAAATGTAATATGATATAATATCAAGAGCATATATATAATATAAAATGTATACATAATACATATGATGTAAAGATATAATGTAAAAATGAGGACCATGAAGGCAGTATTAGAATTAGGAACTTCAGAGTGGTTTAAAATGTTTGTAATAACAACCTACCTCTATTCACTGTTCTTCCTTTCCTTGCACCCAGTTTAATCTGAACTGGATGCTTAGTTACCTATATCCCTTCCCAGAAAGATAAGTATTCCCATCTTGCTCCAACCCCTAGCTCATTACACAGCACAATCTTCCCTTCCTGGTTTGTATTGTTAATGAGAAAAGTAAAATTAAAATTATTTTTCAAGGGTTTCCTTCATCTTTTTCTCTTTTTGGTGTTTTCTAATATACATAATATTTTACTAAATGAAATCTAATATCCATTAAGCACATAGCATGTGTAAGGCCCTGAACTAATTTTTATAAAGGTGCCATGCAGAGTATATAAATATAAATAGATATGGATCTAGGTATAGATATAGACATATAAGTATGTATGTGTATATACATATATGTTTTATGTAGTATATGTATATATGTAATATGGCTGTGTTTGAATGTGTCTATGTATATGTGTTTTTCTGTATGTGTGTGTGCATGTTTGTGTATGTATGTATGTGTGTGTATACTCCTCTCTATTCCCATTCAATAATTGCCAGAGATTTGTCATACCTAACTTTTCTAAAATTCTGTTACAGGGGTCGGCAACGTATGGCTCTTTCTGCAGGAGCCATAAAAGTCAATTTTTTTTCAGGCACTGTTACAGGAGCGCACACTATGAGCACTGTACAGCTCTCGCGAAATTACATTTTAAAAAATGTAGCATTTATGGCTCTCACAGCCAAAAAGGTTGCCGACCCCCATTCTATTAGATCCTTAACTTGTTTTTCTGTGAGCTTGGTTAGCTCTGAAAGGGACAAACTGAACACTCTCACTATTATAGTTTTATGTGTATTTCTCCCCTATAACTTGTTTAGTATTTCCTTCAAGTATGCAAATGCTATACATTTGGTGCATATATAACAAATATGCACTCTGAAGATTTCCTGTTTGTCTATTCATCAAATCTATCTTCGAAGTTGCCTTGTCTGAGATCATGATTACAATCCCTACTCCTTTTTTTTTTTTTTTGTATTCTGCTAAAGAATAACAGATTTTACTCACAAAAATCAATTGGTTCTTCTTAAAATTTTTTGAAGTTTTGTTTTCCTTTGTCAAATAGAATAATTGCAACACTGCTTTTTTGGATTCACTTGATATATAGTCAATGTTTTCAATACCTCAGCTTGATTTCATGCAGTTGATTATAGAAGTTTGGGTTTTTTATCCAATTTGTTATTCTTTTTCCCTTTATAGGATGATTTAATCTATTTATATTTAAAGGTATGACTTAGGTTTCTATTTTTCTTCATCTATCTCTAGTACTGAGGGCTTTTTCCAAATTATGATTTACTCCTCTTCTGCTATAAATATAACATGTGGTTCTTTCAGGTATTCTAATTGAAATCTCTTTAAGTTGGCCCTGTTCTCCCTAGCTCTCATCCATAAACTCTCCCTCTTGTTTCTTCTTTCCTTTTAAGGTTTTGAAGATTAGTTCTTTTTTCTCTGCTTTTTGTTACTTTTACCTACCCTTCTTTTTAACTCTGTCAAGTAGATTCATCCTTCCACACCTTTTCTTCAACTAAATCTGTTTATTAAGTTGCTTTTGCACTCCTTTCCAAAAAGGATTTCTCTCATTCTCTTCATTACCCATCTTCTCTTTCTGTCTACTCTGGAACCTTATTTTCTGATTCATGGCCTCTTTCTGGTCTTTCTGTTTTCTCTGTATTCATCATACAACTAAATCTTCCAAATAATCTATTCTAAATTTCTATTCTAGCTATTCTAGTTTTTTCCCCTGCTGTGTAGAGCTTCTCCTATGGATTCCCTTTTTCCATCATGTCTCATTCACAGAATAATGCCAAATATCACAGGAGTCAGAGAACCCCATGGTAGGGCCCTTCTGCAAACACATCCATGATTATGTACTCTAACCCTGATCTATACCCTCCCCTGTTTAGCTTTTTTCAACATTTGCCTCAAATCTCTTCCCTGGATCCATGCTCCCCCATTCAACCAAGTGCCAACTTCCCTCAAGAATTCCAATTTCCTTCCATCTTTTTTTTTTGAGTTGTGTCTTTAAGAATGGATATTTTATTTTATTTTATTTTTTAAATAATTTATTAATATTCATTTTTAACATGGTTACATGATTCAAGCTCCTACTTTCCCCTTCACCCCCTGCTGTCACCCCACCCATAGTCGACGCACATTTCCACTGGTTTTAACATGTGTTCTTGTTCAAGACCTATATCCAAATTGTTGATATTTACGTTGGTATGGTAGTTTCGAGTCCACATCCCCAATCATGTCCTCCTCAGCCCATGCATTCAAGCATTTGTTTTTCTTATATGTTTCCTCTCCTGTAGTTCTTCCTCTGAATGTGGGTAGTACTCTTTACCATAAATCTTTCAGAGCTGTCCTGTGTCATTGCTTTCTGCTGGAACAGAAGTCCATTGTATTCGAATTTTACCATAGTATATCAGTCTCTGTGTACAATGTTCTTCTGGCTCTGCTCCTATTGCTCTGCATCAGTTCCTGGAGGTCTTTCTAGTTGACCTGGAACTTCTCCAGTTTATTATTCCTTTGAGCACAATAGTATTCCATCACCAGCATATACCACAATTTGTTCAGCCATTCTCCAATTGAAGGACATACCCTCCTATTCCAGTTCTTTGCCACCACAAAAAGCACAGCTATAAACATTTTCGTACAAGTCTGTTTATCTGTGATCTCTTTGGGGTACAAACCCAACAATGGTATGGCTGGATCAAAGGGCAGGCATTCTTTTATAGCCCTTTGAGCATAGTTCCAAATTGCCAGCCAGAATGGTTGGATCAGTTCACAACTCCACCAGCAATGCATTAATGTCCCAATTTTTCCATATCCCCTCCAGCATTCATTACTCTCCCCTTCTTTCATTTTAGCCAATCTGCTAGGTATGAGGTGGTACCTCAAAGTTGTTTTGATTTGCATTTCTCTAATTATTACAGATTTAGAACACTTTCTCATGTGCTTATTCATACTTTTGATTTCTTTACCTGAAAATTGCCTATTCATGTCTATTGCCCATTTATCAATTGGGGAATGGCTTGATTTTTTATACAATTGCTTTAACTCCTTGGATATTTGAGTAATTAGACACCTGTCAGAGTTTTTGGTTATAAAGATTTTTTCCCCAATTTGTTGTTTCCCTTCTGATTTTGACTACATTGTTTTTGTTTGTACAAAAACTTCTTAGCTTAATATAATCAAAACCATTTAATTTACATTTTGTAATTTTCTCTAACTCTTGTTTGGTTTTAAAATCTTTCCTTTCCCAGAGATCTGACAGGTATACTATTTTGTGTTCACTTAACTTATTTATAGTTTCCCTCTTATATTCAAGTCATTCACCCATTCTGAATTTATCTTGGTGTAGGGTGTGAGATGTTGATCTAAACCTAATCTCTCCCATATTGTTTTCCAAATTTCCCAGCAGTTTTTGTCAAATAGTGGATTCATGTCTCAAAAGTTGGGCTCTTTGGCTTTATCATATACTGTCTTGCTGATGTCATTAACCTCAAGTCTATTCCAGTGATCTTCCCTTCTGTCTCTTAGCCAGTACCATATTGTTTTAATGACTGCTGCTTTATAGTATAGTTTAATATCTGGTACTAATAGGCCCCCTTCCTTCCCATTTTTTCCCATTATTTCCCTTGATTTTCTTGAACTTTTGTTATTCCATATGAAGTTTGTTATACTTTTTCCTAATTCAGTGAAAAAGTTTTTTGGTAGTTTGATAGGTATGGCACTAAATAGGTAAATTAATTTGGTTAGAATGGAAATTTTTATTATGTTAGCTCGTCTTACCAATGAACAATTAATGGCTTAATTAATAATAATTAATAATATTAATAGTTGAGATCCAGTTTTATTTGCTTGGAAAGTGTTTTGTAGTTGTTTTCATATAATTGCTGTGTTTGTTTTGGTAGATAGATTCCCAAGTATTTTATATTGTCTAGGGTGATTTTAAATGGTGTTTCTCTTTCTACCTCTTGCTGCTGTGATGTGTTGGAAATATATAGAAATGCTGATGATTTATGTGCATTTATTTTGTATCCTTCAACTTTGCTAAAGTTGTTGATTATTTCTACCAACTTCTTAGTTGATTCTCTAGGATTTTTTAAGTAGATCATCATATCATCTGCAAAGAGTGATAGCTTAGTCTCCTCATTGCCTATTTTGATACCTTCAATTTCTTTTTCTTCTCTAATTGCTACTGCTAGTGTTTCTAGTACTATGTAGAATAATAGAGGTGATAATGGGCATCCTTGTTTAACTCCTGATCTTATTGGGAAGGCTTCTAATTCATCCCCATTGCATATAATGCTTGTTGATGGTTTTAGGCATATACTGTTTATTATTTTTAGGTAAGGTCTTCAATGAAATTGTTGATTGTTTCTATGATTTCTTCTTTAACAAATTGGTTTTGGAAAATCATATTGTTTAATTTCCAATTGGTTTTTGATTTGCCTATCCAGGTGCCCTTACTAATAATTATTTTTATTGCATTATGTACTGAGAAGGTTACATTTATTATATCTGCTCTTTTGCATTTTTTTTGCAATGATTCTATGCCCTATTACATGGTCAATCTTTGTGAATGTACCATGTACAGCTGAAAAGAAGGTGTATTCCTTTTTGTCCCTATTTATTTTTCTCCACATATCAATTAAATCTAATTTTTCTAGGACTTCATTCACCTCTCTTACCTCTTTCTTATTTATTTTTTGGTGTGATTTATCTAGTTCTGAAAGAGGAATATTTAGATCTCCCACTATTATGATTTTACTATCTATTTCCTTCTTGAGCTCTGCCAGTTTCTCCGTTATGAATTTGGGTGCTATACCACTTGGTGTATATATATTGAGCAGTGTTATTTCCTCATTGTTTATACTGTCTTTAATCAGGATGTAATGTCCTTACCTATCTTTTTTAATCATATCTATTTTTACTTTGGCTTTGTCAGAAATCATAATAGCCACTCCTGCCTTCTTTTTCTCATTTGATGCCCAAAAGATTTTGCTCAAACCCTTAACCTTAAACTTGTGTATGTCCTCCCGCCTCATATGTGTTTCTTGTAGACAACATATGGTAGGATTTTTGTTTTTGATCCACTCTGCTATTTGCTTCCGTTTCATGAGCGAGATCATCCCATTCACATTCAGAGTTACAATTATCAGTTGTGCATTCACTGACATTTTTGTATCCTCCCCTAGACCCACCCCTTCCTTTTACACTATTTTCTTTTAAACTAGTGGTTTGCTTTGAGCTGGTATCCCTTATCCCCTCCCTTGATTGACTTCTCTTTCTGTTCCCTCCCTTGTTATTCCCCTCTTTTTCTCTTTTTTAATCTTTTTTTTTTTAACCCATGTACTTCGGTGTATTGTCTCATAGGTGGAAGATTGGTAAGGGTGGGCAATGGGGGTCAAGTGACTTGTCCAGGGTCACACAGCTGGGAAGTGGCTGAGGCCGGGTTTGAACCTAGGACCTCCTGTCTCTAGGCCTGACTCTCACTCCACTCAGCTACCCAGCTGCCCCTCTTTTTGTTTTTTAAAGGCCTAATGAATTCCCTCCCCCTTCTTCTCCACTTCCTTTTTTTACCTCCCCACTCCCCTGCTCCCTTTGGTTTATCCCTTCTGACTTTCTCAGTAGGGTTAGATAGAGTTTTTTCTTCGAATGGATAATGAAGCTACTCTTCCCTCTCCAGGTTGATTACACTGAGAGTAAAGTTTGATTATTGCCTCTTAATGCTCTCTTCCTCTCCTTCTTATAATAGTATTTATCCTGTCCCCTTCCCATGCCCTCTTTGTGTGTAATAGAATATCCTATTTTTCTTATTTACTCAGATTTCTCTTGGTGTCCCCTACTATTCCCCTCCCCTTTCTCACCCCCCCATGTAATCTTAGACCATTTAGTATCCTGTCCTCTCCCTATGAATTATTCTTCTGGTTGCTATAATAGTGAATATTATAATAGTGAATAGAGTTGACTACAGAGAATTATACATAGCATTTCTCCACTAGTAATACAGATAATTAGATCTTATTTAAGCCCTTAAAGAGTCAAATTTAAAAAATTATGAGTTTTCTTTCTTTTCCCTCTGTTTCTTATTTACCTTTTCATGTTTCTCTTGATTTTTGTGGTTGGATATCAAACTTTCCATTTAGTCCTGGTCTCTTTTGTGCAAAAACTTGGAAATCTTCAATTTTGTTGAATGTCCATACTTTCCCCTGGAAGTATATAGTCAATTTCAATGGATAGTTGATCCATGGCTGAAGGTCCAGCTCTCTTGCCTTCTGAATATCATATTCCAAGCCTTGAGGTCTTTTAGCGTTGAGGCTGCCAGATCCTGTGTGATCCTGATTGGTGCTCCTTGATATTTGAATTGTTTCTTTCTGGCTTCTTGTAAGATTTTTTCTTTTACTTGAAAGCTCTTGAATTTGGCTATTATATTCCTGGGTGTTGACTTTTCTGTGTCCAGTGTAGAGGGTGATCTATGGATCCTTTCAATGTCTATATTGCCCTCTTGTTGTAGGACTTCAGGGCAATTTTGCTGAATAATTTCTTTAAGTATGGAGTCCAAGTTTCTATTAATTTCTGCTTTTTCAGGAAGACCAATGATTTTCAAATTGTCTCTTCTAGACCGGTTTTCTTGGTCTGTCACTTTCTCATTGAGGTATTTCATGTTTCCTTCTATTTTATTAGTCTTTTGACTTTGTTTTATTTGTTCTTGTTGTCTTGAGAGAGTATTAGCTTCTAATTGCTCAATTCTAGTCTTTAGGGACTGGTTTTCCTTTTCAATCTGGTCATTTCTGGTCTTCAGTT
The DNA here is from genome assembly GCF_016433145.1 of Gracilinanus agilis. Classification (NCBI taxonomy): domain Eukaryota; kingdom Metazoa; phylum Chordata; class Mammalia; order Didelphimorphia; family Didelphidae; genus Gracilinanus; species Gracilinanus agilis. Next base: position 240,004,344 of record NC_058133.1, read on the forward strand.
GGCTTGTCTCACTTTCCAATTGTGAAATTCTGCCTTTTAAACTGTTATTTTCTTGCCAGATCTCTTCCATCTTCCTCAACATCTCATTTTTTAACTCTTCAATAGCTTGTGACCAGTTTTCATAGTTTGGGGAAGGTTTGGATTCTTGTTTGTCCTCCTCTGTTGTCTGGATTTTCTTTGTGTAAAAGTTGTCGAGTGTTCCAGAGTTTTTCTTGATAATCTTTTTTTTTCTGGGATTCTTGGCTTGCCATTGTTAGCCCCGCCCCTTTTCAGCTTTCTCTTCACACTCAGGGTCTGCCTGCACTTTCTAAGCTCCTGAGGGCTCAGGTCTCCTTGTCCTCAGGGTCAAGCCTCCTGGTAGTACCCGGTCTGCCCCTCTGCCCGAGGCTCCTTCTCAGGGGCTGCTTCCACAGCTGTGCTCCCGTCTGCAGTGGGTCCCCACTTGAGGTCCAAGCCTGCGCTCGAGATCTTTGTCTGCGCCTAAGGCACTGCCTTCACCCACAGAGACATTCGGGAAAGTCCGTGTGCGTTTTTTAGCCACTTGGGGTCCTACGTCCTGCAGCTCTCAGGTACCAGCCCTGGAGCTGCCAGTGACTCACTGGTTGTCCCAATCACGCTTTCACTCTTGTGCATTGGCCTTGGCGCTGTGCATGGTGTGGGGGTTGGTGGAGGGGCTTCTTCCTCTCGCGTTTTAGTGAGAGCTGTTTCACCCCTTCACAGCGTGGAAATGCCTCGGTTCCTTGTACCTTCAATGCTGCACCCCATTGTGGGGTTCCTTCATTCGTCTGGATTCGTTTTTATGTCCCCTTGAGGAGTCCTGTATGCTTTGGTTAGGAGAGATCGAGCAGCTGCTCCTTACTCTGCTGCCATCTTAACTGGAAGTCTCACCTTCCTTCCATCTTGATGAAGGACAAGTAGACTTTTCAAACCCCAAATCCTCCAGGTGACAGACCATTTCTCTTCACTCATAGAATCAGTCATCAGTTGAATCCTTTCCCACAATCAAAATAAGGGTTCTTTCTGCTCCCTACTCCTCCTAAACCAGTGATGGGTAAACTTTTTAAAGGAAAGGAAATGCTCATCTGTCAGTCTGTTTCTAAGGCAACTCTTTCAAAGTTTCATTGTATTGTATCCTACTGATCGTATTCGTCAGATTAAGAATAATGTTGCTAAGCAGAATAGAATATTTCAGGGGGCTTTATCTGGCCTATGGGCCATAGTTTGCCCATCACTGTCCTAAACCATTCGTCTGTAGGCTCTTCAGTTTCTGAGATCATAGACTAGCCTTTGATTTGACTCTGGAAAATCATGCATTCTTGTTTAACCCCTTGCTCTCCTGTCTCCTCTTTCACATACTCTCCCATCTTCTAATATATAGTCTCATAAAATTATTCATTCTGTCCAAATGTCCCTTGTCTGCCTCTTCAATCTTACTTCTGCTAGATTTATACCTTCACACTCATCTTCTTTTTTAAATTTGGAAAGAAGTCTCTGACTCTTTTGTTCTATTTTTGTTTCTATTGTCCTAGAATGGTATATTTATTCTGTCCTATATTTCTATCATTTGAGGTGCTTACTCCTGCATTTCTGTTTGGAGTGTTCAAAAAGCAAATATCTCTTTGATTCTGGTTTTCTTTCTAGACATATTATAGACACTTTTATATTATTGAACATCCGCCTTTTTCCATGTCTGATTAAGTCTAGATTTTCAGAGTATGCCACTCTGGAATGCATTCTGAGCTAACTCATTATTCCATTTCCTCATACTTGTTGGATACAGAATAGTCTCATGTTTTTTGTATTCCTTCCTTTTTATTTGAAGGTCTTTCTCCTCATTGCTTGTAGAACTTTATTGTTTCTAAATTGAATTTTTAAATTTAACTACTATGTGTCTTGGAGTTTGGGGCTTTGGGTTTCTTTTTTTGCTTGTTTCAGTGCAGGAAGTTAATCAGTGAATTATTTCAACTGGTATTTTATTTTCAATATTTAGAAGTTCTAGGTAATTCTCTTCTATTATTTTCTGCACTATAGTCTCAAGGGTTTTTGGCCTGTTGTGTTCTTCTGGGAGGCCAGTGATTCTTAGGTCATCTCTAATGCATTCTCTCTTTGAGATTAGTATGTTTTTCTTAGATTAGTGAACATGTTTTAGTGTTATTGTTTTTTGCTTCTCTTCTTCTAGAATGTCCTTAATTTCCATGGATTTGTATTCCCAACCTATTCTTCTCACTATAATTTCTTTGGTGAATCTTTGTATTGCAGATTCAATTTTTTAAACATTTATTAATATCCATTTTTAACATGGTTACATGATTCATGCTCCTACTTTCCCCTTCACCCCCTGCTGTCACCCCACCCATGGCCGATGCACATTTCCACTGGTTTTAACATGTGTCATTGATCAAGACCTATTTCCAAATTGTTGATAGTTGCATTGGTGTGGTAGTTTCGAGTCTACATACCCAATCATGTCCACCTCAACCCATATATTCAAGCAATTGTTTTTCTTATATGTTTCCTCTCCTGCAGTCCTTCCTCTGAATGTGGGTAGCATTCTTTACCATAAATCCCTCAGAACTGTCCTGTGTCATTGAATTACTGCTGGTACAGAAGTCCATTACATTTAATTTTACCACAGTGTATTGGTCTCTGTGTACAATGTTCTTCTGGCTCTGCTCCTATTGCTCTGCATCAGTTCCTGGAGGTCTTTCTAGTTGACCTGGAACTTCTCCAGTTTATTATTCCTTTGAGCACAATAGTATTCCATCACCAGCATATACCACAATTTGTTCAGCCATTCTCCAATTGAAGGACATACCCTCCTTTTCCAGTTTTTTGCCACCACAAAAAGCACAGCTATAAACATTTTCGTACAAGTCTGTTTATCTATGAT
>NC_058133.1:240007596-240050215 GCF_016433145.1 Gracilinanus agilis
GAGAGAGAGAGAGAGAGAGAGAGAGAGAGAGAGAGAGAGAGAGAGAGAGAGAGAGAGAGAGAGAGACATTCTAGGTCTTTGGTTTTGCTTGGGAGATAGGGGAGAAGTTTTGAGTGAGCTCAAGGTCAGTGAGTTCATAGTTGAGCTTTTTTCAGTCTTCTTGTGGATACTAGATGTTATAGACTATGGAGACAAAAAGCTGAAGTCACTTATGTTTGGCCCATAATTTCTGTTTTGGAGAAGTTTTGAGAGATTATAGAGATCAGAGAAAATGTCTAGTTCTCCATCTTGTTGCTCATATAATCTAGCATAGAATCATTTTAGTTTAACTCTAGAAAAAGACATGATTGTCATCTCTCCAGAAAAAAAAAACATTTTTCTTGAAAAAGTAATATACTAGTTGAAAGCCTATACCTCAGTCTATCTACTATAAGTCAAACTAAGTCCATTTTTGCCACCACTACCACCTCTTTTGCTATTTCATCATTGGTAGAACTTTACTGAAACCCCTTAACAAGTATTTGTGCAAACAGGTATCACATTTACTTCCAACAATTCTGAGCTGTAAAAAATAAGTAAATGAGTTGATTGACTTTGAACCTTAGCAGACTCAGAGTCCGAACCAAAAACCAGGTCTTTCTTTGGTTTTCTGAGAGATAAAAACAATTTATGAAACAGCAATAGACAGTCATTAGTGTTTCCCAAGTTGGAAAAGGAAATCACTTAGCTCCTTCAGGTTTTTCCCTCCTTTCCTTCTATCTCAGACAGTGAGGAGAGCAAAAAAAGAAATATGTCACCTGCTCCCAGCACTGTGAGAGAGTCTCTGCCACTCCCAGAAAGAGTAACTGCCACAGAAAAACTTATACTGTCAACATTTGAAACTGACACTGTCTCAGATCTGTTTCAAACTCCAATTCTTTGAGAAAGCCAGCTTCTCTACTTCTTAATTCTAAACTAATATAATAAGACTTAATTTCTAATATCATCCTTATAGAGCAAACCTCTTTTTTCATTTCCATAGGACCATTATGATTGGGGTCTGCGAGCTATCAAGTCTGTGCTTGTGGTAGCTGGATCTCTGAAGAGAGGAGACCCTGACCGACCTGAAGACCAAGTCCTAATGCGTTCCCTCCGAGACTTCAACATTCCCAAGATCACAACTGATGACATGCCCGTGTTTATAGGCCTAATTGGAGATCTTTTCCCTGCCCTTGACATCCCCAGAAAGAGAGACCTTGACTTTGAAAGTTTTGTAAAACAGGCAATATTAGAGCTAAAACTTCAGGCTGAAGACAACTTTGTGCTCAAAGTGAGTAGCATTATTCTCCCTTCATAATTTCAAAATTTGTAAATTCTGTCTCAGTTCTTTTGATCATGAATTCTTATTGGTTTGGGATCCCCAAGGTAAGTTGATGAACAAATATTTGATTAATCATAAATGATGACGATTTGAGAAAATTCATCTCTTCTTTGTAGAGGTAGGGAGTTGTGGGACTATAATATCCAGTCAGACATAGATGATATGTCATTTGGTTTTCTGAACTACTTTTTCTTTTTTATTCTTTGTTACAAGGCATGGTTTTTTAGTAAGGAGGGAGAGAGAAAAGACTTGCAAATAAAGGAGATATAAAAATATTTCAATAAAGAAATGATAGGGTATTGGGAACTATTAGAAATATCTCCTTAAGAGATTATCTAGATAAAATAATGTTCAAAAGATATAGTAATGCTTGATTTTAGAAGCTAGAAAAGGTTTAAATATCATAAGGTCCAGTACCCCTGGAAAGGGAAAGCAATTCTTCCAAGACCACACAGCTAAGAGGTGGAAGAATTGGGTCTTAGCCCCATTAAGCCATGACCTACTTCTTCATTCTATCTCAGGTATACAAAAGGATGTTCACATACTAGAATTTACTATTAAATTTACTATTACCCACTAATGTTATACTTCCCTAATTAGGAATATTGACATTCCCCTCTCTAACCATAACTTCCCATTATTCTACCTTTCCATGTACTTTGTTCTTTCTTTTGCTTCTTCACTCTCCCGGATATCTCTAACTCCCCCACTCCTCAGTACATCTCCCTCATTGTACTATTACTACTCATCTCTTGCAAAATATCATTCTAAACCTGGGTTACTTCTAAAATCCACCTTTTAGTCTCTTATTTACTAGCTACTAAAAGAAGCAATGGCAAAGCTCATAACTATAATGTCCTTGGATACATTGCAAAATCAAGATATCAAACTTCAATTTATTAAGACAAGATTTTTATTCATCCCCAGATGATTACCTATCTCACAAAAGCTATTTGAGGCCTCCCACCTTTCAATATTTAACCACTCACTATCAACTAGCTTCCACAGTGCCTAAAAACATGATTAAATTCCTTCCCATTCTTAAAAATCATTACTAACTCCTACCATTCTATCAAGCTAAAGTCCTAGATTTCTTTTTTCCCCAAGCCAAAATACTTGAAAAAGCTGTCTGTACACATCGTTTCCATTTTCTCTCCTTACGTCACTTGCTGTCTTTCCAACATTACCAATTATGATGATCTTTTCTGTTATGATTAAAAATGATGAAGGCCGAGATCAAAAGGGAGAATAGTATTTTTTTTAATTTTTTTTAAACCCTTGTACTTCGGTGTATTGTCTCATAGGTGGCAGATTGGTAAGGGTGGGCAATGGGGGTCAAGTGACTTGCCCAGGGTCACACAGCTGGGAAGTGGCTGAGGCCGGGTTTGAACCTAGGACCTCCCGTCTCTAGGCCTGGCTCTCACTCCACTGAGCTACCCAGCTGCCCCCAGGGAGAATAGTATTTTAATAAAAGCCATGCTGATAGAGATAAACTGACCATGCGCCTGTAAGAAAAACCTATTCCAACCTCACCTCAGCCATTTACCTTCCTCTCTCCTCCAGCGCAGGTAACTAAAGAGGAAGTTCCAAGTCACTCCCCCTACTTAAAATAGTCCCTCACCTTTAATATGACATCCAGAACAGGAAACCCATGAAACCCGTTGGACCACGGGAAATGTAGTTTTAAGGACCCCCACAGGTCCACAGAAGTTTGTCAAACACTATATTGAGGTTCAATCCTTCCAAATAGAACCCCAGGTGATTTTAACTAACACATTACCCCCCTGTGATCCTTTGGGAGATAAATCTCCCTAATGGATCAGGAAAATATAATCAAATTAGAGTTTACAATAATTTAGAGATAAAAGGGAGGAAGAACAAAACCAATGTTCGGTACATTGACAAAAAAACATTAAGGGGGCAGTCCCCCTTTCTGGCATAAACTGTCCATTCAAAATAAATGCATCCAACCCCATAGTTCAGATCAACTGCGCCCCAAAGTTCAAATTGGATCTTCATGATCCAGTGAAGGCTCTTCAGGCATCTTTTGGTGCCTCCACCAAACAGGTTCGTCGTCTGGATTCTGGGGAGATGGCAAAATCCTTATCCTGAAATTACTTTCAAAGAATTTAAACTTTATATTATGGATTATAAAACATACATTTCCTTCTGAGAATTAACATTACCCCCCTGAGTTTACTTCGAAAGGAGTAAAAATTGACTTGCAATATAGATTATAGTTCAGACATTATGATTATAAAAACTTAACACACACCCCCCTGAGGAAAATATTTAACTAACACATTATCCCCTGAAAAAGTCAGACAAGGATGCATGGCTAAGTGAGTCAAGGGGGTGCATGAAATCAATTGGCAAAAGAAATAATAAAAAAATAAAAAGAATAAAATTCCAAAAAAAGAGAAAAAATTAACTTGTGAATGAAATGTAAAATGTGCAAAAAAATGTAGGGGAAATAAACAGGCCTTTGATTCAAGGCCCAATGAAAGCGATTTAAGCAGTATGCTATAACCCATTTAGGGCCAGGACTACAGAAAAATTGCCATTTACTCTATATATATAGAGGAATAAGGGAAATGCCTTTCTTTGATCCGATTTTTCCCTGCACCTTCTCAGGGAATGAGCCATTAAATGATAGCCAATCTTAGGTGCTTCACTAGAAATTTAAGTTGAGGGGACCCACGTCCTCTAAAGTTTTAGAAAAGACTGGGACTCCAGGACTCAAACCCCAATTTCCAAGCCCTAAAGTATTGGCATAGAACTCTGCAATTCATGCATATCTTTTAGTCAAGTCTCTGACCATGTGGCTCGGCACTTCTCCTGGAATCAGAGAGGCATTAAATCACAATCCCATAGTCTCAGGCTCAGGTATTTGCATTGAGCTTATTTCGCTGTAGAATCAAAAAAAAAAAGGATAAATAATGATTATATATGTACTTCCAGTACAAGATGAGAAAAAGGGAAAAATCAATTGCTCTAATTAAAAAAATGTTTAAAAAATCAAAAATATATATACAGCTTAGAACTAGAAGGGTTTTGGTACCCAAAAATGAGATTTTCTGTGAGAGAAAGTGGGTTTTACAAAATAGCAGATTCACAATGCACATTCAAATAGAGTACCATATTTCTAATAACACATTTTAAAACAATAAACAATGATGTTCAAAAAATCATATACTTGTTACAACTTTTAAACCTTGGTTAAGGGTTTCTCAACAAATTCTGTTACTGCTTCCACATTAAATTTCCTGATATTAAAAAAAATCCTTCTGGTCTAAATTATCCTCAAGAATTCTAGACCCTTCTGATAAAAGAGGCTAAAACATAGACTAATATAAAATATATATATATAAGACAACAATTCTTCACAATAAAATATATAAAGCTTATCCTTTAAGACCACAATTCTTTAAAATAAATACATAAAAACCTTATCATTTATACAGAAGGGTACTAAGCATCTAAAGTAAATTTTTAAAAGACCTCTCATAAAATTACAATTTAAATCACAAGGCAATCACCAAACTCTCCAAAGTCAAACAAAATTAAGGCAATTTATAACTTTTAAAATGTGTAACTTTCAGATGGTATGAGAACATAGCATTATTGTTGATTACAGTAAAAATGAAACCTGAAATAAATTAGGAAATATAATATGCGTATCAGATAACCAGCTGGTCAAAACCTCTTACCAGTTCTAATATTTTTTTTTCATTATTTGGGAGTTACAATAAAATCATAAACAGAATTAATCTAGCAGCCGCAAACTACATTAACTTAAAATGATTCAGTGCAACAGGAAAATCAACGAAATAAGCAAGATTAATTTACAAAACTAATTAGCAAAATACAGTAAGATACAGTCTCTCTAAAACAGAAATAAAACTCATTCAGTTCCGAGGTTTTTAAGTCTACCCCTGGTTCAATTTAAGGTTCTTTTGATTGAGTTCTGCTGAGTTTAAGGTGTTTTTTTTGTTTGTTTGTTTTTTAAAGTTCAAAGTTCTTAGCAGGTTTGGGGGTGAATATTTCTTCCCCTGAGTTCAGTTTTTAATCACAAGCAAGTCTGAATAGGCCATGCGGCCGATTAAGGGTAAACGCTAGGTCCACGTGGTGTCGGGTCATGGGCTCAGGGCTAGAGAAAAACTTAAAGTCAGTTTTGTAGAAAATCCCACGTGTAGAGCTTGTGGGGGTGGGGGTTGCCTAAATTAGGTCTTTAGAGAAACACGTGGAAGACTAGAAATAGGGAGAAAGGGGAATATACTACCAAAATCTTTAGCGGCAGAGCTGAAGCAGTCTCTGGATATCGAGATCTTGGCAAAGGCAACAGCCAGAGGTCATCAATGTTGGGGCTGGGGGGGGGAGGGAGCTTCTGGAACTAGCAGCACCAACGAAGCTCCGATGAACTGGAAAAGTGGCAGGGATTGTAGGCACTGGACCGCTGGCAGGCTTGTGGTGCGGCAGGGATGAAGATCAAGTCAGGAGTCAGGAGATCGGCGGCAGAGACACACTGGCTGGGCTCCAGCATTTTAGTTTAAAAGCCAAAAGCCTGAATTGGCTGGCCTGACCACCCAAGGTGGTTTGGGCTGGACTGGCTGGCTGAGTCCCGCCTGAGGCAAAAACGTGCTGTTGCTTTGAGCAAAAGCATGGCAAGGAAAGCCACTTTCCTTTTTTAAAAAAGTGCTCAAAAGAGCTGAGCCAGGCCAAAAAGAAAGCATGGCTATCGTTAGGCTATCTGGAAGACTGAGAGTTCGAATTTCGACCTTCTGGTTTGCCAAACTGTTATGATTAAAAATGATGAGGGCTGAGATCAAAAGGGAGAATAGTATTTTAATAAAAGCCATGCTGATAGAGATAAACTGACCATGCGCCTGTAAGAAAAACCTATTCCAACCTCACCTCAGCCATTTACCTTCCTCTCTCCTCCAGCTCAGGTAACTAAAGAGGAAGTTCCAAGTCACTCCCCCTACTTAAAACAGTCCCTCACCTTTAATATGTCATCCAAAACAGGAAACCCATGAAACCCGTTGGACCACAGGAAATGTAGTTTTAAGGACCCCCACAGGTCCACAGAAGTTTGTCAAACACTATATTGAGGTTCAATCCTTCCAAATAGAACTCCAGGTGATTTTAACTAACACATTTCTCAGTCCTAATCCTTCTCAAAATATAAAATATATTCAACACTGTTAGACATCCTTTTCTTTTGAATTCTCTCTTTTTTTGAGAGTTTTCATGATACTATTCTCTCTTTGTTAAATTCTTAATCATCTGAGAAACATCCATATCTTATCTATAACATAGTTCTTGATATTTCCCCAAGGTTCTATTCTAGCCCCTCTTCTCTTGCCCCTCTACACTATTTCTCTTGGAAACCTTATTGACCCCCCATGGGTTTAACTGTATATTATCTCTACAAATATATAGTTATATTTGTTATATAGACACACATATATTACTATATGTATATAGAGTTACATACATAAACATAATATACTCACATGTGTATATATGTATATATACACACACATACTCACATGTGTATACACACACACACACTTATATATACAGCCCCAATATCTCCGCTGAACTTTAGTCTTTCAGACTTGTGTTATCAGTTGCCCACTAGACATTTTAAATTGTATGCCCTAGACATAGCACAAATTCAACCTATCCAAAATTCAACTTATCTTTCCCACAGAACCTTCCCTTCTTCTGAGCCTCTCTATTTCTTTCAATGGTACCACCATCTTTCCAGTCTCCCAGGTTCATAACTTCAGCATTATACTAGACTCCTCACTCCCTTTCATCATATTCAATCTTGTTTTTCTACTTTCACATTTCTCCACTGATTCCACAACTACTTAGTTACTAGCTTAGTTCAGGCCTTCATTACCTCTCACCTAGGTTATTGCAACAGCCTCTTCATTAGTCTTATTGTCTCAGGTCTCTCACCACTCTAGTCCATCCTATACACTACTACCAAAGAAATTTTCCTTAAATTCAGAACTCACCCTTACTCTATCAATTCTATTGGTTTCCTGTTGCTTCTAGGATCAAAGAGAAGCAACTCTGTTTAGCTTCTAAAGCCCTTCACAACCTGGTTCAAATCTGTATGTGGAGCCTTATTGAATGTTATTCTTTCTGCAAAAAAATACCATCCAGCTAAACTGACCTTCTCTCTTTCCCTCATGCAATACACTCTAACTTCAATCACTTTGCCTTGGTAATGGCCATTCTTACTAACTGAAATGCTCTTTTTCCTTAGCTTCATCTTATAGAATGCTATCATGCCTCTCTTCCTTTAAGAAATAGCTCAAGTATAATAAACTTTTGCCAAGTTCTAATGCCTTCCATCTCAAATTACTTCTTATGTAACTTTTTAAAATTCACTTCATGTTTTTACTATACATATAAATTGTCTCTTCCATTGTGTCTTGAAAACAGGGTTTAGTTCATTTTTTATACTTGAATCCCCAGGGCCTGCACAGTGACTAGAACCTAGAAGAACTTAACATATGATTATCAATGAATTGATTGATTGTTATGATTATTATTAAGGGCTATCAGAGCAGATGATACATATATCCATGTTTTTTTCCCTTGAATATCCCTTACCCCAGAATGTGACACTAAAAATGTTATAATGTGAAGTTATCATACTTAATATACATACATAGTATATCAAACAATCTCTACAACTTCTCTATTATCCTTAATCAAAAGATTCTTCTTCATTCTTCCTATTCTCCACATTTAACTATCTTAGAGCTCTGTTATTTCTCACACATCAAAACTAGATCATTTTTCCTTTATAACATTTCTTCAATTTACAGCTCCTTATAGCAGTCTCCTACATTTCACTTATTTTATTTTATTACAATGGCTTCTCATCTGATTTGCTTGAAACTAACCAGTTTTCACTTCAATTCAGTTTACAAATGCCAACGTAAAAAGTTTCTCAAACCCCAGTTCAAAGGCCTATAATAGATCCCTTTTGCTCAATCAAATGCCAGCTCTTACAGATCCCTTATCAGCTACAATCTCTAAAATGCCCTCACGGGGTTAAGATGGTGGCAGAGTAGAGGTAGGGCGACCTTCTCTCCTTACCAGCGGATATAGAGAACCTCCAAAGGACAAAAAAAACAAATCCAGATGAAAAAAGGGACCCCACAATAGGACTCAGTATCGAAGGTACATGGAATTTGGGCACTTCCACACCATAAGGGGTGGGGAATAGCTCCCATCAAAATGTGAGTGGATCATCCCTCTCCCACCCCACCCATAGTACCAGAGGCAGAGGCTGTGAGCCAGTAGGGGTACAAAATCTAGCTCCTTGACAGCTAACTGGCACCACCAGGAGCTTGCTCCTGAGAGCAGCAAGACCTGAGACCCCAGGTGGCTGGAAAACTCAGACCTTGGACACAGGAGTGGGGCTGAGAGAGGCAGCAGCAGACCTCAGCACACTCAGACTCAGGGGAAAACCTCAGATGGTAGAGCAAATGTGGGCCAATTTCTGGGCTCTGGGCAGCCAGCTAGGACCATGGGGGCTTGACCTTGAAAACAGCTAGACAAGAGACCCCAGGAGGCTAAAAAACTCAGACCTTGGACACTGGAGTGGGGCTGAGAGAGGCAGCAGCAGTGCCCAGTGTGTTCAGACTCAAGGGAAAACCCCAGGTAGAGGAGGAAACGTGAGCCAAGTTCTGGGCTCTGGGCAGCTGGCTAGGAATACTGGGGCTTGACCCTGAAAAGAGCAAGACCAGAGAACCCAGGAGGGTCCCCAGGGAAACCAGGAGATTCACAAAGTCGCCACAGGCAAAAACTACTCCCTAACTCCATACAAAGAGGATCAGATTGCCTTACTCAGACTTCTGGTGAATAAAGCACAATGATGCCAAGCAAAGCCCAAGAAATAAACAAGAAGACAAAGAAAAAAACTCTAACACATGATAACTTCTGCACAGAAAAACCCAGAAAACAGAGGAGGACAGTTAAAGACATCCAAACCTTCCCCCCAAAATGAAAATGAGTCACAAGACCTTGAAGAGTTCAAATCTGAGATCATGAGAAAGATGGAAGAGCTCTGGCAAGAAAATAACAGTTTAAAAGGCAAAATTTCACAATTGGAAAGTGAGTCTAAGAAATCAAATGAATTGATAAGCAAATTGAAGACCAGAAATGACCAGCTGGAAGCCTTGAAGAACCACGTAGACCAGACTGAAAAGGAAAACCAAAATATTTTAGCTGAAAACCAGTCTCTAAAGGCTAGAATTGGACAATTAGAAGCCAATGATCTCACAAGACAAGATGAATTAATAAAGCAAAGTCAAAAGACTAATAAAATAGGAGGAAACATGAAATATCTCAATGAGAAGTTAATAGACCAAGAAAACAGGTCTAGAAGAAACAATTTGAGAATCATTGCTCTTCCTGAAAAAGCAGAAATTAATAGAAATTTGGGCTCCATACTAAAATAAATTATTCAGCAAAACTGCTCTGAAGTTCTACAACAAGAGGACAATATAGACATTGAAAGGATCCATAGGTCACCCTCTACACTAAACCCTGAAAAGACAACCCCCAGGAATATAATAGCCAAATTCAAGAACTTCCAAATAAAAGAAAATATTTTATAAGAAGCCAGAAAGAGACAATTCAGATATCAAGGAGTACCAATCAGGATCACACAGGATCTGGCAGCCTTCACACTGAAAGACCACAAGGCTTGGAATATGATATTCAGAAAGGCAATAAAATTGGGTCTACAACCAAGGATCACCTACCCATCAAAATTGACTATATACTTCCAGGGGAAAGTATGGGCATTCTACAAGATAGAAGATTTCCAAGTATTTGCACAGAAAAGACCAGGACTGAATGGAAAGTTCTATATCCAACCAAAAAAAAAGAGAGAATCATAAAAAGGTAAATAAGAAACAGAGGGGGAAGAAAGAAAACTCTTATTATTAAATTTGCCTCTTTAAGGGCTTTAATAAGATCAAATTACTTGTATTCTTATATGGAGAAATGCTAGGTGTAATTTTCAAAAACTATATTCACGCTTATAGTAAGTAGAAGAATTATTCTTATATTGAGAGTTTGGAGCACTAAATGGTCTAACATGATACAGTGTGGGGGGAAAATGAGGGGGGTGAATAGTAGATGACACCAAGAGGAACTTGAATGAATAAGAAAAGTAGGATATTCTATTGCACAAAAAGATGGCATAGGAAGGGGAGAGGATGAATATTATATAAGAAGGAAAGGAAGAGAGCATTAAGAGGTAATATTTAAACATTATTCTCAGCAGAATTAGCCCTGAGAGGGAAGAGTAGCTATATTCATTCGGATATAGAATTCTATCTAACCCTACTAAGGAAGTCAGAAGGGATAAACCAAGGGGAGCAGGGGAGTGGGGAGGTCAAAAAAGGGAGAGGAGGAAAGGAGAGGTGGGAATTCATTAGGCCTTAAAAATAAAAAGAGGGGAATAATAAGGGAAGGGGTGGAAAGGGAAGTAAATCAAGGGAGGGGACAAAGGGAATTGTTCTAAAACAAACCACTAGATTAAAAGGAAATAGCAAATAATAGTTTAAAAGGCAGAATTTTGCAAATGGAAAGTGAGGTAAGTAAATTGAAGACAAGAAATGACCAGATTGAAAAGGAAAACCAAAAGATTATAGCCGAAAACTAGTCTCTAAAGGCTGGAATTGGGCAATTTGGAAAAAGATGCCCCCAAATCAAAAGAAATGATAAGCAAATTGGAGACCAAAATCAAACACCATGAACACAGGACAGACCAAATTGAAAAGGAAAATCAAAAGCTTATAGCTTTTGTTTCTAAAGACAAGAATTAGGCAAGTAGAAGCCAATGATCTCTCAAGATAGCAAGAACAAATAAAACAAAGTCAAAAGACTGATAAAATAGAAAGAAACATGAAATATATCAATGAAAAATTGACAGATCAAGAAAACAGGTCTAGAAGAGACAATGAGAGAATCATTGGTCTTCCTGAAAAAGCAGAAATTAATAGAAATTTGGACTCCATACTAAAAGAAATTATTCAGCAAAACTGCCCTGAAGTTCTACTACAAGAGGGCAATATAGACATTGAAAAGATCCATAGATCACCCTCTACACTAGACCCTGAAAAGACAACCCCCAGGAATATAATAGTCAAATTGAAGAGCTTCCAAATAAAAGAAAACATTTTACAAAAAGCCAGAAAGAGACAGTTCAGATATCAAGGAACACCAATTAGGATCACACAGGATCTGGCAGCCTCCACACTAAAAGACTGCAAGGCTTGGAATATGATATTCAGAAAGGCAAGAGAAATAGGTCTACAACCAAGGATCACTTACCCAATCAAAACTGACTATATACTTCCAAGGGAAAGTATTCCAAGTATCTGCACAGAAAAGACTAGGACTAAATGGAAAGTTCGATTATCTACCTCAAAAATCGAGAGAAACATGAAAAGTTAAATAAGAAAGAGAACAGAAAGTAAGAAAACACATTTTTTAATTTGTTCTTTAAGGGCTTCAATAAGATCTAATTATTTGTATTCCTGTGTGGAGAAATGGTATGTATAATTGTCTGTTGAGAACTCGATTCACTATTCTAGTATTCAGTATAATAGTAATTACAGAAATTATTCATAGGAGAGGTTGGAATGCTAAACGGTCTAAGATGATATGGGGGGGGTTGGAAAGAGGGGGGTGAAAAGTAGAGGACACCAAGAGAAACTTGAAAGAATAAGAAAAATACGATATTCTATTATACCCAAAAACGGCATTGGGAAGGGAAAGGGAAGAATAATATTATAAGAAGGAGAGGAAGAGAGCATTAGGAGGTAATATTTAAAACTTACTCTCAGTGTAATTAACCCTGAGAGGGAAGAATAGCTATATCCATTGGGATATAAAACACTGTCTAACCCTACTGAAAAAGTCAGAAGGGATAATCCAAGGGGAACAGGGGAGTGAGGAGGTCAAAAAAGGGAGGGGAGAAGAAGGGGGAGGGAATTAAATAGGCCTTAAAAATAAAAAGAGAGGAATAATAAGGGAGGGGGTAGAAAGGGAAGTCAATCAAGGGAGGGGATAAGGGATACCAGCTCAAAGCAAACCACTGGTTTAAAAGAAATTAGTGTAAGAAGAAGGGGTAGGAATAGGAGAGGATACAAAAATGTCAGTGAATGCACAACTGATAATTATAACTCTGAATGTGAATGGGATGAACTCTCTCATAAAACGGAAGCAAATACCAGAGTGGATTAGAAACCAAAATCCTACCATATGTTGGCTACAAGAAACACATATGAGGTGGGTAGACATACACAAGCTTAAGGTTAAGGGTTTGAGCAAAATCTTTTGGGCATCAAATGAGAAAAAGAAGGCAGGAGTGGCTATTATGATTTCTGACAAAGCCAAAGTAAAAATAGATATGATTAAAAAAGACAGGGAAGGTCATTACATCCTGATTAAAGGCAGTATAAACAATGAGGAAATAACACTGCTCAATATGTATGCACCAAGTGGCATAGCATCCAAATTCATAAAAGAGAAACTGGCAGAGCTCAAGAAGGAAATAGATAGTGTAGGAAAATATAAGTAAGATAATGGGGTCACCGGGGATATTATATTATATTATAAGTGGTTTGTGGGAACACACTCTAGGATTTATGAGAGACTGGACCAGGGTGAAGAGAACAGAGTTTCACTGGATCTCCACAGGAATGGCAGTTGATCTTAACTGTCACCCAGCTTCCACTAGACCAGAGTATAGTAACAGGCTAACAAGGTAAAAGGAACTTAACAGCTTTAATTATGTTAGGCTAAAAGGTGGGAAAGGATTTCTATACTTAAAATCTAAGGGATAAAACCACAGGGCAATGGGAGGACTTATTCTACTCTAACTTAGTGATCTAAACTAACAGGGCCCAAGGAGCTATAAATGGAGTCTCTGGGTTTCTGCCTCAAACCTGGAACCTGCTAGGCTTGAGTACAGCTAGGGCTTTTGTGGCTTTGGGATTCTCACTGCAATCCACTGATGATCTCTGGATGCCAGGAGTCAAGATGATCTCAGGTAACAAGTAGAGAGGGCTCTGCTTGAAACACTGTCCTCCAGTTTTCAAACTTCTCCTCCTCTCTTGGCTCTGTAGATTTGTCTTTTTCTTAGATGCCACACCACACAGGATCCCAGGGGAAATCAGGAAGCAGGGTGTCCTTTGCTCTGAGGTCTCCCAGGCTGGCAACAGTTTTGCCCACCACTAATGGAGTCCACACACAAAGCACAGACAGACTTCCTCCTCCTTCATTCCAACCTGGAATTCCAACCTCCAGCTCCTTCCTGCTAGGTACATCTTAATTCCTAAAAACTAGCTAATCTCGTCTTACTCATAACAGTTCCTCCCTTTGCACAAATCCAAAATTACCAAAATTTTGGTATTTGTGCACTACAAACGAAACTAAAATTCTTATCCAAAATAGCCAACAACCTACACTAACTCTATACTATCTAGCACTATCCTACTCTACCCTACACTAGGGATTTCGACAAGGAAAGGTAAAAAGATAAACACATTGAACAGTTACATAGTTCAAAGCATAAAACAACAAGTAACAATAGTAAAACCATAATAGTGGGAGATCTAAATATTCCTCTTTCAGATCTAGATAAATCAAACTGAAAAATAAATAAGAAAGAGGTAAGAGAGGTGAATGAAGTCCTAGAAAAATTAGATTTAATTGATATGTGGAGAAAAATAAATGGGGACAAAAAGGAATACACCTTCTTTTCAGCTGCACATGGTACATTCACAAAGATTTACCATGTAATAGGGCATAGAATCATTGCAAACAAATGCAAAAGAGCAGAAATAATAAATGTAACCTTCTCAGATCATAATGCAATGAAAATAATAATTAGTAAGGGCACCTGGACAGGCAAATCAAAAACTAATTGGAAATTAAACAATATGATTCTCCAAAACCAATTAGTCAAAGAAGAAATCATAGAAACAATCAACAATTTCATTGAAGAGAATGATAATGATGAGACATCCTACCAAACTCTGTGGGATGCAGCCAACGCAGTACTCAGGGGAAAATTTATATCTTTGAGTTCATATATTAACAAATTAAGGAGGGCAGAGATTAATGAATTGGGCATGCAACTCAAAAAATTAGAAAGTGAGCAAATTAAAAATCCCCAGATGAAAACTAAATTAGAAATACTAAAAATCAAGGGAGAAATTAATAAAATCGAAAGTAAAAGAACTATTGAATTAATAAATAAGACTAGAAGCTGGTATTTTGAAAAAAAACAGATAAAATAGACAAAGTACTGGTCAATCTAATAAAAAAAAAAGGAAAGAAGAAAACCAAATTAACAGTATCAAAGATGAAAAGGGAGACCTCACCTCTAATGAAGGGGAAATTAAGGCAATCATTAAAAACTATTTTGCCCAATTATATGGCAATAAATATAACAATTTAGGAGATATGGATGAATATTTACAAAAATATAAATTGCCTAGATTAACAGCAGAAGAAATAGAATACCTAAATAATCCCATATCAGAAAAAGAAATTGAAGAAGCCATCAAAGAACTCCCTAAGAAAAAATCGCCAGGGCCTGATGGATTCACAAGTGAATTCTATCAGACATTCAAAGAGCAACTAATCCCATTACTATACAAATTATTTGATATGATAAGCAAAGAAGGAGTCCTACCAAATTCCTTTTATGACACAAATGTGGTACTGATTCCAAAGCCAGGGAGATCAAAAACAGAGAAAGAAAACTATAGACCAATCTCCCTAATGAACATAGATGCAAAAATCTTAAATAGAATACTAGCAAAGAGACTCCAGCAAGTAATTAAGAAGATCATTCACCACGATCAGGTGGGATTTATACCAGGAATGCAAGGTTGGTTCAACATTAGGAAAATCATCCACATAATTGACCATATCAATAGTCTAACAAACAAAAAATCACATGATTATCTCAATAGATGCTGAAAAAGCCTTTGACAAAATACAGCACCCATTCCTATTGAAAACACTGAAAAGTATAGGAATAGAAGGACCTTTCCTAAAAATAATAAACAGTATATACCTAAAACCATCAACAAGCATTATATGCAATGGGGATAAATTTCCTTTCCAATAAGAGCAGGAGTGAAACAAGGATGCCCACTATCACCTCTATTATTTAACATTGTACTAGAAACACTAGCAGTAGCAATTAGAGAAGAAAAAGAAATTGAAGGTATCAAAATAGGCAAGTAGGAGACTAAGCTATCACTCTTTGCAGATGATATGATGGTCTACTTAAAAAATCCTAGAAAATCAACTAAGAAGCTTGTAGAAGTAATCAACAACTTTAGAAAAGTTGCAGGATACAAAATAAATGCATATAAATCATCAGCATTTCTATATATCTCCAACACAGTAGAGCAGCAAGAAATAGAAAGAGAAACACCATTTAAAATCACCATACACAACATAAAATACTTAGGAATCTATCTACCAAAACAAACATAGGAATTATACGAAAACAACTACAAAACACTTTCCAAACAGTTAAAACTAGATCTAAAGAATTGGAAAAACATTGATTGCTTATGGGTAGGATGAGCTAACATAATAAAAATGACAATTCTACCCAAATTAATTTACCTATTTAGTGCCATACCTATCAAACTACCAAAAAACCTTTTTACTGAAGTAGAAAAAACTATAACAAAGTTCATTTGGAATAGCAAAAGATCAAGAGTATCAAGAGAAATGAAAAAAAATGTGAAGGAAGGTGGCCTAGCAGTACCAGATATTAAAATATACTATAAAGCAGCAGTCATCAAAACAATATTGTACTGGCTAAGAGACAGAAGGGATGATCAGTGGAATAGACTTGGGGTAAGTGACATCAGCAAGGCAGTGTATGATAAACCCAAAGACCCCAACTTTTGGGACATGAATCCACTATTTGACAAAAACTGCTGGGAAATTTGAAAACAATATGGGAGAGATTAGGTTTAGATCAACATCTCACACCCTATGCCAAGATAAATTCAGAATGGGTGAATGACTTGAATATAAAGAGGGAAACTATAAATAAGTTTAGTGAACACAGAATAATATACTTGTCAGGTCTCTGGGAAAGGAAAGATTTTAAAACCAAGCAAGAGTTAGAGAAAATTATAAAATGTAAATTAAATGGTTTTGATTATATTAAACTAAAAAGCTTTTGTACAAACAAAAACAATGTAGTCAAAATCAGAAGGGAAACAACAAATTGGGAAAAAATCTTTATAACAAAAAGCTTTGACAGGGGTCTAATTAATCAAATATACAAGGAGTTAAAGCAATTGTATAAAAAATCAAGCCATTCCCCAATTGTTAAATGGGCAAGAGACACGAATAGACAATTTTCAGGTAAAGAAATCAAAAGTATCAATAAGCACATGAGAAAGTGTTCTAAATCTCTAATAATCAGAGAAATGCAAATCAAAACAACTCTGAGGTATCACCTCACACCTAGCAGATTGGCTAAAATGAAAGAAGGTGAGAGTATTGAATGTTGGTATAAATCCCACCTGATCATGATGAATAACCCTCTTTATCACTTGCTGCAGTCTTTTTGCTAGTATTCTATTTAAGATTTTTGCATCTATGTCCATTAAGGAGATTGGTCTGTAGTTTTCTTTCTCTGTTTTTGATCTGCCTGGCTTTGGAATCAGGACCATATTTGTGTCAGAAAAAGGAGTTTAGTAAGATTCCTTCTTTGCTTATTATATCAAATAATTTGTAAAGTATTGGGATTAATTGTTCTTCGAATGTTTGATAGATTCACTTGTGAATCCATCAGGCCCTGGTGCTTTTTTTCTTAGGGAGTTCTTTAATGGCCTGTTCAATTTCTTTTTCTGATACTGAATTATTTAAGTATTCTATTTCTTCTGCTGTTAATATAGGCAGTTTATATTTTTGCAAATATTCCTAGTCCTGTTCTTTCTTCTTTCACTGTTTCCTTCTATACCAGTGTTTTGTTTTTAATCAGTTCCTATAATCCCCTCCCTTGTTTTACTTCCCTTTCTCCCCCCTCCCTTCTTATTCCCCTCTTATTGTTCTTTAAAGCCATGTGGTGCTCACCCCCAAGCCCTCTCCCTCCCTAGTATTGCTTCCCTCCCCACCAGTCCCTTTGTTACCCTTCTACTTCTCTATAGGGTGTGAATCAATTTTCTGCCCCTATGGATCTGATTGTTCTTCTCTAAGTTGATTTCAATGCACTTAAGTATTGAATATTCCCTCTCTCTAACCTTACTATGTATTTTTATTTTTCCCCTGGTGATCCCATGTGCTTCTTTATGGAATATAAATTTATTCCTTTTTGTTTGCTTTCCTTTTTTTAATTGTTATCTTCTTCCCCCCTAGTTTTGTATATATTTATACATACATACATGCATACATATATATATATTTATATATCTCTTGACATTTCATCCTATACAGTTAGTCCCTGTTCCCTCTATGTAAACTTCTTCTAGTTACCCTGTTGGTAATAATAATTTTTAATATTTTCCAATACCTTCTTTTCTTCTTGGGATATAAATTGATTGAATTTGTTGTGTCCCTTAAAAAAAAAGATTTTTTTTCTCCTCCCCCCATTCTCTTAATTACCTTGTGTTGATTCTCTTGAGTTCTGGGTTTGGGCAGCAAACTCTCTGTTTAAGTCCTGTTTTTTCTTGATGAATGTTTCGAAGTCCTCAATTTTATTGAATGACCATACTTTCCCCTACAATAATATAGTTAGTCTTGCTGGACAGTTGATTCTTGGTTGTAGCCCCAGTTCTCTTGCTTTCCTGAATATTGTGTTCCATACCTTCCAGTCCTTCAATGTAGATGCAGCCAGATCCTGTGTTATCTTAACTGTGGTTCCCTGATATCTGAATGACTTCTTTTTAGCAGCTTGTAATATTTTTTCCTTGGTCTGTTAGTTTTTGAATTTAGCTATAATATTCCTGGAAGTTGTCAGTTGTGGATTAAATGTAGGAGGTGATCTGTGGATCCTGTCAATTTCCACTTTTCCCTCTTTCTCAAGAATTTCTGGGCAATATTCACTGATAATTTCTTGTAAAATGCTTTCTAAACTTTTTTCTTTTATCATGATGTTCTGGTAAACAAATAATTCTTAAGTTATCTCTTCTAGCTCTGTTCTCCAGATCTTTGGTTGAATCAATGTTGTGTTTCATATTCTCCTCAAATTTTTCATGTTTTTTATTTTTTTAATATATTCTTTCTGCCTTGTGAAGTCATTTTCTTCTAGTTGTTGAGTTCTGTTTTTTAAAGACTGAATTTCATCCCTGGCTTTTTGGTCATCCTTCTCTTTCTGGTCCAATTTTCTTTGTAGATCATCTTTTGCCTTGTTTGCTTCATTTTCAAGCTGGGCAATTCTGGCTTTTAATACTTTATTTTCTTGTTTTAGCTCATGTATTTCCTTTTTCAAATTGTCTTTAGCCTCTCTTGATTGTTTTTTGAGTTCCTGAAGTTCTTGAATTAATTGAGTTTTAAATTCTTGAGCTAATTGAATTTTGAGATCTTCCAAAGCCTGTGTCCAGTTCACTGGAACTACTTCCCCTTCTTCTATTTCTGTTTCATTTGCTCTCTTTTCACTTCCTGGAAAGAAGCTGTCAATTGTCATTTATTTTCTCTTTTTCTGTTGCTTGCTCATGTTTTTTCTCTTCCTTGTTCTGCTAATTTGAGCAGATGTATTTAATGATGTTTGATGAAAGATCTTCCCCCCCAGGGGTAAATTACTTTCTCTGCCCTTGGAAGACTTCTTGTCTGTCCAATTGTTGGGATTAAATCTGTATGGATTGGATTAGTCTACCCTGAGGCTAAAACCTCAAAGCCTCCTGGGGAGGGAAAAACAAACAAAGAAAAAAACCCAAAAAAGGTGGGGTGACAAGAAGGAGTGTTTTTTTTGCTGAACTGAGCTCTCCAGCAGTGGGGCCCCCCTGTGCTATCCACTGTGTTTGATCTGGTTTTCTTTCCTCTTGAAACCTTGCGTTCTCGGTATGAGGAAGCCAAGCTGTCTGCGCTCTGGGGTTTGGCTCTCTCTAAGCCACCATCTTCTGGGCGTTTTTGCTGTGTTTCTCTTGTTTTCTCCTCCAGTCACCTCTCCAGTGTCTGTGTTTGACTCCCTGAGTCCTATGCCAGCAAGGCCCTCTCTCCCAACCGGCGCACCCACCAGCCCTGAGATTTCCCGGGCAGCTGGAGACTCCGCACTGCACATGGGGGAGGCGTCCTAGGATCCTGGGATTCCCCTTCTTCGCCCTCAGTCCCGACAGTTCAAGTATTGAAGCCTTTTTCTTGGCGTACCTCTTTAGTTGTGCTGCAGTAGGGTTCCCCCTGCTCTGTCCCGTTCTTAGATTCGGTCCTCTTTCTTCTCGAAGCACATTGTTTTCTATCTTGGTGCTTAAGGGTGCGGAGGTTTTAAGATTCGCTCCATCTACGCCGCCATCTTACTGGAACCAGCACCTCCATTCTTCATATCATTTAGGTTCACAAACTCAGAATCATTCTTGACTCTTCATTTTAAATTATATCTATATCCAAATTATTAGACATATTATATCTCCTTAAACACTATGTAAACATTCATCTCCTTAAACACTATAACTATCATATGTCCAGTCTTCATCACTTCTCACCTGAACTATTATAATGAGTTTCTCACTGGTCACCGTGCCTCAGTCTCTTTCATTTCAAATCTGTCCTACACATAGCTACCAAACAGACATTCCTAAAATACATGTCTGACAATGCTCAGAAAGTTCCAGATGTTCCTCATTGCCTCTGAAATAAAATAGAAACTCCTCTGTTAAGTATTTAAAGTTTAACTACCAACCCATCTTTCCAAAATGGCAGTAAATAAATCCCCTTCTTATACTCAAGTCAAACTGATATACATCATATTTATCATATCTAATATTCCACCTCTTGCTTCCATGATTGCACTGGATTCCCTGTGCTTCTTCTTCTTCACTTTCCATCTCTTAAAAGCATGACTTCCTTCAAGATTCAGCTCAAGTGTCATGTCTTTCTAAAGGTATCTCCTGATTCCCTAAGTTGTTAATGCCTCTTTGCATATGTGTGTGTGTGTGTGTGTGTGTGTGCATATACATATATATTCTCTTCCCTCTACCCTTCCCTCTAGAATCTTTGATGGGAAAATTATCTCTCTTTTATATTTATATCT
Source organism: Gracilinanus agilis (assembly GCF_016433145.1). Taxonomy (NCBI): domain Eukaryota; kingdom Metazoa; phylum Chordata; class Mammalia; order Didelphimorphia; family Didelphidae; genus Gracilinanus; species Gracilinanus agilis. The sequence goes on from NC_058133.1 coordinate 240,028,236, forward strand.
CTAGAACCTGGCATGGTGTTTGGTTCATATACCATGATCAATAAATGCTTGTTGATTGATTGATTTCTTAATTGATAAATGGATTGCCTAAGATATATTTTCTTTCAGGTGGTACAACTAGAAGAGCTTTTGGCTGTGCGGCACTCTGTGTTTGTGGTGGGGAATGCCGGTACAGGGAAATCCCAGGTACTGAGATCTTTACAAAAGACATACCAGAACATGAAAAGACGACCAGTCTGTACTGATCTTAACCCCAAAGCTGTCACTAATGATGAACTATTTGGCATCATCAAACCAGCCACAAGAGAATGGAAAGATGGTAAGAAATACCTGATCCTAAAGAGAAAGCAATATTCTAATTCTAAACAGTATGATCTTGTGATTCAACCACTCAAAGACTATATTAAGTTCCTTTACATTCATCAGAGTTAGGAATATTGGAATGGATTACTGGGAAGAAAAGTAGAAGACAGACATGAAGGAGTGAAAAAAAAGCCTCTTGAGGGGAGTGAAGGCATTATGACTAGGGAGAGAACATTCAAAAAGTTATATTTGTTCCTTTAAGCTTAGTATAATATGTTCCCTCTCTAGTTGCCCTATTACTTTAGTCATTCCATATCACTGAGACTCTTTGGTGGATAGGAGTGGGAGGTAAACATACTGTTAAATGCTAGAAAAGGTAATGTATTGAAAAGTGTTGTAGTCCTATAATGTCAAAGTCAAATAAAAAAGAATATCTGCAAGCCATAATGTGTTGATATAAAACTTCAGAATAACCTCAAATGCTATATTATATTTTTATTTATCTTGTTAAACATATTTTAATCTGCTTCAACAGCACTTGGAATTTTTGAGGCCATGAGTTTGACACTTCTGAATTGTAAAGTCTGTCTTCTCCCATGGACCAGAAGTCTATTAACAACTAGAAAACCTCAAAATAGCTGTAAAATATATTCCCACAGTGCTTTATACTGAGAGATGTTGAAAACTTACAAAAAGTCTAAGAGATACTACCTAGAGATTTATTCATATTTATCTCAGTTCTACTGCTGAGGACAGAGAATACCATCGTTAGTCATTTGAAGATAGTTTTTCCCTGAGTTTGATTTTCCTGGGGGGAAAATGAAGTGTGTTTATCATGAAAGTATATTAATCTCTTAACTTTTGTGTTTAACTTTCTCAGCAACTGTCAATCACTTCTACTGGTTAGCATTTATATAGCAATTTTAAGTTTGAAAAGCACTATCATATGTTTTCTCATTTAGTCATCACAACTACCCTGTGAGGTTATAGGTACTATTTTCCCCAATGTATAGATGAGGAAACTGAGATTGACAGTGGGTAAGTGACCTACCCAGGGTCCCACAGCTAATAAGTTTCCAAGGCAGGCTTTGAACTTAGGATAGCACACTATTCACTGCACCATCTAGCTAATCTCTTGCTTTTCTTTAATCAGATTTGGTTGAATTAATGAACATGTTTTTAAGGATTGACAAGTTTCTCTCTATGGAGAATGATATATCTCAGAGTATTTTTCTAAACCTAAAAAAGCTTTTAATTTTTCCAATGACCCCAATTTCACTGGAAGCCAAGGAGCTTATCCACCAGTACCTATGTAATATATAGAAAGTCATTATATTATGTATGTCTGATGTTAGAAAGGGGTTTTATGATTTCAGAGTCAGGAAGACTTCTCTTCAGGTCCTGTTCCTGGCATATACTGGCTATGGGACCCTAGGCAAATCATGTAAACTTTTAGTCCTTTTAGATAACTTCTAAGATTATAAGATGAAAAAAAGTTTCAGTTCTTCATTGATAGAGGGTCTCCCTTACTGGGAGCTCCCATACCTATGAAATCACTTACCCAGTTAAAAAAAAATAGAACAGAGACACAAAAAGTGGCATCTTGCTCCTTTTGTGTGGCAAATCCAGGGTAAAATATCAACATTGTGTAAAAAGGGAGAGTATATGGGGCATGTGCCCACACTGCCTCTCCCCCCAAAATGTAACTTTATATATATTTACACATACACATATATGCAAGGGCACTTTATACTGAGAAGTACTGAAACATAAATAGTATATCAGAGAGACTCCCTGGAACTTCATTCATGTTTATCTCAATTCTCCAACAGAAGACAAAGAAAACCATTGTAATCATTTGGAAAAGTGTATACACACACACACACACACACACACACACATATACAAACACACCATTTAGGATGAAGGAATTAGAAGCTAAGAAATTTACCCTTCTTAACTTGGTCCTAGCCTAACTTTCCTTTCCTGCATCTAATAATAGTCCAGCCAAACTGGCCTCTTCCTGATCCTTACCCACAACACTCTTATTTCCTGTAGTTTCTTTGTACTGGCTGGGCCTCATACCTAGAATCCATTTCTTCTCATTTCTGCCTCTAAGAAGTTTCTTTCAAAACTCAGCTGAAGTACGTGAAATACTTATTCCCTTAGCTTCTAATGTTCCTATCTTTAAAATGTTACGTGTGTGTGTGTGTGTGTGTGTGTGTGTGTGTGTGTGTGTGTGTGTGTGTGTATGTGTGGAGAGAGAGAGAGAGAGAGAGAGAGAGAGAGAGAGAGAGAGAGAGAGAGAGAGAGAGAGAAAGAGAGAGAGAGGTTATGCCTCAAGATATGCATGTTGCCTCCTTGAATAGAATATAAACTCAATGAGGAAAGAAACTATTTCATTTATCTTTGTTTCTCCAGTGTTTTGCCCAGTGCGTGATAATTAGTAAATGTTGCTTGGTTGATCAATAGATGATTGGTTTCTTTTAGGACTTTTCTCATCAATCTTGCGTGAACTTGCCAATATAATACATGATGGGCCCAAGTGGATTTTATTAGATGGTGATATTGATCCAATGTGGATTGAATCTTTGAACACTGTCATGGATGATAACAAGGTATAATTTAGGAACAAAGAAAAATCTCTAAGTCATCCCTAAGTGTCCAAGTAAAATTGATATTTTTATTTTTCATTGAATTTAATTGTTTCAACTAATAAAAAACTTTCCTTCCTTTCCACTTTCAAATTTCGGCAAATGAGGGTGTAATGCATACAAGTAGAAGGATAAATATTGTCTTAGCTTACAAAGAAATATGAGGGTGAGAGAAAAGATATAGTCTCTTAGAAAGATATATTGGTTAAAAAAGATTAAGGGGGGAGGTAGCTGGGTGGATTGAGAGCCAGGCCTAGAGATAGGAGTCCTAGGTTCAAATCTGGCCTCAAACACTTCCTAGCTGTGTGACCCTGGGCAAGTTACTTAATGCCTAGTCTGTACCCATTCTTCTGCCTTGGAACCAATACTTAGTATTGATTCTAAGGCGGAAGGTAAGGCTTAAAAAAAAAGATAATGGAGGAAATATTAGAAGACATTAATCTTAGAAAATAGGAGAGTAAGGGGAGGGAATAATAGAGAACATTTGTATTAAGAAATAAGAGAGCATGACAAGAGGATAATGGAGGGACTCTCAGAAGGGTGGATAGATTAAGAACTAAGAGGATAAGGGGAGGAGACAAGGTAGGGAACTCAGAAAGAATGGGCTGATTTATAACTAAGTGCATGGGGGAAGAAAATAAGGAAGGGACTTTTAGAAAGGGTGCTTATTAGAGTAGTAGTGGTTACAAGAAAATTAGACTTCTGAGGAGGAATAAGATAAAAAGAAGGCAAAGAAGGAAAAAAAAGTGAGGAAAATGTGAATTAATAATTATAACTTTGATTGTAAATAGGATGGATTCATACATAAAATGGAAACAGACATCAGAATAGATAAAAAACCAAAAGCCAATAATATGTTGCTTACAAAAAACACATTTAAAAATGAGAAACACATATAGAGGGAGGAAAAAAAAAAGGTTTAAGTAAAATACTTTCAACTTCAGTTAACCAAAAAAAAAAAGAAAGAAAGAAAAGGCAGGGTAGCAATAATGATTTCAGACAAAGTTAAAGATAAAATAGATCTAATTTAAAGGGATAAACATGGAAATTGCATTATGTCAAAAGATACCATAGATAATTATCAATACTATTATCAATACTAAACCTACGTTTATAACAAAATGTTATAACATCTGAAGATTTTAAAGGAAAAGCTAAATGAATTACAGGTGAAAATAGATAATAAAACTCTAATAGTGGGAAACTTTAACCTTCTCCTTTCAGAAGTGCATAAATCTAACCAAAAAATAATAATAAAGAAGTCAAGGAGATAAATAAAATCTTAGATAACTAAATACGATAGATATCTGAAGAGAATTAAATTGGAATAGAAAAGAATATACTTTTTCTCAGTAGTAAGTGGTAGTTTTACAAAAATTAACCATGTATTAATACATGAAGACTTTATATTAAATGCAAAAAAGTAGAAATATTAAATGCACCTTTTTCAGATCATAATGCAGTAGAAATTATATTAATAAGGGACAGTGGAAGGACAGAATAAAGATTAAAGTCTAAATAATTTAATCTTGAAGAATGAGTGAATTAAAGAACAAGTCATAGAAATAATAAATTGTTTTATTAAAGAAAATGAAAATAATGAGACAAAATAACAAAATCTGTGGGATGATTAGAAAAAATACAAATTAAAAAACTCAGATATCAGCTCAAACCTATTACACATTGGCTAAAGTGATAAAAAGACAGATAAAATGACAGCTGTTGGAAAGGATGTGGAAAAATGGAGACACTAATACACTGTTGGTGGAACTGTGTGTTATATTTCTTCTTTAATCAGATTGGTTTAATCAGATTGGTTGAATTAATGAATATGTTTTTAAGGATTGACAGGTTTCTCTCTATGGAGAATAAGATATCTCAGAGTATTTTTCTAAACCTAAAAAAGCTTTTAATTTTTCCAATGACCCCATCCCTGTGTCACAAATTTCACTGGAAGCCAAGGAGCTTATCCACCAGTACCTATGTAATATATAGAAAGTCATTGTATTATGTATGTCTGATGTTAGAAAGGGGTAGTATGATTTCATTAAGATTAATAATTAATGAGAATTTAAAATTCTCATTTTTAAATAAATTTTTTGTAAGCAACATATTATTGGGTTTTGGTTTTTGATCTATTCTGATGTCTATTTCCATTTTATGTATGAATCCATCCTATTTACAATCGAAGTTATAATTATTAGTTCACATAAAAAATGAATTTTTTAAAAAGTTTTACTGAATATATAAAATTCTTGGGGATCTGCCTACCAGGACGCAAAAAGAACTATATGAGCTCAAATACAAAACTTTATTTCAAAAATAAATAAAATGAAATAATAGCATCTATATAGTACAGGGTATAGAGTGCTTGGCCTGGAATAAGGAAGACCTCAGCCTTAAACACTACTGCTATTCTTGTTACATTCAGCTTCTATTCCCTAGTCCTTCTCATTGTTTTACCCAGACAGAACCTTCCTTTAAAACACGATTTATGCTCCCTGAGTTTAGAGTTTGTTTTGCCTATGAATGTGACTATTGGCAAACTCACTTAAATTTTCTCAGTTTCAGTTTCCTTATCTGTAAGAAGATAATAATAGCAACTACCTCCCAGTATTATGGTGAAGTTCAAATGAAATAATATCTGTAAAGCATTTATCCCATTGACTCATCGTAAGAGCTTAATAAATGCTGGTGACAGATACAATATTACAGAATGATATATATATATATATTTGGATAACAGGACAGTTTTCCTCAACTATGCACATTAGTTTGGTGTTCAGTCATTTCATTCTTATCCAACACTTTATGACCCCGTTTGGGGGGATTGTCTTTGCAAAGATACTATAGTGGTTTGCCATTTCCTTCTCTGGCTCATTTTAAAGATGAGGAAACTGAGGCAAACTGAGGGTGAAGTAAGTGACTTGCCCAGCTGGTAAAGGGCTTTTTTCTTTTTTCTGAACAAGATAGTAGGGACGAGAAAAATTTGATATTTCTCAAAATAAATTAATTAGCAAAATAAAAAAAAAACTGAAGAAGACAGAACTTAAATTGAATGATCTCAGTTTTCTCAATGAAGTAAGGGGCAGGCCTCAGCTATGAGAGAGAGAAAAGGAAGAAGTTTAGAACAGCTTCTGTGGAAGTGAAATATGGAATTGATTAGGAAAGAGGGAAAGGACACCCTGCAGTGAAGGCCCTTTGAAATTGAATAACCTGAATTTATACTTTATAGATTTTCTCCACCTGTATTTGACAGTATATATGAGTAGAAGGGGAAAAGGAGGATGATAGGAGTGATCCAGAGCTGAAAATAAGCAGTGTTTGAACAAGAAAGCAAAGGATCTTAGAGCCAAGAAAAAGTGAAAGTTTAAATGACTCACTGAAAATGAAATGAGTGGGAGTGATGGACTGAGAAAATACTCAGGTATAGAGATTGGAGGTTTCAATGAAGAAAAATAATAGATTTAAAAGAGGATTAGAACTGCTTGATCACACGGGTCGATGGGGATATGATTTGGGATGTAGACTAAATGATCACCATAGTGCAAATATCAATAATATGGAAATGGGTCTTGATCAATGACACATGTAAAACCCAGTGGAATTGCACATTAGCTATGGGATAGGGGGTGGGAGGAGGGGAGGGAAAGAACACAAATCATGTAAGCATGGAAAAATTTTCTTAATTAATCAATAAAAAAAATTTAAGGGGGTTGGGCATAGGGAAAGAGATGAAATGATGAAAAGTTATGGTCAGATAAGGGAATATCTAAGTATTTAATTAAAGAACTGAAGCATTTACAGGTAATATTGAAATCTATATATGACTAGGTAAAATGAAGAAATAGGTCAAGGGACTTACTGAGAACTTGAAAGAATAGAACGCTGGTGGAGACATCTGTGTAGATAATGACTGGGGACACTGTTAGCCAGGTATTGAAATCCTAAAAAAAAAAAAAAAAAAAAAAAAAAAGAGTGAATTGGTGGAGGTGAGTGGAGACAGGGAGAGGAGTTGGTATACACTGGCTACCATAATTTTGATTGAGTACAAAATTTTGATTGCGTTAATTTCAAAGGAGGATAGGTTGCTGAACAAAGGATATAAAGAGTAAGCATGAAACAAGAGGCATTATTTATAGTGCTATTATTGTTGCTGGTTCTTCTGCCTTAAGATTTGCAAACTGCTTTACGTGTTTCATCTCATTTTATACTCACAACAACCCTAGGATTTGTGTTATTATTATCCTCATTTTATAGATGAGGAACCTGAGGCAAAGGTTAAGTGACTTGCCAAGAATCACATAGCTAGGAAGTGTGTGAGACCAGATTTGAAATTAGATTTTTCTGGCTTTGAGTCCAGTCCTCTGTTTACTGTACCACCTTGCTGTCTCCAACTCCCCCTCCAGTAATGGAAAACAGGAGTTGTAGTGCCGTGAGAGGGGAGCCAGGTATCACTGAGGGCTAAATGATGTAAGCAGTGATTCCCAAAGTGGGCACTACTGCCCCCTGGTGGGTGCTGCATAGATCCAGCAGGGTGGTTATGGCCACAGGTGCATTTATCTTTCCTATTAATTGCTATTAAAATTTTTAAAAATTTAATTTCCAGGGGGCTAAGTAATATTTTTTCTAGAAAGGGGGCAGTAGGCCAAAAAAGTTTGGGAACCACTGAATGTGAGAGGGAAAAATTCAAGATGATGGCAAGGTTGTTGACTCTGGAGCAGGAATTCCATAGGATATAATAAAAGGGATGGGCAGTGTTAAAGTGGATATTGATCATAGGTTTAGGGAGAATAGGGATGATGGGAACTGAAACAAGTTTTTCCTAAATGTCTAGTTATTCACAGGAAGAGAAATAGGAGAAGCCATGAGAATAAGTAGTATTGGGTAGTAGATAAATAGAGAAGTTCACAGGAAACAAGTAGATTTGAAATTTCTATAACTATTTGGTAACATTTCTCATTCTCTTCCTTTGTTAAATAATTTATAAATATAATCTTTAAAATATCATTTGTATAACCCAAATTGAATTGCTTGTCAGATCTGGGAGGCAGGAGGGAGACAGTATAAATCATTTAACTTTGGAAAACTTATGTGGAAATTTATCATTAAATTAAAAAATGTTAATTAAAATATCATTCGCCACAACTGAATCTTGAATGAAAATCTCAAGTACTGATTTGTACTATTAACTTAACTAGATTCAGAAAGGATCAAACTTTCAACTTAACAGCATGTTTTAATGAGTCCCTATGAAAGTATTTGAAATGTCTATTCCTTCAAGAGCAAACTCTAGGATAGATAGACTTCTTTGTGCCCTTTGAACTTCATGCTTTTGTTTCCAGGTTCTGACTCTGGCAAGCAATGAAAGAATCCCTCTCACTCCAACTATGAGGCTCCTGTTTGAAATCAACCACTTGCACACAGCTACACCTGCCACAGTCTCCAGGGCAGGTAAATCTCCAATAAATGGAACTACTAAGTTGGGAAAATATTTCTCCCATTTTTACAATTTTTTTTGCTCATTCCTCAGGGTTTAGTAAAGAGACTAATTAGTAACAAAGCCAAGGCAACCCTGATCTTGCCTATTCTTCTGCCCAAATTTGAATTCAGTTTATTTTTCAGGCTAAAAAAAGTACTACAGAGTAATAATGAAGGAAAATTGTATCGTCTTTTCCCTTGGTCATAAAATGTCAGTATTCAGATATGAAACAAGCAGAGTATATTCTTGAACAAATATATGTCTAGCACATCATATTCAGAAATCAATCTGTGGTTAAGGAATGAAATTGCCCCAAGGAGTAGTCATTTAACCTATAGGGCTGGGGAGCAGGTATCTATAAGGTAATTTGTAGCTAGATCCTAAAAAGCCTATCATGGGATATGAGGTGGCATTATAATCCTAGTAGAAAATATTAATAAAGATATTCAGACTTTAGGTCCTTGCCTCTTCTATCTCCAAATATGAAATTTCTTAAGTCTCCTTTTCCTGACAGTAGTATGGAGAGAAATGATTTGTTTGTTCTCCATCTAAATGTGAGAGATATTCAAAGATTTTCTTAGCATCAGGCCCTTGGTAAACCTCAAACTATACCTTTGTATTGAATAGTCTGGTCTCCTTCAAATCTTAGATAAAATTCTCTTGTGTGAAAAAATAAGTTCTATAAAATTTTGGACTTCTCTCTTTCTTGGTATTTCTACCAGGAATACTATACATCAACCCTACAGACCTGGGTTGGAATCCACCAGTGAGTAGCTGGATTGACAGGAGAGATATACAATCTGAACGAGCAAACCTGACTATCCTGTTTGACAAATATTTGCCACCTTGCCTGGATGTAGTCAGAACAAGGTAATTCAAAAAACAGGGAAAGGTATGGATTAAGCCTCTTGGAAGCTGAAATATCCCCTCTATTTACGATCTGTCAACTATCTCAGGTACTCTGTTAATGTTCTACCCTGGCTCAGACAAGGAGTCTGGATCATGATTGACACACCATGTTGGTCCTCATGATTACTACATGCATTTTCTAGGATAAGAAGAGTGGTCCTTCCTTAATATGATCCCAAGGCTCTCTGCCCCTTAAACTGAGATGCAGGGGGCTTTGGGACCTCTGCAATTGATCCATAAGCAAATCAAGAGATGAAGATGGGAACACTGCATATTTGCAATTGGCTTCCCAATGGTGAGTATTTCCAAACCCTTATTCAGAAACATTTCCTTCTCTGGGTTTCCGGATTAAAGTGGTTATGGGATATTGTTCAGATACCACTTCCAACCCAAAGCCATAGTCCTTGTTTCCTTCATGCAATGCTAATTATTCTTATAAGATATACATGTGTGTTAATGGTCTTTTCCCTTTTCATCATTCCAACAGCAGAGTTGCCCAAACCCAGAGTATTTTCACTTCTGATTTTGTTCTTTCTACTAACTTTTAAATAGGGTGCAAATGCCATATATATGTCTGACCTACATGTTATCACAGCTCAAGATGGTATCCTCAGAAAGGTGACCATGTGGCTACTAATTATTCTTAGAGTAACCTGGTGTGAGTGGAGATTCTTTCTTACTACTCACATTATAGTTTGCCTATATACTTCCCATTTACATGAATTCATTCACAATAATACTATTGGTCTTGAAACATAAAACATTTACTAAACAAGAAGGCAAAAGCAAGAATAGTCATGATATTTATTCAGTAAGAGGGGAAAAATATTCAAAGTATGTAATATCCACAAACTTGGATCATACTCTTTTATTGATTTTCAGTGACTAAGAGAGTAAAGTTGTAAGGATAAGACAAGATAAGGATTTATTATTTTGGAGGGAGGGGGAACATAAGATAAGAATAGGAAATAGTGATGCATTAATTAAGTGGGACTTTTGGAAGTCTTGAGGGCTTCCTGAGGATCTTTCTTTGTACACTGATACCCCGATTCCCTGATCAAAGGCATCCCATCACTTCTCACTCATCAAGACTTCAATCATTGGGTCAGCTAAGTGTCTGGACTCCATTTTGGGAGCCATCTCTTAGGCTCCTCCCCCCATTACCCAACCTTGCTGAGAGACCCTTTCAGATTTGATTTTGCAATTATAGAATAGGATAGAAATAGGAAATAGAAATAGAAACTTAAGGAGAAGTGGCAAGGGGAGACTCTTGGGAGAAGGAACCCTAAAGGTTCCCACCCAAGTGATGAACCCAATAGAAATAGAGAAGAGGGCACCCCAAAATCCTTCCGCCTTCATCCATTTCCCCAGTCCCTATAATGATATTAATAAAAGCCATACTCTAGTCAGATAGCGTTCCAGAGTGCCTGAGAGACGAGGGGGAGGGGAATCACAGCTTGGTCTGGGTGCCTCCATCTTGAAACCAGACCACTCACTGTGAAGTTGGCTGATCTCAGGGGAGGCTTGCATGAACTCCGCCCTCGTTCAGAATCAGATTGGGGAGCTCAATACCTCATTTTATAGAGAAGCCTCATCCCCAACTCCCGTGGGGCAGCACAATAATCCAGGTCACCCAGTTTTGGGTTGACACCTCCTCGAAGTCTCAGCAGTGCATATTCGGCAGGAGGGGAGATCTAGAAGAGAATCTCACCTCTGAGACTTTTTCTCTCTCCCCTTCTATCATAACATTGCTTTCTTGGCTCTAATAATTCTTAAAAAGTGAATGTACAATTGTATTTATTTTTAAAAATTAATTTATTTATTTAGAATATTTTTTTAAACCCTTGTACTTTGGTGTATTGTCTCATAGGTGGAAGATTGGTCAAGTGACTTGCCCAGGGTCACATAGCTGGGAAGTGGCTGAGGCCGGGTTTGAACCTAGGACCTCCTGTCTCTAGGCCTGACTCTCACTCCACTGAGCTACCCAGCTGCCCTATTTAGAATATTTTTAATGGTTACATAATTCATGATTTTTCCCACCCTTCTTCCTATCCCCTTCTCAGAGCTGACAAGCAATTCCACTGGGGTAAGAGTAAAAAAAAATTTTACTAGTTTCCAGTTTATTTTATTTTATTTTTCAGATTTAAATATTTTATTTTTTTAGAAAAATTTTCCATGGTTACATGATTGCAGTTTTTACTTTCCCCTTTACCCCCCTCCACACCTTTAACCCTCCTCCCATATCCAACATGCATTTACACTGCTTTTAAGATAGCTGATCAGTCAAGACTGATCATGTTATTGATAAGTGCATTGGTGTGGTAATTTAGTGTCTCCATCCCCAACCATGTCCACATCAACCCACGCAGTTCAAGCAGTTGTTTTACTTCTCCTTTTTCACTCCTGCAGTTCTTCCTCTGAATGTGGGTAGTGTTCCTTTCAATAAATCCCTCAGAATTGTCCTGGGTCATTGTATTACTGCCAGTACAGAAGTCCATTACATTCGATTTTACGACAGTGTATCAGTCTCTGTGAATAATGTTCTTTTGGCTCTGCTCCTTTCACTCTGCATCAATTCTTGGAGGTCTTTCCAGTCCACATGGAATTCCTCCAGTTTATTATTCCTTTGAGCACAATAGTATTCCATCAACAGCATATACCACAATTTGTTCAGCCATTCATCAATTGAAGGGTGTAACCTCACTTTCCAGGTTTTTGCCACTGCAAAAAGCGCAGCTATAAATATTTTTGTACAAGTCTTTTTATCTATTATCTCTTTGGGATAAAAACTCAGCAATGCTAAAGCTGGATCAAAGGGCAGGCAGTCTTTTAGAGCTCTTTGGGCAAAGTTCACAACTCCACAAGGAATGCATTGATGTCCCAATTTTGCCACATTCCTTACTCTCCCCTGCTATCATTATAGCCAATCTTCTAGGTGTGAGGTGGCACCTCTAAGATGTTTTGGTTTGCATTTCTCTAATTATTAGAGATTTAGAGCACTTTCTCATGTACTTATTGATACTTTTGATTTCTTTATCTGAAAATTACCTATTCATGTCCCTTGCCCATTTATCAATTGGGGAATGGCTTGATTTTTTGTACAATTGATTTAACTCCTTGTATATTTGAGTAATTAGACCCCTGTCAGAGTTTTTTGTTATAAAGATTTCTTTCCAGTTTGTTGTTTTCCTTCTGATTTTGGTTGCATTGTTTTGTTGGTACAAAAATTGTTTAATTTAATATAATCAAAATTATTTCTTTTACATTTTATAAGTTTTTCTAACTCTTGCTTGGTTTTAAAATTTTCCCTTTCCCATAAATCTGACAGGTATACTCACATAAGTTTCTTATAGTTTCTTTCTTTATATTCAAGTCATTCACCCATTCTGAATTTATCTTGGTGTAGGGTGTGAGATGTTGATCTAGACCTAATCTCTCCCATATTGTTTTCCAAATTTCCCAGCAGTTTTTGTCAAATAGTGGATTCATGTCCCAAAAGTTGGGCTCTTTGGGTTTATCATACACTGTCTTGCTGACATCATTTACCCCAAATCTATTCCATTGATCCTCTCTTCTGATATGTCATTTTGATGACCACTACTTTATAGTATAGTTTAATATCTGGTACTCCTAGGCAACTTTGCTTCACGATTTTTTTTCATTATTTCCCTTCATATTCTTGATCTTTTGTTCTTCTAAATGAACTTTGTTATAGCTTTTTCTAATTCAGTAAAAAAGTTGTTTGGTAGTTTGATAGATATGCTACTCAATAGGTAAATTATTTTGAGTAGAATGGTCATTTTTATTAATATTAGCCTGTCCTACCCATGAGCAATAAATATTTTTCCAATTGTTTAGATCTAGCTTTAATTATTTAGAAAGTGTTTTGTAGTTGTGTTAGTATAATTCCCATGCTTGTTTTGATAGATAGATTGCTAAATATTTTATATTGTCTAGGGTTATTTTAAATGGTATTATACATCTTGATGCTGTGATATGTTGGAAATATATAGAAATGCTGATGATTTAGGAGCATTTATTTTATATCCTGAAACTTTGCTAAAGTTGTTGATTATTCCTATTAGCTTTTTAGTTAATTCTCTAGGATTTAAGTAGACCATCATATCATCTGCAAAGAGTGATAGCTTAGTCTCCTACTTGCCTATTTTAATACCTTCAATTTCTTTTTCTTCTCTTATTGCTACTGCTAGTGTTTATAGTACTATGTTGAATAATAGAGGTGATAATGGGCATCCCTGTTTTACTCCTGATCTTATTGGGAAGGCCTCCAATCTATCCCCATTGCATATGATGTTTGTTGATGGTTTTAGGTATATACTGGTTATTATTTTAAGGAAAGGTCCTTCTATTCCTATACTTTTCAGTGTTTTCAATAGGAATGGATGCTGTATTTTCTTGAAGGCTTTTTCAGCATCTATTGAGATAATCATGTGATTTTCGTTTGTTAGACTGTTGATATGGTCAATTACATTATGTAGATGGATTTCCTAATGTTGAACCAACCTTGCATTCCTGGTATAAATCCCACCTGATCATGGTGGATGATCTTCTTAATTACTTGCTGGAGTCTCTTTGCTAGTATTCTATTTAAGATTTTTGCATCTATGTTCACTAGGGAGATTGGTCTGTAGTTTTCTTTCTCTGTTTTTGATCTCCCTGGCTTTGGAATCAGTACCATATTTGTGTCATAAAAGGAATTTGGTAGGACTCCTTTGCTTATCATATCAAATAATTTGTATAGTATTGGGATTAGTTGCTCTTTGAATATCTGATAGAATTCACTTGTGAATCCATGAGGCCCTGGCGATTTTTTCTTAGGGAATTCTTTGATGCCCTGTTCAATTTCTTTTTCTGATATGGGATTATTTAGGATTTCTATTTCTTCTGCTGTTAATCTAGGCAGTTTATATTTTTGTAAATATTCATCCATATCTCCTAAATTGTTATATTTATTGCCATATAATTGGGCAAAATAGTTTTTAATGATTGCCTTAATTTCCCCTTCATTAGAGGTGAGGTCTCCCTTTTCATCTTTGATACTGTCAGTTTGGTTTTCTTCTTTCCTTTTGTTTATTAGATTGACCAGTACTTTGTCTATTTTATCTGTTTTTTTAGAAAATACCAGCTTCTAGTCTTATTTATTAATTCAATAGTTCTCTTACTTTCAATTTTATTAATTTCTCCCTTGATTTTGAGTATTTCTAATTTAGTTTTCATCTGGGGATTTTTAATTTGCTTGCTTTCTAATTTTTTGAGCTGCATGCCCAATTCATTAATCTCTTCCCTCCTTAATTTGTTAATATATGCACTCAAGGATATAAATTTCCCCCTGAGTACTGCCTTGGCTGCATCCCACAGAGTTTGGTAGGATGTCTCATCATTGTCATTCTCTTCAATGAAATTCTTGATTGTTTCTATGATTTCTTCTTTGACAAATTGGTTTTGGAGAATCATTATTTAATTTCCAATTAGTTTTTGATTTTCCTGTCCAGGTGCCCTTACTAATTATTATTTTTATTGCATTATGATCTGAGAAGCTTACATTTATTATTTCTGCTCTTTTGCATTTGTTTGCAATGATTCTATGCCCTATAACATGGTCAATCTTTGTGAATGTACCGTGTGCAGCTGAAAAGAAGGTGTATTCCTTTTTGTCCCTATTTATTTTTCTCCACATATCAATTAAATCTAATTTTTCTAGGACTTCATTCACCTCTCTTACCTCTTTCTTATTTATTTTTCGGTTTGATTTATCCAGATCTGAAAGAGGAATATTTAGATCTTCCACTAGTATGGTTTTACTATCTATTTCCTTCTTGAGCTCTGCCAGTTTCTGCTTTATGAATTTGGATGCTCTGCCATTTGGTGCATACATATTGAGCAATGTTATTTCCTCATAGTCTGTACTGCCTTTAATCAGGATATAATGACTTTCCCTGTCTTTTTTTAAATCATAGCTATTTTTACTTTGGCTTTGTCAGAAATCATAATTGCCACTCCTGCCTTCTTTTTCTCAGTTGAAGCCCAAAAGATTTTGCTACCGCCCTTTACCTTAAACCTGTGTATGTCTACCCACCTCATATGTGTTTTTTGTAGGCAACGTATGGTAGGATTTTGGTTTCTCATCCCATCTGCTATTTACTTTCTTTTTATGGGGGAGATCATCCCATTCACATTCAGAGTTATAATTATCAGTTGTGTATTGGTATCCTCTCCTTGTTCTATACCTACTTCTTACACTATTTCCTTTTAAACCAGTGGTTTGTTTTAGTCCAGTCCCCCTTGTTCCCTCCCTTGATTTACTTCCCTTTCCATCCCCTCCCTTATTATTCCCCTATTTTTATTTTTAAGGCCTAATGAATTCCCTCCCCCCTCTTCTCTCTTCCCTTTTTTGACCTCCCCACTCTCCTGCTCTCCTTGGTTTATCACTTCTGACTTTCTCAGTAGGGTTAGATAGAATTCTATATCCCAATGGATATAGCTACTCTTCCCTCTCGGTTAATTCCGCTGAGTGTAAGGTTTAAATATTACCTATTAATGCTCTCTTCCTCTCCTTCTTATAATAGTATTCATCCCTTCCCCTTCCCATGCTCTCTTTGTGTGGTATAGAATATTCTATTTTTCTTATTCAAATTTCTCTTGGTGCCATCTACTATTCACCCCCACTCTTTTTTCCCTGCCCCATCTCATCTTTGACCATTTAGTGCTCCAACCTCTCCCTATGAATAATTCTTCTAATTACTATAATAGTGAATACAGTTTTTGAAAATTACTCATAACATTTCTCCATATAGGAATACAAATAATTCAACCTTATTAAGGCCCTTAAAGAGGCAATTTTTTTTTAAAAGAGTTTTCTTTCTTTCCCTCTGTTTCTTATTTACCTTTTTATGTTTCTCTTGTTTTTTGGGCTTTTTTTTTTTGGTTGGATATAGAACTTTCCATTTAGTCCTTGTCTTTTCTGTGCAAATACTTGGGAATCTTCTATCTTGTTGAATGCCCATACTTTCCCCTGGAAGTATATAGTCAGTTTTGATGGGTAGGTAATACTTGGTTGTAGACCCAGTTCTCCTGCCTTTCTGAATATCATAATCCAAGCTTTGAGTTCTTGTAGTGTGGAGGCTGCCAGATCCTGTGTGATCCTGATAGGTGCTCCTTGATAACTGAATTGTCTCTTTCTGGCTTCTTGTAAGATTTTTTTCTTTTACTTGGAAGCTCTTTAATTTGGCTATTATATTCCTGGGGGTTGTATTTTGAGGGTTTAGTGTAGAGGGTGATCTATGGATCCTTTCAATGTCTATATTGTCCTCTTGTAGTAGAACTTCAGGGCAGTTTTGCTGAATAATTTCTTTTAGTAAGGGGTCCAAATTTCTATTAATTTCTGCTTTTTCAGGAAGACCAATGATTCTCTCATTGTCTCTTCTAGACCTGTTTTCTTGATCCGTCAATTTTTCAGTGAGATATTTCATGTTTCCTTCTTCTTTATCAGTCTTTTTACTTTGCTCTATTTTTTCTTGCTTTGATCATTGGCTTCTACTTGCCTAATTGTGGTCTTTAGAGACTGGTTTCCTGTCATAATCTAATGATTTTCTGTCTGGTCTATCCTGTTTTCCAGCTGTTTAACTTTGGTTTCCAATTGGGAGTTTCTATCTTTTAACCTGTTAATTTCCTTTTGATCTATTTCCCACTTCTCTTGCCAAATCTTTTCCATCTTTCTCATGATCTCAGATTTGAACTCTTCAAGGGCTTGTGACCAATTTTCTTTTTTGGGGGGGAAGGTGATTACTTGTTTGTTCTCCTCTGCTGTTTGCTCTGTTGTCTGGATTTTTTCTGTGTAAAAATTGTTGAGTTTTAAAGATTTCTTCTTGCTTTTTCTCTTTTGGGGTTCTTGTGACTGTCTTGCCATTATTATTATTTCTTTCTCAGTCAAAATTCTGCGTGAGGCAGTCAGGTTCTCTGCCTATGGAGCTGTGGAGCAGGTTTCGTCTGAGTCACAGCTCCTTGTGCCCTCTCAACTTTATCTTCACACCCAGGGTTCTTTAGGTGTTCTTTAGGCTCCTGAGGTCTCAAGTCTAGTTGTTCTCAGGAACAAGCCTCCAGGTGGTCTCCTTGCTTGCTCCTCTTCCTGAAGCTCCTTTAGCAGTCTCAGGGTGCTGCTTCCACAGTCATTCACCCATCTGCACTGGGTCCCTACCCAAGTTCCACACCTGAGCTCAGGGTCCGCATCCACACCTGCACTCAAGGTCTGCATTCAAAGTCTGGTTCTTTGGCCTCTTGGGATCTTAAGTCTTGCTGCTCTTAGGAGTAGGGCCTGGTGATACCATGTAGCTGCCAAGAACTTAATAAATGCCCCAAACTTGCTCTGTCTCTTGTGAGTTGGCTTTGGCCTTGTAGGTGGTTTTGGGAGAGAGGGTTGCTCAGCTCGCATTTTAGTGAGAGCTATTTCACCCCCTTATAGCATGGGAATGCCCCAATCCCATGTACCTTCAATGCTGGGCCTTCATTTGTCTAGATTTGTTTTTACGTCCTCTTGAGGAGTCCTATGTGTGTGTGTTGGGAGAGGTTAAGTAGCTTCTTTTTACTCTGCCTCCATTTTAACCTGGAAGCCAGTATCCCTGAGAGTAAAATTTAATAAATACTCCATGTAGTTTAATTTATAGGATTTAATCAGCCAAGTGAGCAGAGACCCAAACCTGCCACACTTTACCCAAGCAAAAAAACCCCAAAAGAGCCCTGCTAATTGGGTTTCAGCCAAATTTATCTCTCAAACTTAACAAGGTAAAGGAAGCATGTAACTTAAGAGGATGCAGATCAGGTGCATCAAATTTCCACTTACACATTCTCCCCTGTGATCTTTTGGGAGAAGAGTCTCCCCAGTGTATCATGGAAACATAACTAACTTATAATTTTAACTAGAGGTACATACAATATTACAGCTTCTAAAGGGGAACTAAAATAATATGGGGATAAGAGAAAAATAAAAGAAAGAAAAAGAACAAAAACCAATGTTAGGTGCATTGACAAAAAGCCAATTTGGACAGTCCCCTTTGGCATAAGATTGTACATTCTGGGAGGTAGTCTCCTGTCCCAAATTAGGCTTGTAAAGAGTAAAATTATGGTTGGACTGAATATTTAAGAATTTTGTCACCAGGAATTAATTACTTAATTCCAAATGAATTACTCAAGTCAGAATAACTTTTATGATAGTTTATTTACTAATAGAAAGAGTGAAAATAAGGAAAATGAGAGAGAGACAGAGACAGAAAGAGAGAAACATAGGGAGAGAGAGAAACAAAGAATTACTCAAGCCTTGTCCAAACCAGGCAGGGCTTCCGAGGCCTAGCAAGAGAGGACACAGAGGTTAATTAAACAAGGCTTCTAGCCACGTGGCCTCCTCCAAGATGAGGGGTCTCTTTGGAGGCTAGTGCCTCCAGAAAAGCCAAGGAAAAGGAATCAACCTTTTCACTCACATACATGGCAGTTCAAAGGGAAGCAGTCTGAGGTCTCTAACTTGAACGCCTCCAAGGCCTAATTCAAAGGGAAAAAACCCATTACTCATAGGAAGTACCATCATATTTAAAGGCAGTTCTTTGTGTCACTTGCTGTGTCTACCTTCCACTTTTACATGGACCAATGGCAGCTTTAACTTTGCTTTGGACTGCCCAGGGGGCAGTTAGTTGTTTTTGATTCGTCACTCACTAGCACACGTGGGTCAAACACCTCCATCTCCCACTTAAGGATTAAGTGGGGGTGTATACATTCCTGGTGGCTAAAATCTAAAGAATAAATAGGGGAGAGTTAATCCCATCTTCACAGGCTCAAATTCGAATCAAAATTCACAACAGTAACATAGTCCCCCCCTGAGGAAGATAATAATACATATACAGGGATATATTATGCATCACATAGGGATACATAAGGCATATGAATCAATTATCAAAAACATCAAAGAATCATAAAAAAAAACCGTGTGAATGAAATATAGAATATCAAAAATGTGAAAAAATTCTAGGAAGAAGAGAAAAAAATTCACAAATCACAACAGATTCTTGTAGTGATCCATGTCCAATAAGTCTGCAATGACAATCACTCAATAACCCAATTTAGCAGTCTGAACTACATTAAGTTGCCACATGAAAGAAAATAGAAAAAAGAGACTAGATCTCAAAATAAATGGGAAATAGCATTCACTGATTTTGACCCTTTTCTTTGCTTTTTGGGATAATGGAGCCAGAACAATTGATGTTATGTAGAACACGTGGCAAAAGGAAGTCCTGCATTTAACACATTAAATAGCCACAACCTTGAGTCTCACACATGATCAAGCTCTTGCACTATTTCCACAGAATTTCATCAATCCCTGTAGGATTGGTTTGGTCTCTTATGCTTTTGTGCTCATTTGGCACTTTGCAGGTCAATTTCTGTGCTCCTTTGTGGTCAGTTTTTCCTTCATTTAGACATATTCATTGAGCAAAAGTCTCATAATATTTAAATAACTAGTGGCAGGTTGCCATTGTCCAAAGCTTTTTGGGTAAAGATTTATAAGGTAGGCAAATGGACATCTTAATTTATTCTATTACAAAAATCAAAACAGTTTAAAAAAATCTTTTCAATACTGATGACATATGCTTCAAATATGAAAAACGAGAGAGAAAATCAAATCCTGTATCACACATGTAGGAAGAAAAAACAAAAGTAAAAAATATAAAAAATGTATATATTTCACAATCATAGGGGTAAAATATAGAGCCTACTTACCAAAAAATAAGATCATTTCCTCTTTAACTTACCATAATCCACAGTGAGTGCAAATTATTTTCTCAAAGTAAATTTTACAAAACAATAGGCAATGAGTAAGACATTAAAAAATAAGTTATCAATTTCTCAAAATTTATAATACAAATTTCATTCCAACTAGTTTAAGGACTTTTACAAAAGTTCACTGTCAAATATAGAATGTTATAAATAAAAACAGTGGGACAGAATATACATCAAATAGCAAAAAATGCAATAGCTATAAATGCAGAGTATCATATATATGTACTCAAAAAACAGAATTAAATCTCAAAGCAAACAATTACTCCAATACAATAGGATCAGTACAATTACTAATCATTTCAATAGGATATATTTACTCATCACCTATAGAAGGTGCTCTTTTTACATGGGAGCAATATTATAAATTAACCAATACAGTTTAAATATGGTGTCACAATATTTTTTCCTTCAAAAGATTTTCATCAATGTAGTATCTGTTTTAAAAATAGAGACTATATTTATTGTAATGCTTTTCTGGTTAACTTTAATAATGATCCAAATTATCCAGTTCTTAACTTTCTAAGAGAGTCTTTTCAATGACAGGTATTAAGAAACTTGTATATAGTTGCAATGTTTTTTTGGAAGGGAAATTTCTTTTTAAATTTCTGACATTGAGGCTTCAGGGTCTGGGAAATCAAAGGCTGTACCCTCTGATTCCAGTGCCCTAACTCACACCTTCATGAAGATATTTGGGTACTACCGTGGGCTCCCTGAGGCTGAGGGGCATTCTCACTCAGAGAATAGTGTGGATGAGCTCCACTTTGGATATATTGTTGTTGTTGCTGTGAATCATTGTTTGTCTGATTTGGATTTGAATGTGAAGTATTATTGCTATAATTTTTAGAGTTTTTATAATTGTTAGGATTTCTAAAGGTGTTATTATTCCTGAAATTATTTCTAAAGTTATTATTTCTGAAGTTATTATTCCAAATTGCCTGTTTCCAATTCTTACAATTAATCATTATGCGACCCCTTTTTGCATAGAGGTGGCATATTAATGATTGATGTGTGGATTCTTGCAAAGGGGCAATGGCCACTGCTTGACCTCCTTTTTCTTGTTTATCAAGTCTTTCCATTAAGGATTTTAGTTCTTTCTGTAATTCTACTACCAAATCATTTGTTTCCACTTTTTTTTTTTGTTCATGGCCATTAGATACATATACTCCGACCCTGCACAATTCCTCGAGGTCCATATTAGGCCAGTTTGGTCAATTAGTTTTAAGATATTCCTGGACCACTTTGGAGCAGTTGTTCACAAATTGCCTCATTTGCCATACATCCCTTTTTCTAGTGAGGTGTAAGAATTAAAATTTAGTTATTATATCTATATATTAAAAAATATGTGGCCACCAGGAATCAACAATTCAGGTTGATTCTGTAATTAAATCAGACCCAAGTCAGCATCGGGTTGAGGAGTTTATTTACAATCAGGTAGGCAAGGTAGGGATAAAGAGAAAAGGGAGGTTAGAAGTCTAATCAAATGAAGCTGTAAGCCACAAGGCCCAACAGCCAGATAGGTAGAGTTTAGAATTGGCCCAGCTAGGCCAAGGAAGCCAGCCTAACTTACCCACGTGACAATATAGAGTGTAAGCTGTCTGTGGTCTCAGGAGATGCTTCTTCCTCCAGTTCCAGACAGCAACTGCCCCCACAGGAAGTTCACTCACTTACTTAAAGAGATCATGTCTTTCATCACTTCCTGTGGTCCACCTCTAATTCAAATGGACAAATGGCAGTTTCTACATTGATTTGGACTGCCCAAAGGGCAGTCCCTTATTCTTGATTTGTTACTTATT
>NC_058133.1:240069846-240106597 GCF_016433145.1 Gracilinanus agilis
TTCGTCTGGACTTGTTTTTATGTCCCCTTGAGGAGTTTTGTGTGTTTCGGTCAGGAGAGGTTAAGAGCTGCTTCTTACTCTGCCGCCATCTTAACCCGGAACCTCCTCCATCTTCTCATTTTCACTCTATGTCCATCTGTCTCATGTGTGTTTCTTGTAGATAGCATATGGGTTTTGGTTTCTAATCCACTCTGCTATTTGCTTCCATTTTATGGGAGAGTTTATCCCATTCACATTCAGAGTTATAATTATCAACTGTGCATTCCCAGACATTTTGTTTCTTTCTCCTACTCCTGTCCTTTCTTCTTTCACTGTTTCCTTCTATACCAGTGTTTTGTTTTTAATCAGTTCCTATATCCCTCCCTTGTTGTATTTCCCTTTCTATCCCCCTTCTTATTCCCCTCTTATTTTTCTTTAAAGCCAAGCCACACTCCCCCCCAAGCCCTCTCCCTCCCTAGTATTGCTTCCCTCCCCACCAGTCTGTTTGTTACCCTTCTACTTCTCTATAGGGCATGAATCAATTATCTGCCCCTATGGATCTAATTGTTCTTCTCCAAGTTGAGTTCAGTGCCCTTAAGCATTGAAAATTTCCTCTCTCTAACCTCTTTAGCCTTACAGTGTATTGTTATTTTTTTTTCTGTTGGTCCCATATAATTCTTTATGGAATATAAATTTATTCCTTTTTGTTTTCCTATTTTTCTTATTATTACATTCTTCCCCCCAGTTTTGTATATATTTATACCTACCTATCTACATATATACATATTGTTAAGATTAAAAATGATAAAGACTGATATAATAATAGAAATTAGTAGTTTAATTAAAGCCATGGCCATGTTGGTAAAATATATATAAGACCGCGCTTATTTTTTAAATTTACTGCCGGAGCCCATCCTGTCCCTCTGGTACACCAGGCAGCCACTCTGCAAAACCCAGAAAGAGGTTTTCTCTAGGCCCTCCTCCAAGTTTAAATTTCCCCATACGTGGGGACGCTGGACGTCCCCACGCCTTAAACTGGAAACCCATAGGGATCATGGGAAATGTAGTCTCAAAGTCCCCACGTGTCCATGGGGTGTCTGCTAGACACTTCCAAATAGCACTTCCCTGAATTCAAAACAAACAATATAGATAGATAGATAGATAGATAGATAGATAGATAGATAGATAGATATAGATAGATATAGATAGATATATAGATAGATATATCGCTTGACATTTCATCCTATAGAGTTTCTCCCTGTTCCCTCTATGTAAACTTCTTCTTGTTACCCTGTTGGTAATGATAATTTTTAATATTTGCCAATACCTTCTTTTCTTCTTGGGATATAAATTGATTGAGCTTGTTGTGTCTCTTAAAGAAAAAAATTTTTTTCTCCTCCGCCCATTTACCTTATGTTGATTCTCCTGAGTTCTGGGTTTGGGCAGCAAATTCTCTGTTTACGTCTGTTGTTTTTTTTTCTTGATGAATTTGGAAGTCCTTGATTTTATTGAATGAACATACTTTCCCCTGCAATAATATAGTTAGTCTTGCTGGATAGTTGATTCTTGGTTGTAGACCCCATTCTCTTGCTTTCCAGAATATTGTGTTCCATGCCTTCCGTTCCTTCAAGGTAGATGCAGCCAGATCCTGTGTTGTACTAACTGACTTCTTTTTAGCAGCTTGTAATATTTTTTCCTTGGTCTGGTAGTTTTTGAATTTGGCTATAATATTCCTGGAAGTTGTCAGTTGTGGATTAAATATAGGAGGTGATCTGTGGATTCTGTCAATTTCCACTTTTCCCTCTTGTTCAAGAATTTCTGGGCAATTTTCTCTGATAATTTCTTGTAAGATGCTATCTAAACTTTTTCTTTTATCATGATGTTTGGTAAACCAATAATTCTTAAGTTGTCTCTTCTAGCTCTGTTCTCCAGATCTTTGGTTGAATCAATGAGGCATTTCATATTCTCCTCAGATTTTTTAATTTTTTAAATTTTGTTTAATATATTCTTGTTGCCTTGTGAAGTCATTTGCATCTAGTTGTTGAGTTCTGTTTTTTAAAGACTGAATTTCATCCCTGGCTTTTTTGGTCATCCTTCTCTTTCTGGTCTGATTTTCTTTGTAGATCGTCTTTTGCCTTCTTTGCTTCATTTTCAAGCTGGCCAATTTTAAGACTTTATTTGCTTGTTTCAGTTCATGTATTTCCTTTTTGAAATTGTCTCCAGCCTCTCTTGATTGTTTTTTGAGTTCCTGAAGTTCTTGAGTTAATTGAATTTTGAGATCTTCCAAAGCCTCTGTCCAGTTCACTGGAACTACTTCCTCTTCTTCTATTTCTGTTTCATTTGCTCTATTTTCACTTTCTTGAAAGAAACTGTCAATTGTCATTTCTTTTCTCTTTTTCTGTTGGTTACTCATGTTTTTTTTTCCCTTCCTTGTTCTGCTAGTTTGAGCAGATGTATTTAATGATCTTTGATGAAAGATCTTCCCCCAGCTGGCAATGGAGGTTTGTAGTTACTTTCTCTGCCCTCTGAAGGCTTCTTATCTGTCCAATTGTTGGGCTTAGTCCTCCATTTATTGGATTAATCTTACTGCTTTATCTGCCCTGAGGCTAAAACCTTGAGTGGAGGGAAAAACAAACAGACAAAGGAAAAAAAATGTGGGGGGACAAGGATTATTTCACTGAACTGAGCTCTCCAGCAGATCCCCCTGAGCTGTCCACTGTGTTTGATCTGGTTTTCTTTCCTCTTGAAGCCTTGCATTCTCTATCTCAGTATGAAGAAGCCAAGCTGTCTGCAGTCTCTCTAAGCCACCATCTTCCGGGCATTTTTGCTGTGTTTCTCTGGTTTTCTCCTCTATTCACCTCTCCAGTGCCTGTGTTTTACTCCCTGAGTCTGGTGCCAGCAAGGCCCTCTCTCCCGAATGGTGTCCTCACCGGCCCTGAGATTTCCTGGGCAGCTGGAGACTCCACACAGCATGTGGAGGAGGCATCCTGGGATCCTGGGATTCCCCTTCTGTGCCCTCAGACTTGAAGTCTTTTTCTTGGCATACCTCTTTAGTTATGCTGCAGTAGGGTTCCCCCTGCTCTGTCCCGTTATTAGATTTGGTCCTCTTTCTTCTTGAAACACATTGTTTTCTATCTCGGTGTGTAAGGGTACAGAGGTTTTAAGATTTGCTCCGTCTAAGCTGCCATCTTCCAAGAGTAGTGGAATTAGATCATGATTCATCTTTCCTTGCCTTAGTGGATAATTCTTTATGATTGTGGACCAAAAAAATCAAAATTATAACTTGCTTAATAACTTCCAGTAGTCACCATCATCTCAGAGTCATCATCTTATAAATTACTATCAAGGATTTCATACTGTGAGATATCTGCAGAATAAAAGGGAAGAGAAGGAAAGGAAAAGGGAAGACATCTTAGAACAGCTACAATTAGGGAATATAAAATGAGTGATGAATAGCAAAGAAGGCTGATAAGCCATAGATAAACAAGAGGGCAACTTAAAAAAGAATAGTGTCATGAAAATGGAGAGAGAGAGCAAGAGAATATTCAGGAGGAGATATTTTTCAGTCATGTCAAGATATAGATAAAAAAATGTGAGGACTGACGGGAAAATAACATTAAATTTTACAATTAAAAATCTCAGCTATTTTTGTAGAGATTAGTTTCTATTGTGTCATGAGGCAGGTAGCCTTATTGCAAAAGGTTAAAGAGTCAATGAGATGAAAGGAAATGAAGGCAATGAAGGTAAAAGTTTTATCTTATAATTTGACTGAGAAAGGAAAGAAATATAGGATGGTAGCTTGAATATCTGCAATAGCAGCAGCAGTATTTTCTTACTAAGAATTACCTATATCAATAAAATTACAACTCTAAACCAAAACCAAATTGTTTATTATTATTAACAATGATAGCACATTTATAGCATTTAAATATATGCCAAATCATTTAAAAAATATTATATTTCAAATAAGCTCATAACCCTATGAGTTGTGTTTTTACTTTCCATGTGCATATTTGGAATCTGAAACTCCCAGAAATTGTTACTTGCCATGCTTATCCATTTAGTACAAAGGCAAGATTTGAACTCAAGTCTTCTTAACTTCAAGTCTACTGCATCATCTATCTGTCCCTATATATACCAAAATATATCAGTACGTTTTGTTGTACCAAAACCTAAAAACAAAATAAATACTTACCAATTAGAGAATGAATAAATAAATTATAATACATAGATATAATAGAAACAGGCTATAAGGAATTTGCAGACATGATGACAATAGAGAAGGCTAAACCAGAAAATCAAAATATACAATTTACAATAATGTAAATAAAAAAACCACCACTTTTGCGCTTTGGCCATGGGTGGGGGAAGTGCAGGGGGAGGGGAAAGTAGGAGCATGAATCATGTAACCATTTTAAAAATGAATATTAATAAATGATTAAAAAATTAAAAAAACAACAAAAAAACAACAACAACCACTTTAAAGCATTCAAAATGGATTTATAGTGGGCAGCTAGGTGGCTCCGTAGTTTGAGAGCCAGGCACAGAGATGGAAGGTCCTAGATTCATGTCTGGCATCAGACATTTCCTAGCTTTATGACCCAGGGCAAGCCACTTAATCCCCATTGCCTATCCCCTACCCCTCTTCTGCCTTAGAATTAATTCTAAGATAGATGGTATGGGTTTAAAAAAATGGAATTATAAAAGAATGGGTTAATCCCAAAGAAGAGAAGTGAAAAGACACATCTCCAGCCCTTTTGCAGAAATGAAGTCTTTGCATATGAAACATTATATGTAACACCATTTCTTTTTTCACTATTTTTTCTTCTGTATTTTTCTTTAAAAAAAACAAAACAAAACAAAACAAAACAAAAAATCTTTGTTTTAAGCAGAGTAGACTCCGTTTAGTCATTTTACCATTTTCTACCAAATATGTGTGTGAGCATTTTCACTTTATTCTTGTTCTAACTCAAACTGTCAAAATAAAATCTACGCAGAACAAAATATAAGGCTACATTTAGTATTGAGCCAAAACGTCATTAAAATAAAAAATCCAACATTGAAATTAAGTTTACATATGACTACGATAGTATATTAATATGTTTTGTTTTGATTTATTATATTAACAATGCTATTTATATTCAACAAAATTTATAAAATTAAGAAATTTAAAGTGAAGTCTTACAGATAACCAAAAGCATGAGTTTCCTTCTTCTAATTTTTACCAAACGACCTACATTAAATATTCAGACTTATTTTATAACTAAAGTTTACATCTTATGCTTAGATTTTCCATAGTTACAGGTATAATATAATTGCATAGTATAAAGTTTAATTTGAAGTTTGATTTGGGGCAAAAGAAAGCATTGTAATTATTGTAAGAACTTAATAAATAAAATAGAAAGAATATTATGAGTAGTATATAAATTACTCCAGGATTCACAGCAAACTTTTTTATTGTTCTTGAAAATGGGTTTGTGGAATAAAAGCACTGGAACCACTGGAATTCTAGAACAGGGAAGAACATATGGAGAAATTGAGATTAAAGACAAAAATAGAATTAAAAATGTAACAATATAAAAAATTTAGAAAGCTAAGCAATAAGAATCATAGAATGATTGCAATCAATTGCAAAGCTAACATTTAAACTT
Source organism: Gracilinanus agilis (assembly GCF_016433145.1). Lineage (NCBI taxonomy): Eukaryota > Metazoa > Chordata > Mammalia > Didelphimorphia > Didelphidae > Gracilinanus > Gracilinanus agilis. The sequence continues at coordinate 240,075,477 of NC_058133.1, forward strand.
TGGGAAATTGACACTTCCCTTGTGAGGACTATTAATTAGCCATTTTACATTTCCTATTCACTAAGTAAAGCCCACTCAAAAACAGATAGGTTCTTTTGTTCTCTCTTTAGGCAATTCTTTTTAACCTTTGCTGCCTTTGCTGCCATAACTTTTCTGATATTCATAACCTAGCTAGAAAATGCCCCTGTCTTTCAAGATTTCAAAAGACTCTGTTTGAAAGAAAAGAAGACATAAGTGGGAATCAGACCTATGCCAGAGGTAGGCAGGCTTGCTTAGGAAACCATAAACATACAAATTTCAGGGCAATATAGGGAAAAGCATCCCTAGACCCAACACTTTTGAACCTTAGAGCCTTCTTTACACTTCAGAGCTAACAGAAAGAAGAAGCATGAAAGGTATAGTCTCCCCTTTAGAATATCCAAATAACTTCTCAACATCCTTTAAAAAAAAAACCAAAACCTCACCTTCTGTCTTAGAATCAATATTATGTGGTTCCACAGCAGAAGGAGTAGGAGTAGGCAATGGGGGTTAAGTGACTTGCGCAGTTACACATAACTAAGATCACATAACTAAGGTCACACAATTAAGATCAACACCCTTTTAAAAGATTTTTGATAAAAACAAAGTCAAGCATGATTTTTATCATCATATCAGGATATGACTATTAAAATTTGAGGTGATCTTTTTTAGATATTACTATTCCATTTTAAAGTAGTCCATTAAAAAGTATAATTTAATTAATTTTATTGTTTGCAAAAGCAACTTTAATGGGGGCAGCTGAGTAGCTCAGTAGATTGAGAGTTTATCCTAGAGACAGGAGGTCCTAGGTTCAAATCTGGCCTCAGACATGTCCCAGCTGTGTTACACTTAGCCCCCCATTGCCTAACCCTTACTACTCTTCTGCCTTGGAACCAATATGCAGTATTGACTCCAAGAAGGAAGGTAAAGGTTTTTTTTTTTTTAAAAAAAGCAACTTTATTAAAAGCAAAATACTTAACTATGAACATGATGTGACTAGATCATCTTGAAAATATGACTCATAGAATAGAACTTTGTTTTACCCCTTGTGATAGTTAGAAATTAACTATGTGATAGATAGAAATGTGATAGATAGAAATTAACATATTTAATGGCATAACTATTTAACATTCCTATTGAGTTCTTATGGCTACTTTGGCTTTTTGAATGAATTTTAGTCACCATCATGTTCAAAATAATAATAATAATAATATATTAATATATAGCTTATCTATACTTAACATATTGATGTAATATATTAAAAATAATACTTTCTAAAAGAAAATTATGGTAGAGATTTCTTCAGGAGAATTATAATTCTTAGTTATCATCCTGAGAGGAAGCAGTCATAAGATACATGTGCCTGTTCTGAATTTGGTGAGTGTGAAGGATGGGACCCCTCCTGCATCACACATGGACAGAAACAAAACTAACCAAGGTTCCATGCACTTGATTGGAATTTTGGTGGAAGTTAAATTTTAACAGGGTTAAATGATTGGTGAAAGGATACAAAATAGTTTTTTGTAGTACCTTTTTTGTTTTAAATAATATACAAATTTTTTTGGTAAAAGAAATCTTATAATGATCTCTCCCATCCCCTGACTGTTTCCAATGCTTGGAATGCTATAGAATCATATTATCCACAAATGGATAATCCACAAATGGGAATAATTTTATTTCATCATTGCTATTTATGCCTTTACATTTGTTTTCTTATTTAAGTGGCTGGTTTTTCTAGGACTATGTCAAATTATTATTGTGAATGGTTATCTAATTTACAAATGGCCAAAAGCTAGGCAAGACAGCAAAATCACTAAATAGCAAACATCAGCATCTATAAAATCTCAAAGAGCTAGACTGACAAGCTGGATGTATTAAGAAAAATTAAGAACTAAATATAATTTCTTTCACTTTGGTTCAAAAATTCAACTTTATAAGTTCAAGGCAGAGGAGCAAAAAATTCACATTTTAAATATATATGTGGATATTTAAGGGATTTTGAGATCAATATGTCAAAAGTGAAATAGTAGACAAAAATAATATAATCCTGGACTGTATTGAGAAAGGTATTGATCAAGCAAAATGATAGTTCTGAGCCACTCTGTTCCAGTCTCAAGTATTATAGACAGTTCTTATATAGACCCTTTGGAAGTCTGGTGAGATCTCTTCTTAGAATAGGGGTTTTTATAGAGAGAAAATAGAGATATTTATAAAATGTATCAGCTTACAAAGGAAACAAATCATATTGAAATAATTATATTAATTTTTTTTAAGTTCCCAGGCCCCAGGTTAAGAACTCCTTAGACTAGATGATCTTTAAGGTCTTTAACAGTTCCAAATCATATGATCCTATGCAAAGTTATAATTAAACTCCAAAAACCTTAGTTGAAAATAAAATTTTTGAGGTAAAGAAGTAGATAAGCAAATTTTCTTTTATTTTCACACACTTTTTTTTTTAGCAACTGGAGAATTTCTGTAAGGGAATTTAGGAGCATAGTTTTTGTTATTGCCAGTTATCAGCACCTATGGGTATATGTGTATAAGAGAAGAGGCAAATTAGATATAATGGCATTAAGGAATAGAAAGAAGCACTAAAGCCCTTGTGGTTGCAATAATATTCCTTTACTTCCTTATAAGAAACAAATTGGGCTTTGAACAAATTGGTAGAGAGGAAGTTTCTTGCAAAGGATGACATTAACTCTGGGATTTTCAGTTTCAAAGAATTAGCAGTCTCATGAAATCTATTCAGGAAAGAATCTAGAACCTCAAACATATTTCTAGTTTATGTACATACTTTGGTTTTTCTTTCTCCAGATTTAAAAAGATTGTTCCAATACCAGAGCAGAGCATGATTCAAATGCTTTGTTACCTTCTTGAGTGTCTTCTAACAAAGGAAAACAGTCCTCCAGACTGTCCCAAGGAACTTCATGAACTTTATTTTGTGTTTGCTTCTATCTGGGCTTTTGGTGGAATGCTGATCCAAGACCAGGTAAGAGAATAGACTGGTTTCAGACATATATACTTACTTTTAAATACTAAGCTATGCAATGAGAAAGACAAAAAAAGTTTGTGATAAAACTAGTAAGATGAAGTAACAACAGATTGTAGGTTTTCTTAAATGTCAAGCTAAGGAATTTAAACTTTATTCTATAGACAATAAATAGCCATTATCATACATCAATGTCTAAACAGGAGAAATGTCCCAGGGCAATTGTTGGTGTCTAGAAGACCTCTTCTAGGAGCCAGGCCAAAGAGGCTAGAGACCCACATGTAGAGAGAGTAGCCATTACCTTAGACACAACACTAACCCTATGGAAGTGTCACTATTTTTTCATTCTAAGCAATGTTCAAAAACGGTGCTGTTAACCTTTACCATAATACATATGACTTCAGAGAATAGAATTTTATAGCATTAAAAATACATGCACTTACAAACAGTAATGTATAAAAGTACTGAATTGCAATTTCCTTTATATGTCCTAGAAGACATCCTACTTTACCTAGAATAGGCCAGCTCTACTCTAAGGTGATTTCAGAGCTTCTGAGTAAGAGTACAGAATCAATTTAATCACTGAGTCACCATACATGGTGTTGGCTCCTTCCTTTTAATCCCTGCTACAAGGAAGATTGTGACTGGAAGATCTCTTGTGTTTGAGAGTTCTGAACTTCCATGGGCTAAGCCAATTGGATATACCCACAAAGTCCAGTATCAGTAGAGGGAGGGCTAGGATGCTGGGGTGGAAGAAGGGACCAGATTACTTAAGCAGGGGCAAACAAGTCTGAAATGAAGTGGGTCAAAGTTCCCAAGTTTTTTAGTAGTGGGATTGGACCATCAATAGCCACTGTGTTCCAATTCTAGGAGAGCTAGGGAGATCCAATTTAAATCAAATTAAGCTAAAGCTTCTTGGATATTTTAAGTGCAAGAGCCAAATTTGCCTTCAAACCTCAAAAGCATAAATCTTCTCACTGAGAGTTGGATCAAAACTCAGTGTTGCTTAGGTAATATTGATAATCCTGATGATCTATGATAAGATGGATTATTACTCACCCTATCCTTGATTCTCACAGTGTCCTAATGAGGGGAAAACCAGAAGTATGGGGACTGGATGGGAGGGATTCTGAACTCATTAATAAAGCTATAGGAACAACAACAATAAAATTATATTATGTGAGGTGACATAGTGGATAGAGTACTAAGTTTGGGGTCAGAAAGAGTACTGGACTTAGAGTTAGAAAGAAATTAGTTAAAATACTACCTCAGACACTTACTGGCAATACGAACCTGGACAAGTCATTTAATCTTTCTCATTCTTAGTTTCCTCATCTCTAAAATGGAGTTAATAATAAAATGAACCTCCCAGTCTTGTTATGAAGATCAAATGAGATTACATATGTAAGATGCTTTAAAATCCTTAAAGCATTATTTGAAATGCTAGCTGTTGTGATAATGAGGATGATCACAAAAAAGTGAGAAAATATTAGTGACTACTTACCCATTTGCCCATTTCCACTTCTATACATATTTAACATAGATAATGTATATGCATATATAATATAAATAGCCAAGCAAAACAAATCGATACATCTGTCTTATCTGCAAATGCAAGTCTCATTCTGTAATGAAAGCCAAACAAAGGTACTTGTAGAAATCAGGCCACTTCCTCAAACCCCAAAACAAGTCCTCCATCTTGGCATAGATCCTTAACCCCACAGGGACTGATGATCTCCTATCCTTGTGCTTCTTTGCACTGTGCAGTGACTCATTAGTAATCCCTTCTTCTAAAATCAGACACAAATATTAATTAAAGTCCCATAATACTTAACAATCAATGGCAGTTTTCCATAGTCTAAAGCTTTGGGGTGTACAATGTTATTAGGGCTAATAGGTATTATAAACTTATTCAAAATCAAAACATTGATACTGATTCCATATAGTCAAGTAAAAAAAAAAGAAGAAAAAAATCAAATTCCAATTAGAAAGTAAGAGAAAATAATATTTAAAAAAGAAAATCATATTGCACATCCCATTAGACAATGGGTCAGTCAAACAGAGGTATATAACAAAAAGATTTCTTGCTCAAAAGTGAGATCTATTTTCTCTATAACTTGGCCATGATCCACGGTACGAGTGTACATAATTTTTTCACCTGGTAAAAGCTTGTTACAAGGTGTAGTACAACAGGTAATACAATTCTAAAGAGTACCAAAATTCTCAAAATTAGAAGAGCCCATTTCGCTACAGTAACAAACGGACCAGTTCCTTGCAGCCATGAGAAGTTCTACCATGTACCATCAGGTGTCACATGGGTCTCTACAATGACTTGCTGAATGTCATTTAAAATCCTTTGAAGCTCATGGATATTTGTCACAATTTCTCCAGATCTTTTTACATAAGAACAAGATTGATTAATAAAGGCACATGTACCTCCTCATGCAGTTGTAAGCATGTCAAGAGCCAGCTGATTTTGGAGAGCTGTTTTATAAGGAGTCAGCCTCTTAATGTAGGAAAAAGATGGTCTTAGTAGTTAGGCAGATGGCTTGAGCTACATCTTGAGCCAATCTTTCAACCTTAGCTGAGATATTTCTAACAGAGTCTATCAATACCATCCTTCCAAAATTCAGCAAGAATGCCCAGAAAAACCTTGATCTGCAGATGAAGATGCTACTGAATTTGGTCTTGACCTTTTGAGTCTAGCATGCCACCAAGAACCCAGATTCCTGACTTGTCTACCTGGCCAATATAATGGTCATGCTGGTGGAATACCAGTGGTCCACTGGTGGAATAACGTAAGCCAAACCACAAGTACTTGTACCCATCCTTGAGGAAGGGTAGAGTAAGCTAAAGAGTTACAAACATAGGTCACCAAGCCCCATGGGAAATCCTTCCTCACCCAGGATGAGGCCATAATAGTGTTAAAAGGTATGTATTTTTGGATCCCGTCCATTGCATTTCTAAGCTTTATTCTAGCACAAATAAATGTAGAGGTAGGTAATGAAATGGTGAGGTAGCACTTTAACTTGTCACCCATATTTTTACTACTACTTAACTGACCTTACTTCTCATCACACACAAGTCAAAGTAAGCAAATAGTAGTCAGAGGTAGTGATGGTCTTAGGTATCTAAAAACCACTTCTGAAGACCTGTTGAAGTCAAATGAGATTTTCAGTTTCTTAAATTCCTCAAAGATCACTGATATAGGTTGTAAACAATTTGATGGGGTCCATCCATCATCATCTATGTGTCAGTTAACAAAGGCAAAAGGAGAAAAAGGCTTTTTGAGAAACATCTGACCTTTCTGTGATGTAAGTTGTGGCAAAGTCTCATTCTTATGGACTGGAATTGTTGCCCATGACAAAACAGAGCTCCAGTGGATCTGGTGACAGACACAGCATCCATAGAGATCAATGGCTTTGCCATGGAAAAGAGTTTGTCCAGCTTGTCTGTGGAGTTTTATAATGACATATTCCTGGTCCAATCATAAGAAGAGGGTACAAAAGAGGACAATGTAACAGAACTCATAGCTAATAACTGAAATATGTGGCTAAGGGAATAAGGAAATAGGTAGGGAAGTAGAGGGGAAACACCAGTACAGCTGGGGTAAAAGTAGCCCATAGCTGATTAGGGAGAGGTAACATACTATCACACTTAGCTGGGGAAACACACAGTAACAGAAACCAACACAGCCAGGGAAACAGTTTAAATACTCAGTAGGTTCTTGTAGACTGGGAAGGAGAATACCAGGAACTTTATGAAAAGGTTGTTTAATGTTTAACAAGGGCAGGAGGGAGGTATGAGGATCAACTAATATCTTAAGTCTATGTCCAGCTATCAGAACTGTTAGGGAATGTTGACTGGGGAAAATGACTACTCTACTCTTTCTATAAGCAGCCAACTTAGGCAGGGATGACAAGGTAATGGAAATTGGGAATCTCATGTAGCATGTCCCAGGATGGTCTCACAATGAAATCAGGTCACAGGAACATTTCAGGAAAACAGAAAGTTAGTCCAATAAAGGCTAGGGAGTATAGGGTCTACTGAGCTGTCCATCAGTCTGGTAAAGCACCAAACTCAACCTAGATCTTAATCGAAGATCCCTCAGTTAATTAAAGATTAGCTCCTCTTTCCAAGATCCCAAATTAGTCCATAGGCTAGCTGAGCAGTAGCCACAGCCTCCAACACTACTCCTCACTCCTCCAGGACAAAAACTTTCATCTCTCACCAGTCTCTGTGGATAAGCCCCTGCCAACATTCTGAGTTTGGAATGTTCTCAGCTTCAGCCAGCTTTTGCTTGATCTGCTTTTTTACTCATAAGATAAGTCCTATCTACAAATTTCCTATAACACAACCAAAACATACTAAATGAAGATAATGTTGTATAACAGAACACCTTAGATTAGATTCAATTAATATGTAAACTTAAAGCAAAAAAAAATTCAAAAACAAGTAGCAAATATATGTGACAGGATACAATCACTTAGTATCATTAGAAAGAACCCATTTTACATGCAAGCAATGAATCCAAGAGTCCTTTTCTCCAATTATGATAGCTGTTGGAGTACTTCACAGTACTTGAAATGGGCCTTCTCAGGCAGGCTGAGTTCCTCTAGTGTGCTGGAAGTTCCTTATATATACCTTGTCTCCTGAGTTCAGATCATGGAGTGAGAAGTCTAGAGGCCCGTACTACAGCATCAGATTTGTGGGGTTCATGTAATTTGACCTAAAAATCCTGTATATAAGAAGCAACAGAAGTGTTCCCTCCCATAATAATGTGTATACAGAGGGAAAAGGCTTGACTAGTTTGGGGGGAAGTCCAGAAAGCATTTCAAATGGTGAGACATGTAGATCTCCCCTGGGCCTTCTGTGAAGGTAAAACATGGCTAAGGAGAGAACTTCAGTCCATTTCAAGTGACTCTCAGTGCACAATTTACCAATCATATTTTTAAGTTCTCTATTCATGTGTTCTTCTTAGCCTGAGCTCTGGGAATGATAGGGTGTGTGGAACTAGAGAGTGATCCCCAAACAAAAATAAACCCAGGATAAGACAGAGTCAGTAAAAAAAAAAAACAAACAAACAAACAAACAAAAAAAACACAAAAACCTGTCTGAATCAATGCATGCAGGTGTGCCAAAACAAAGGACTATCTCCCTCAAGAGCACCTTAGCAACAAAAGCTGCTGTGGCCTGAGTACTAGAGAAGGCTTCTAGTGAGTTAGTCCACTATAACAAGACAAACTTTATAATGTTAAGCCTTAGGCATAGTAATCAAATCAAATTGCAAATGTTCAAAAAGTATGTAAGCCAGAGGACACTCACCAAAAGCCTTGCTATGGAAGGCATATTGATTGTATGCCTGGCAAGTTGGGCAGGCTACACACACCCTGGAGACTATGTTGGTTATACCAGGGGCTATCCAGACTTTCTTTAGAGAGTCTATAATGTCCTGAGTGCCAAAGTGACCATTCTTGTGAACAGATATGCATACTTGATGATAGAAGCTTCTAGAGAGTAGGAGCTTCCCTTCAGATGACATCCATACCGCATCAATCTATTTTGCCTTAAACTTTTGTTTCCATTTTTACACTTCCTGTTCATTATAAAGAGAGAGACAAATTTGGTTCATTACTAGGTGTCTGAGCTAAAATCAACTCAGGTCCTACTAAGGCAGCAAGCTTAGTTACAGTATCTGCTAGATGTAACACTCTAAAGACAGTGAGTCTTTGATCTGAAAATGCCTGCATTCTATGCCTAACAACAATGCCTCAATTTCATGTGGGCACATTATGGTTAATGGACAACCTGTAATGATCGTTGAGGGAAACAGAAGAAATGATGTACTGGCTCAGAGGAATGAAGCAAAAAGCCCCAGATGGTAGAAGAGTTTTAAGCCTCTCTTTGATGTCACCTGGAAGTCTATAAAAAAAAGTCAGGAAAACTAGCTTCAATCGATTGCAGGTAAATGAATCAGTGGTATAAAATTACTGATGAAGATTAATAACATACCTGACTGCAAAGCTTATGATTGGTAATTAGTCACAGCTTCTGAAGATGAAGCTGGATACCTCTCTTTCCCTTCAGGCTTCCCTGTAACTCTCTTGAGGCTGCCTCTTTCACTATAGTTGTCAGGTCAAAACAGAAGGTCAGTAGATAGTTTAAGCTTTGTAACAAAGGTTTTACTTAGGATGTTTAAATAATCAGGGAAACTGTGGGAAGGGAAGATGGTTTAGGAAACACTAAATAAATTCTAATCCTACCCCAAAGGTATTAAGTCCAACAGTTTCAGAATGCTGAGGCAGGGCTGGGCCAGGCCTCATAGGCCTGGTGGAGTTGACACTGCTTGCCTATAAATGAATCAGGTTGCAGCTTGATTGAAGAGAATTAGTTCTATAAATCTTCTGTATATAATTTGAAGATAACAATAGTTTGATGAATGTCAGTTAACCGTAAGACTAAGTAGTAATACTGTAATCTCAAGGTATACTGGTTAATCCCTAGTCCACTCAATAAATTGAGGAGAGAGAGGTTTCGCCTACCCACGCAAAACCCCTGGCTCCAGACTGAGTCAGTCCGGCTTGAGCTCTCTCTCTCTTATATAGGGCAATCCCAACCAACAATGGGTCTCATGCCCTGGCATGGCATCAGGAATCTCCCAAGATTCAAATGTTTCAACTGCCAGCCCTGCCCCCAGACATGGCTTCTTGCAATTCTTACAAAAACTTAACTTGCAACCCTAACATTAAATCAGCAGATTTAGTTACTAACAAAGCTGTGGTGGCTACACCTCTAAGATAGGGTGGTGCTCCTGCAACTACTGGGTCTAGCAACTGGAAGGCTGAACAGGACCCAAAGTTTGAGTTAAAACATCTGAAGCTACCCCTTCTGTTCATATACATACACAGTAAATGTCTTTGTGTAATCTGGAATTCTTAAGAGTGTGGGCAGACAGGATGGCTTCTTTTAATTTTTTTAAACATTTATTAATATTCGTTTTTAACATAGTTATATGATTCATGCTCCTACTTTCCCCTTCACCCCCCACAACACCCCCCAATAGCCGACGCACATTTCCACTGGTTTTATCATGTGTCATTGATAAAAACCTATTTCCAAATTGTTGATACTTGCATTGGTGTGGTGGTTTCGAGTCCACATCCCCAATAATGTCCGCATCAAGCCATGTGTTCAATCAGTTGTTTTTCTTATATGTTTCCTCTCCTGCAGTCCTTCCTCTGAATGTGGGTAGCATTCCTTTCCATACATCCCTCAGAGTTGTCCTGTGTCATTGCATTGCTGCTGGTACAGAAGCCCATTACATTCGATTTTACCATAATATATCAATCAGTCTCTGTGTACAGTGTTCTTCTGGCTCTGCTCCTCTCACTCTGCATCAGTTCCTGGAGGTCTTTCCAGTTCACCTGGAACTCCTCCAGTTTATTATTACTTTGAGCACAATAGTATTCCATCACCAGCGTATACCACAATTTGTTCAGCCATTCCCCAATTGAAGGACATACCCTCCTTTTCCACTTTTTTGCCACCACAAAAAGCGCAGCTATAAATATTGTCATACAAGTCTGTTTATCTATGATCTCTTTGGGGTACAAACCCAACAAAGCTATGGCTGGATCAAAGGGCAGGCATTCTTTTATAGCCCTTTGAACATAGTTCCAAATTGCCAGCCAGAATGGTTGGATCAGTTCACAACTCCACCAGCAATGCATTAATGTCCCAATTTTTCCACATCCCCTCCAGCATTCATTACTCTCCCCTTCTTTCATTTTAGCCAATCTGCTAGGTGTGAGGCGATACCTCAGAGTTGTTTTGATTTGCATTTCTCTAATTATTAGAGATTTAGAACACTTTCTCATGTGCTTATTGATACTTTGGATTTCTTTACCTGAAAATTGCCTATTCATGTCTCTTGCCCATTTATCAATTGCGGAATGGCTTGATTTTTTTATACAATTGCTTTAACTCCTTGTATATTGGAGTGATTGGACCCCTGTCAGAGTTTTTTGTTATAAAGATTTTTTCCCAATTTGTTGTTTCCCTTCTGATTTTGACTACATTGTTTTTGTTTGTACAAAAGCTTTTAGTTTAATATAATCAAAACCATTTAATTTACATTTTGTAATTTTCTCTAACTCTTGCTTGGTTTTAAAATCTTTCCTTTCCCAGAGATCTGACAAGTAAACTACTCTATATTCACTTAACTTATTTATAGTTTCCCTCTTTATATTCAAGTCGTTCACCCATTCTGAATTTATCTTGGTATAGGGTGTGAGGTGTCGATCTAAACCTAATCTCTCCCATATTGTTTTCCAAATTTCCCAGACATCTTTGTCAAATAGTAGATTCAAGTCCCAAAACTTGGGATCTTTGGGTTTATCATACACTGTCTTGCTGACGTCATTAACCCCAAGTCTATTCCACTGATCCTCCCTTCTGTCTCTTAGTCAGTACCATATTGTTTTGATGACTGCTGCTTTATAGTACAGTTTAATATCTGGTACTTCTAGGCCCCCTTCCTTCACATTTTTTTTTCATTATTTCCCTTGATATTCTTGATCTTTTGTGATTCCAAATGAAATATGTTAATAGTTTTTTCTAATTCAGTAAAGAAGTTTTTTGGTAGTTTGATAGGTATGGCGCTAAATAGGTAAATTAATTTGGGTAGAATGGTCATTTTTATTATGTTAGCTCATCCTACCCAAGAACAATTAATGGCTTTCCACTTGTTGAGATCCAGTTTTATTTGTTTGGAAAGTGTTTTGTAGTTGTTTTCGTATAATTGCTGTGTTTGTTTTGGTAGATAGATTCCCAAGTATTTTATATTGTCTAGGGTGATTTTAAATGGTGTTTCTCTTTCTACCTCTTGCTGCTGTGATATATTGGAAATATATAGAAATGCTGATGATTTATGTGCATTTATTTTGTATCCTGCAACTTTGCTAAAGTTGTTGATTATTTCTACAAGCTTTTTAGTTGATTCTCTAGGATTTTTTAAGTAGACCATCATATCATCTGCAAAGAGTGATAGCTTAGTGTCCTCATTGCCTATTTTGATACCTTCNATTTATTTTGTATCCTGCAACTTTGCTAAAGTTGTTGATTATTTCTACAAGCTTTTTAGTTGATTCTCTAGGATTTTTTAAGTAGACCATCATATCATCTGCAAAGAGTGATAGCTTAGTGTCCTCATTGCCTATTTTGATACCTTCCATTTCTTTTTCTTCTCTAATTGCTACTGCTAGTGTTTCTAGTTCAATGTTAAATAATAGAGGAGATAATGGGCATCCTTGTTTCACTCCAGATCTTATTGGAAAGGCTTCTAATTTATCCCCATTGCATATGATGCTAGTTGATGGTTTTAGGTATATACTGTTTATTATTTTTAGGAAAGGTCCTTCTATTCCTATACGTTTCAGTGTTTTCAATAGGAATGGATGCTGTATTTTGTCAAAGGCTTTTTCAGCATCTATTCAGATAATCATGTGATTTTTGTTTGTTAGACTGTTGATATGGTCAATTATGTGGATGGTTTTCCTAATGTTGAACCATCCTTGCATTCCTGGTATAAAACCCACCTGATCATGGTGGATGACCTTCTTAATTACTTGCTGGAGTCTCTTTGCTAATATTCTATTTAAGATTTTTGCATCTGTGTTCATTAGGGAGATTGGTCTATAGTTTTCTTTCTCTGTTTTTGATCTCCCCGGCTTTGGAATCAGTACCATATTTGTGTCATAAAAGGAATTTGGTAGGACTCCTTCTTTGCTTATCATATCAAATAATTTGTAAAGTATTGAGATTAGTTGCTCTTTGAATGTCTGATAGAATTCACTTGTGAATCCATCAGGTCCTGGTGATTTTTTCTTAGGGAGTTCTTTGATGGCTTGTTCAATTTCTTTTTCTGATATGGGATTATTTAGGTATTCTATTTCTTCTGCTGTTAATCTAGGCAGTTTATATTTTTGTAAATATTCATCCATATCTCCTAAATTGTTATATTTGTTGCCATATAATTTTGATGAAATAATTCTTAATGATTGCCTTAATTTCCCCTTCATTAGAGGTGAGGTCTCCCTTTTCATCTTTAATACTGTCAATTTGGTTTTCTTCTTTCCTTTTTCTTATTAGATTGACCAGTACTTTGTATATTTTATCTGTTTTTTCAAAATACTAGCTTCTAGTCTTATTTATTAATTCAATAGTTCTTTTACTTTCGATTTTATTAATTTCTCCCTTAATTTTTAGTATTTCTAATTTAGTTTTCATCTGGGGATTTTTAATTTGCTCACTTTGTAATTTTTTGAGTTACATGCCCAATTCATTAATCTCAGCTCTCCTTAATTTGTTAATATATGCACTCAAGGATATAAATTTCCCCATTAGTACTGCCTTAGCTGCATCCCACAGAGTTTGGTAGGATGTCTCATCATTGTCATTCTCTTCAATGAAATTGTTGATGGTTTCTATGATTTCTTCTTTGACAAATTGGTTTTGGAGAATCATATTATTTAATTTCCAATTAGTTTTTGATTTGCCTGTCCAGGTGCCCTTACTAATTATTTTTTTTTGTTGCATTGTGATCTGAGAAGTTTACATTTATTATATCTGCTCTTTTCGATTTCTTTGCAATATTTCTATGCCCTATTACATGGTCAGTCTTTGTGAATGTACCATGTGCAGCTGGAAAAGAAGGTGTATTCCTTTTTGCCCCTATTTATTTTTCTCCACATATCAATTAAATCTAATTTTTCTAGGACTTCATTCACCTCTCTTACCTCTTTCTTATTTATTTTTTGGTTTGATTTTTCTCAATCTGAAAGAGGAATATTTAGATCTCCCACTAGTATGGTTTTACTATCTATTTCCTTCTTGAGCTCTGCCAGTTTCTCCTTTAGGAATTTGCATGCTATACCACTTGGTGCATATATATTGAGCAGTGTTATTTCCTCATTGTTTATACTGCCTTTAATCAAGATGTAATGGCCTTCCCTGTCTTTTTTAATCATATATATTTTTACTTTGGCTTTGTCAGAAATCACAATTGGCACTCCTGTCTTCTTTTTCTCATTTGATGCCCAAAAGATTTTGCTCAAGCCCTTAACCTTAAATTTGTGTATGTCCACCCACCTCATATGTGTTTCTTGTAGACAACATATGGTAGTATTTTGGTTTCTAATCCACTCTGCTATTTGCTTCCATTTTATGAGCGAGCTCATCCCATTCACATTCAGAGTTATAATTATCAGTTGTGCATTTGCTGACATTTTCGTATCCTCCCCTATTCCTACCCCTTCTTCTTAAACTATTTCCTTTTAAACCAGTGATTTGTTTTAAGCTGGTATCCCTTATCCCCTCCCTTGATTAACTTCCCTTTCTACTCCCTCCCTTATTATTCCCCTTTTTATCTTTAAAGGCCTTTTGAATTTCCTCCCCCTTCTTCTCCCCTCCCTTTTTTGACCTCCCTACTACCCTACTCCCCTTGGTTTAACCCTTCTGTCTTTCTCAGTAGTGTTAGATAGAGTTTTATATCCCAATGGATAATATAGCTACTCTTCCCTCTCCAGCTTGATTACACTGAGAGTAAGGTTTATATATTGCCTCTTAATGCTCTCTTCCTCTCCTTCTTATAATAGTATTTTCCCCTCCCCTTCCCATGCCTTCTTTGTGTGTAATAGAATATCCTATTTTTCTCATTCCCTCAAATTTCTCTTGGTGTCCCCTGCTATTTACCCCCCTCTTTCCCACCCCCCACATCATCTTAGACCATTTAGTATTCTACCCTCTCCCTATGAATTATTCTTCTGATTACTATAATAGTGAATACTATAATAGTGAATTGAGTTCACTACAGAGAATTATACATAGCATTTCTCCACAAAGGAATACAGATAATTAGATCTTACTGAGGCCCTTAAAAAGGCAAATTTAAAAATTATGAGTTTTCTTTCTTTCCCCTCTGTTTCTTATTTACCTTTTAATGTTTCTCTTGATTTTTGTAGTTGAATATCAAACTTTCCATTTAGTCCTGATCTTTTCTGTGCAAATACTTGGAAATCTTCAATTTTCTTGAATGTCCCTACTTTCCCCTGGTAGTATATAGTCAGTTTCGATGGGTAATTGATCCGTGGCTGAAGGCCCAGCTCTCTTGCCTTTCTGAATATCATATTCCAAGCCTTGCAGTCTTTTAGCGTGGAGGCTGCCTGATCCTGTGTGATCCTGATTGGTGCTCCTTGATATTGAATTGTCTTTTTCTGGCTTCTTGTAAGATTTTTTCTTTATTTGAAATCTCTTGAATTTCGCTATTATATTCCTGGGTGTTGACTTTTCTGTGTCCAGTGTAGAGGGTGATCTATGGATCCCTACAATGTCTATATTGCCCTCTTGTTGTAGAACTTCAGGACAATTTTGCTGAATAATTTCTTTTAGTATGGAGTCCAAGTTTCTGTTAATTTCTTTTTTTTCTGGAAGACCAATGATTCTCAAATTGTCTCTTCTAGACCGGTTTTCTTGGTCTGTCACTTTCTCATTGAGATATTTCATGTTTCCTTCTATTCTATCCATCCTTTGACTTTGTTTTATTTGTTCTTGTTGTCTTGATAGCTCATTGGCTTCTAATTGCTCAATTCTAGCCTTTAGGGACTGGTTTTCAGCTATAATCTTTTGGTTTTCGGCTATTTATTTTGGTTTTCCTTTTCAATCTGGTCATTTCTGGTGTTCAATTTACTTATCAGTTCATTTGATTTCTTAGCCTCACTTTCCAATCGCAAAATTCTGCCTTTTAAACTGTTATTTTCTTGCCTAATTTCCTTTTGAGCTATTTCCCATTTCTCTAGCCAAATCTTTTCCAACTTTTTCGTCATCTCATATTTGAACTCTTCAAGTGCTTGTGACCATTTTTCATTATTTTGGGAGGGTCCGGATGCATGTTTGTTCTCCTCTTCTGTTTGCTCAGTTGTCTGGATTTTCTCTGTGTAAAAGTTGTTGAGTGTTAAAGATTTCTTCTTGTTGTTAATCTTTCTCTTTTGGCCTTCCTGATTCTGGTCAGCCCAGCCTGTTCTCAGGTTTATCCTCACGCTGATTCAGGTCTGGTTTTTCTCAAGGTCAAGCGCCCTGGTGGACCCCTTGCTTGGTCCTCTGCCAGAGGCTCCTTTACAAGTCTCAGGGCGCTGCTTCCACAGTTGTATACCTGTCTGCACTGGTTCCTCACTCAGGGTTTCAGAGCCTTTGGTCATGGGCGCCTGTGTCCACCTCTGCTCGCGCCTGCGCTCTGTGTCTGCGCTCAAAGTCCGTGCGCGTTCTTTAGCCTTTTGGGGTCCTAAGTCTTGCTGCTCTCAGGAACAGGCCCTGGAGCTGCCAATGACTCAATGGGTGCCCCAAACTTGCTCTATTTCTCTTGAGCTGTCTTTGGCGTTGTAGGTGGTGTGGTGTGTGTGTGTGGGGGGCGGGGGGGTGTTGCTCAGCCCGAGATTTAGTGAGAGCTGTTTCACCCCTTTATAGCATGGAAATGCCCCGATTCCACGTACCTTCCACACTGTGCCCTGTTGTGGTGTCCCTCCATTCATCTGGATTTGTTTTTTTTCCCCTTGAGGAGTCCTGTATGCTTTGGTTAGGAGAGGTTAAGTGCTGCTTTTTACTCTGCCGCCATCTTAACCAGGAGCAGCTTGTTTTGATTTTGAGAGAGCTGACAAGTATTCTGCATCTAATTGGAGCAATTCAGGGGTTGAATTTTTTTTGTTGGAAGAAATTTAGTAATTTCCCCATAGCAAGGGATCCACTGCCCACAAAACCCCTATTGCTCCTAAAATTGCCCTCAACTGCTTTTTAGTAGAGAAGGCAGTCAGTTTCTGAATAGCTTCAATGCACTTGGGGGAAATGGAGAGGGCTCCAGCAGTTAGAACAAAACCTAAATATTTTACTTTTGGGGACATATCACTGAACCTTGCCTTAGGGACCTTGTGGTCTTTCCTATGTAGCTTCAAGAGAAGATGCTTGCTAATTTAAGAAGATCTAAGACTTCTTGCAAAGAAGATGTCTGGCACACTGGTGCATCTGGTGTGGCTAAGAGTAAATCATCCACGAATTCTTTTAAACAGCTCTTCTGAAAAATGAGATTATCTAAATCCTGTCTTAAAATTTGTGAGAACAGAGTAGAGCTGTTGATAAACCCTTGTGATAACCTTGATCATGTCCATTGAGAGCCTTTCCAGATAAAGGTAAATATATTCCTAGAATTTTCATGGATAGGGATTGAGAAAAATCCACCACAAGTCCACCACAGTAAAATATGTGACTATGCTCGAAATAGATGAAATAATTGTAACTGGGTTGGGAACCACAGGGTGTCTCTTTATGATGTAATTATTTACAGCTCTTAGATCTTGTACAAATTTTTAAATAGGTTTTCCATTTGGTTCTGGCTTTGGCTTCTTTGCAGGGAGAATAGATGTATTATATTCAGATTTACATGGAATTATTATCCCTTGCTCAGTTAATGAATCCATCTCTGGGGAAATTCCTTCTCCTGTCTCTCTTGATAGGGGATACTGAGGGATGGAAGGACGTGGGCTACCTTTTATCCTAATCTGAATAGGAACCACTGACTTAAGTATACCTACATTGGGACAAAAATGTGGCATAGAGAGACTCAAGGATGTATGCTGAGATTTCAAAGGTGGGGAGCTCCTTCACCTCCTGACTGTCTGAAAGCAGGACTGGGAACAAGGTTAGAGATTCCTCAGGCAATTCTAGCATCATAGAGTCATCTGGGAAGCATGTTATCATAGCTCTAAATTTTCATAAAAGGTCTGTCCCTAGTTAGTTTGTAGAGGAATTAGACATTAAAAGGAAAGAATATTCTACTGATAGGGATCCCCCAGATAAAATTCAAGTAGATAGTTTCTGAACATTTTGGGTTGTTTCTAATACACCTACTACATTTAAAGAACTAATAGAATTATATTCTGAATCAGTTTTACTCACTAATATTGACCTGGAAGTTCCAGTATCTAGGAGGCAGTCATAATAAGTGTTCCCAACTTTTAGGGTCATATAAAGCTTTTTATTTTGGGAAGGGGAATAGACTGGGATGACTGGCATTAAAACATCAAGATCAAGGGCAGCTAGGTAGCTCAGTGCATTGAGGACAGAGACAGTAGGTACTGAATTCAAATCTGGCCTCAGACATTTCCTAGCTATGTGACTCTGGGCAAATCACTTAACCCCCATTGCCTAGCCCTTACCACTCTTCTGCCTAAGAATCAATACACAGTATTAATTGTAAGATGAAGGGTAAGGGTTTAAAAAAAATCAGGATCTGGGAAGTCAAAGGTTTCACACACACACACACACACACCATCATAAAGATCTCTAGCTATTCCTCTGGGGCTCCCTATATTGAGAGGGGACTCCACAGTGAGCATAAGCTCCATGATGGATGTTTTGATACAGGTTATGATTTTCCTTATTTGAATTACTAGCCCTATTGGGGTTTCTATCATTATTATTCCTCCAGATTCTGTTCCTATTTTCTTCGTTCCTTTCTACAATTCATAGCTACATGACCTTGTTTCCCACAAAAACAGCATGTTATTGGTTGCCTCATTGAATCTATCAATTGGTTATTGGTTGGATAACTCCTTTGAAGGAATCTATGATCCTCTGCCTCTCCTTCAGCTCTTTCCTTTTCTCATCTCTCTAATTCGACTTTTTCTTTCTCTTCTTTCCAATTAAACTTTTCCTTTTCTCATTTTCCTTCTCAGCTTTATCTCTTTCTTACCTTTCATGACTTTCAAAGACATATAATTCTGTCCTCTTGTAAGTTTTACAATTAATGCTTTGGCTAAATATATGAAAATTGTAAATCTTTTATTCATAAAAGAGGTGGAAAGAATGAAAGAGAAATACAAAAGGGCAGAGAAGACATTAACCTATCTAACTAAATATTGTTCTAGTGTTTGGCTCAGCCAGGACTTATTAAACTTCAATCAGATTTAAACTATGTCCAGAAGAAAGGAAGGGAAAACCAGCTATCCACTGTAAAAGATATAGGCACCAGGGATGTTAAAATATAACCTAATGGTTTGTGGGTACACACACTGTGTTGAAGGAGAGACAGGACCAGGATAGGGAAACCAGAGTTTCCTAAGCTAAGCTGGTATTAACTGTTAACAGTCAGAATGGCAGTTAAGCTAACGGTCTCCCAGTTCACCACTGGACCAGAGTCTATGGAACCAGCAGGCAAGGTAAAAGGGTTTAACAGTTTTAATTATGTTTGACTAAATAAAGGTGGGATAGGGAATTCTACACTAAAACCTCAATGGCAAAACCACAGGGCAAGGGGTGGACTTAACTTCTCTAATCTTAGTGACATAAGCAGGCAGAGCCCAAAGGAGCTGTTCTGGAGTCTCTGGGGAGGCTACTTCAAACCTGGTTCCAGCCAGGTTTGACCAGCACAGCTAAAGGGACTGAGGGTGGCTTTGAGGGTTCTCACGGTTAACCACAGATGATCAAAGGATGCCAAAAGCCAAGGTGGTCCAAGATATCCAAGTAGAGAGAGTGTGCTTGAGATGCTGTCCACCAGGTCCCAAACTCCTCTTCCACTTGGTGCTGCTCTGTAGGTCTTGTCCACTTGTTAGAAACCACCACCACTCAGGATCCCAGGGAATCAGGATGCAGGTCTGAGATCTCCCAGGGATAGCAACAGTTTGTGTCAACCACTAATGGAGTCTCTCTCAGAGCACCAGCAACTTCTTGCTCCTTCATTTCATCTTGGAATGCTCCAGTCCTTCTTGCTACTTAATACTTAATTAATTACTAACTAATCTTCCTCACAACATTAACCTTCAATCAGATTTAAACTATGTCCAGAAGACAGGAAGGGAAAACCAGCTATACACTCACCCAAGTTCCCTCCAAGAGGCAGGTCAAGACAATGACTGGAGCTGAAGACAACTCCTGAGGCTTTCTTGGAGTTCACTCTCCACTGGACTCCACTTTTTGCTAGCTTTTATGGTGACTTCTTGTCTCCTCCCCTCTTCACAGGAGCCAATCACACTTTCCAAATTGTCTAGCACAGTACAGGGGGCAATGTTTCTGGGAACTAGTTCGTACCTTCTAAAGGCATGAATACTCATCAAAAGGGTTCACATTTTCTGAGGGTGTGAACAAATTTCTGACTGTTTGAGTTAGAAAAGAGTGGAACTCTCCAAGTATCTTGCTGGCTTCTCACCTAACACTAGGTTGGGTGTGAATTCACTAAGTGGTTTTCAAGCTTTTCCACCTAGTTCAAGCTTGTGTTGATTCAAAGTTTTTAAAAAAATTTTTTAAACCCTTAACTTCTGTGTATTGGCTCCTAGGTGGAAGAGTGGTAAGGGTGGGCAATGGGGGTGAAGTGACTTGCCCAGGGTCACACAGCTGGGAAGTGTCTGAGGCCGGATTTGAACCTAGGACCTCCCGTCTCTAGGCCTGACTCTCAATCCACTGAGCTACCCAGCTGCCCCCAAAGTGTTAATTCCAATTAGCCAAAAGAGAATAAAGGATTCTCTTTTCACAAGTGTGAACTCAAAAAAACCCAAGAATTCCCTTTTACACTCTAATTGTTCTATGTCTGGGCTAGGTGAGTCTGGGCAATTGTTCTGAAAATATTATTACTATATCGGGAACAATGATTTACAAAATGATACCTTATGATTCTAGAGTCATTCTCTCTGAAGACATCCAGACCAAGATACCTAGACCTTAGGTCAACGATTCTGTCATAAAACTGTGATGATGTCTCATCTTTTTCCTGTCTTAAGTGGTCAAAATTTAGTCCAATTACTTGGTCTCGCAGAGCAAACTTTCATTCTCTTTGGTAAAGTGTCCCTGGCCTCACATAAATGTACATAATCTTTGGCTAAGTTGTGGTTCCATTGGGGATTTTCCAAGGGCCAATGTACTGCATTGTTATTTTGGGACCTGTTCACAATAGATAGGATCATGTTCCTCTCACCTTCCATAACCAGAACATGAAGCAAATCTGTAACATCTGCCCAACTTGGGTTATGTGTCCTTAATATACTTTCAAACTTTTTAATTGCTGTCATAGATTTGATGAGATCAAAGGCAGGAGTTTTCTCAATGAATCTATTAATATCTTGTGGAGAAAAAGATGTATCATGTCTAATATTTATGAAATTCCCTCTTCTATCATGAGTGGGAATATCCCTTAGTGGGGAAAGGCCTGTATTGGACTTGTCTGTGGTTCCTGGTGCTTGGCTTCTTATTTGGGTGGAGATGGAGCACAATGTCCATGGTATGGTGGGGGAAGGGGGAGAAGAGGGAGAAAGGGAGCAGAAGCCTGGGTGGAGAGAGGGGGAGGGGGAGGTTGGGCAGGAAGAGGAGGAGGGGGATGCTGGGTGGAGTGAGGGAGAGGGAGAGGGAGAGGCTGGGCAGTAGGGAATAAAAAACCAGGCAAGGCAAGAGCAAGGGTGGGCAGGGTAAGGCAGAGGCTGGGCAGGATAAGAGTTAGATGGGAAGGGGGGGCAGGTAGAGAGGAGACCAAAGATAGGATGGGAGGAAAGGAGGTGGGCAGGGTGGAAGGTGAGAGGGGTATGTCAGGGGGAAGTGTCAAAGGAGTCAGGTCAGGATGAGCTGGATCAAGAGAAAAAATAGCCTCATTGCAGGCGAGCTGGGAAGAAGCCAGAGTGCCATTTTTTTTAGATTTAACCAAAAGGTTTTTGGTAGTACTCAGCTTGTTTGAAACAACAAGGTGATCTGCCCAGAACCTCCGGTAGGAAGATTCTCTGGAATCTTTACTGCCAATGGCTAGTTTCAATCCTTTTATAATCTCAAAGTCAAAAGAGCCAAAGCAGGGCCATTTTGTCTCCTTTGACATCAAAGGCTCTTTAGGAAAACCTGGTTCATCCCAACTGCTTAGTACTTTATTCAGTGTCGAGCCCCTGGGAACCCTGCCTAACTTTCTCATAATGTAAGAAGAACTTAATTGCTCATCTGATCAGAAGCTGCTGCTTTTGTTCCCTGAATTTAGAAAAATCCCTAGTCTTTCTTCCCTATTGTCCTTCTGTCAGTGTTTTTGGGTGCTCCTGCTATGGCTGCTGTTGCTGCTGAGGAAGAAAAACCCCAACTTAGGTGGGGGGGGGGAGGTTAGAGTTTGGGTCCAGCAGCAGCTGTGTGACACTGGGGCTAGGGCCCCTGTGTGATCGATGAAATCAAATAGTTAAAGGATACCAAAACATTTCCAATACTCTAATTTTAAAAAGCAGATACAACTTTCTTTAAGCTTGTTTTAAAAGGCAACAAAGCTGCACGTTGGCATTTCCATACTTTTTAAAGTAGTCTGCTATGTATTAGTGGGATATAGATGTAGGTTTAAATAAGAAATTTATGCAAGACAATAAAAGTTTTGAAATGATCAATTATGAATTGATATACCCAGCTAATTAATTAGTGTATTTATTTTTATTTATTTTTGAATGGTAGATTTAAATAATACCTTCTCCGTTGTTGTTATTATTTCATTGCATTTTATTAATTTTATTTTGTTTAATAGTATTTAATTGTTATTTAATTTTATTTATAAATTGCTTGCATTTTCATTATTGGACAGTAGGTGGCACTGTGCTGGCCTGTGGGCTCCTTGGTCAAGGGGTAGAGTCTCTCAGGACTTGGGGAGGGGCTGGGGAGAAAAGCCCATCCACAGGCACTGAAGTTTGGGGAGGGAAAAAAAAGGGGGAAAATTCCCACCTGGGCAAACACACAACCTGGTTTGCATGCTTTTGCAGAGAATGGAAGGAGAACGCTGGGATGGAAAGGGCAAAGGTTTACTTACGGGGCCCTCTATAGCCCTGAAGAGGAAAAGTGGGGTGGAGGATGGCCGCTGTTGGGCCACGTGGGGGCTGGGCACATCCACATCCCACACCCCCCATGCTCCTGGACGCTGAGGCCAGGGCTGTCGGTCTGAGTGGAGAGGACACAGGGTTGGGCCAGGGTGGTGGCAGAGCTGCTCAACTGGAGTTCAGGTTGCAGTCTGCTGACCCACCTGATCAAGCGGTGGTCCAAGTCAAAGTTGGGGACACAAGCCTAGAGTGAGAAATGGTTGGGGGAGTGGGATGGGGGGGGGGGTGAGAGAAGAAGCCAGTTCAGGTTAGTCTGAGCTTGAGCCGTGGTGGAGTTAGCCAGAGCTGATCCTATAGCACTGAACACAGCCATTGGGAGGAGATAAACCTAAACCTCAGAGGGAAATAATTGTAACAAAAATCTCACCAGTCTTGAGAAGTCTCCACAGTGGCAAGCAGCAGCTGCTTGGCTTGGCATAGCTTTCCCCTCTAAACTCCTAATTTCATAGAAAGTTCTTTTGCCCTTCGTAAATTGCCAAAACTGTTAGATTTAGAATAGTAGTCGGTCCTTAGATTTTAATAAAATTTATTAGAATTATTTGGATAGATAGAAGGTGAGAGAAAGAGATAGAAAAGGGGCCCTAATCTAACTTTTCCATGTGGCTCCTCCAGAAGACCCTCCATGTGACTCCTCCCGAAGACCGGGGCAGGCATGTTTTGGGCAGAGCACCAGAGATAGAGAGTTAATTTCCTGGTTAGCTCTTTTTATATCCTCCTGCCTCCCTTTCTCTGTGCTTGAGTCTGGGTCAAGTTCAAGCTCACACCAGGTATGCAGGTAGTTGATAGGAGATGATGTCACCTGTGTGAATCCCAAGAAAGGAGGAGGGTACATTTCCTTTGCACATGCATAAGTCACAAACAACACAAGATTTCTTGAAGGATCTAACAACAGAAATAATATTGTTCTATTACCCTATGATTGTTAATATCAAATGAGTCATAAAATGGAAAACTATGCTCATCAAAAGTTTTTACCACTATCAGGGAGGTTATCCAGCATAGAACCAAAATGAAAAAAGGATTCTGTTCCTGCTTACAAATGATATTGTACTGGCTTTTTAACCTTTGTATTACTATCATACCTTCCTAATTGAGATCTATGATCTCCCAAAAGAGGTCAGCCTGACTATTCAAACAGGAAAAATCCAAAAGAATATTTCCTTCTCAGGCTGTAATGGACAATTGAATAGATTACCCAGTACTATCTGTATCTTGTGCAGACTGCAAGTAGACACTGAGTTGGGATCAGAATTGAACAGAAGAAAAAGTGTGTATTGCCTTTTGAAAACTGTATAAGGTTTTTAATGACATCTGAAAGAAAGCCCATTTATTTTATTTTTTAAATCCTTATCTTCTGTTTTTGAATGAATACTAAGTATCAGTTCAAAGGCATTAGAACAGTAATGGATAGAGAAGCAATGAGGATTGTGACTTACACAGGGTCACATAGCTAAGAAGTATCTGAGGCTGGATTTGATCCCAGGACTTCCCACTCTAGAAATGGCTCTTTATCCATTGAGCCATCTAACTGACCCCAATTTGTTTTTTTTATTTTTGTTATTGTTGTTGTTTTTAAAACATTTATTAATATTTATTTTTTAGAAAAGTTAACATGGTTACATAATTCATGCTCTTACTTTCCCCTTCACCCCCCAGGATCCCCCCCTGGCTGATATGTATTTCTACAGGTTTTAACATGTGTCCTTGATCAAGACCTATTTCCAAATTGTTGATAGTTCCATTGGTGTGGTAGTTTCGAATCTACTTCCCCAATCATGTCTGCATCAACCCATGTGTTCAAGCAGTTGTTTTTCTTCTGTTTCCACTCCTGCAGTTCTTCCTCTGAATGTGGGTAGCATTCTTTACCATAAGTCCCTCAGAATTGTCCTGGGTCATTGCATTGCTGCTAGTACAGAAGTCCATTACATTTGATTTTACCACAGTGTACTGGTCTCTGTGTACAATGTTCTTCTGGCTCTGCATCAATTCCTGGAGGTCTTTCCAGTTCATATGGAATTCTTCCAGTTTACTATTCCCTTGAGCACAATAGTATTCCATCACCAGCATATACCACAATTTGTTCAGCCACTCCCCAATTGAAGGGCATACCCTCCTTTTCCACATTTTTGCCACCACAAAAAGCATAGCTATAAATATTTTTGTACAAGTCTCCTTATCTATGATCTCTTTGGGGTACAAACCCAACAATGGTACGGCTGGATCAAAGGGCAGGCATTCTTTTATAGCCCTTTGAGCATAGTTCCAAATTGCCAGCCAAAATGGTTGGATCAGTTCACAACTCCACCAGCAATGCATTAACGTCCCAATTTTGCCACATCCCCTCCAGCATTCATTACTCTCCCCTTCTTTCATTTTAGCCATTCTGCTAGGTGTGAGTTCTTTTCATTTGTATTTCTCTCATTATTAGAGATTTAGAACACTTTCTCATGTGCTTATTGATACATTTGATTTCTTTACCTGAAAATTGCCTATTCATGTCTCTTGCCCATTTATCAATTGGGGAATGGCTTGATTTTTTACACAATTGCTTTAACTCATTGTATATTTGAGTAATTAGACCCCTGTCAGAGTTTTTGTTATAAAGATTTTTTTCCAAATTTATTATTTCCCTTCTGATTTTGGCTACATTGTTTTTTTTTGTACAAAAGCTTTTTAGTTTGATATAATCAAAATCATTTATTTTACATTTTGTAATTTTCTCTAACTCTTGCTTGGTTTTAAAATCTTTCCTTTCCAAGAGATCTGACAAGTAAACTATTCTAAGTTCACTTAACTTATTTATACTTTCCTTCTTTACATTCAAGTCAATCGCCCATTCTGAATTTATCTTGGTATAGGGTGTTAGATGTTGATCTAAACCTAATTTCTCCAATATTGTTTTCCAATTTTCCCAGCAGTTTTTGTCAAATAGTGGATTCATGTCCCAAAAGTTGGGCTCTTTGGGTTTATCATACACTGTCTTGCTGATGTCACTCACCCCCAAGTCTATTCCACTGATCCTCCCTTCTGTCTCTTAGCTAGTACATACCGTTTTGATGACCGCTGCTTTATAGTACAGTTAATATCTGGTACTGCTAGGTCCCCTTCCTTCACATTTTTTTTTCATTATTTCCCTTGATATTCTTGATCTTTTGTTATTCCAGATGAACTTTGTTATAGTTTTTCCTAATTCAGTAAAAAAGTTTTATGGTAGTTTGTTAGGTATGGCACTAAATAGGTAAATTAATTTGGATAGAATGGTCATTTTTATTATGTAAGCTCGTCCTACCCATGAGCAATAAATGTTTTTCTATTTGTTTAGATCTAGTTTTAATTGTTTGGAAAGTGATTTGTAGTTGTTTTCCTATAATTGCTGTGTTTGTTTTGGTAGATAGGTTCCTAAGTATTTTATATCATCTAGGGTGATTTTAAATGGTGTTTCTCTTTCTACCTCTTCCTGCTGTGATGTGTTGGAAATATATAGAAATGCTGATGATTTATGTGCATTTATTTTGTATCCTGCAACTTTGCTAAAGTTGTTGATTATTTCTACAAGCTTCTTAGTTGATTCTCTAGGATTTTTTAAGTAGACCATCATATTGTTTGCAAAAAGTGATACCTTAGTCTCCTCATTGCCTATTTTGATACCTTCAATTTCTTTTTCTTCTCTAATTGCTACTGCTAGTGTTTCTAGTACAATGTTAAATAATAGAGGAGATAATGTGCATCTTTGTTTCACTCCAGATCTTATTGGAAAGGCTTCTAATTTATCCCCATTGCATGTGATGCTTGTTGATGGTTTTAGGTATATAATGTTTATTATTTTTAGGAAAGGTCCTTCTATTCCTATACTTTTCAGTGTTTTCAATAGGAATGGGTGCTGTATTTTGTCAAAGGCTTTTTCAGCATCTATTGAGATAATCATGTGATTTTTGTTTGTTAGACTGTTGATATGGTCAATTATGTGGGTGGTTTTCCTAATGTTGAACCATCCTTGCATTCGTTATAAATCCCACCTGATCATGGTGGATGATCCTCTTGATCACTTGCTGGAGTCTCTTTGCTAATATTCTATTTTAAATTTTTGATTCTATGTTCATTAGGGAGATTGGTCTATAGTTTTCTTTCTCTGTTTTTGATCTACCTGGCTTTGGAATCAGTACCATATTTGTGTCATAAAAGGAATTTGGTAGTACTCCTTCTTTGCTTATTATATCAAATAATTTGTATAGTATTGGGATTAGTTGCTCTTTGAAGATCTGATAGAATTCACTTGTGAATCCGTCAGGCCCTGGCAATTTTTTAATAGGGAGTTCTTTGATGGCTTGTTCAATTTCTTTTTCTGATATGGGATTCTTTAGGTATTCTATTTCTTCTGCTGTTTAGGCAATTTGTATTTTTGTAAATATTCATCCATATCTCCTAGATTGCTATATTTATTGCCATATAATTGGGCAAAATAGTTTTTAAAGATTGCCTTAATTTCCCCTTTATTAGAGGTGAGGTCTCCCCTTTCATCATTGATACTGTCAATTTGGTTTTCTTCTTTCCTTTTTTATTAGATTGACCAGTACTTTGTCTATTTTAAATTTTTTTTCAAAATACCAGCTTCTAGTCTTATTTATTAATTCAATAGTTCTTTTACTTTCAATTTTATTAATTTCTCCCTTGATTTTTGGTATTTCTAATTTAGTTTTCATCTGTGGATTTTTAATTTGCTAACTTTCTAATTTTTTAAGTTGCATGCCCAATTCATTAATCTCTGCCCTCCCTAATTTGTTAATATATGCACTCAAGGATATAAATTTCCCCCTGAGTATTGCCCTGGCTGCATCCCACAGAGTTTGGTAGGATGTCTCATCATTGTCATTCTCTTCAATGAAATTGTTGATTGTTTCTATGATTTCTTCTTTGACTAGCTGGTTTTGGAGAATCATATTATTTAATTTCCAATTGGTTTTTGATTTGCCTGTACAGGTGCCCTTACTAATTATTATTTTTATTGCATTATGGTCTGAGAAGGTTACATTTATTATTTCTGCTCTTTTGCATTTGTTTGCAATGTTTCTATGCCCTATTACATGATCAATCTTTGTGAATGTACCATGTGCAGTTGAAAAGAAGGTGTATTCCTTTTTGCCCCTATTTATTTTTCTCCACATATTTATTAAATCTAATTTTTCTAGGACTTCATTCACCTCTCTTACCTCTTTCTTACTTATTTTTTGGTTTGATTTATCTACATCTGAAAGAGGGATATTTAGATCTCTCACTATTATCGTTTTACTATCTATTTCCTTCTTGAGCTCTGCCAGTTTCTCCTTTGTGAATCTGGTTGCTATACCATTTAGTGCATACATACTGAGCAATGTTATTTCCTCATTGTCTATACTGCCTTTAATCAGGATGTAATGACCTTCCCTGTCTTTTTTAATCATATCTATTTTTACTTTGGCTTTGTCAGAAATCATAATTGCCACTCCTTCCTTCTTTTTCTCATTTGATGCCCAAAGGATTTTGCTCAAACCCTTTACCTTAAACTTGTGTACGTCCACCAGCCTCATATGTGTTTCTTTTAGACAACATATGGTAGGATTTTGGTTTCTAATCCACTCTGCTATTTGCTTCCTTTTTATGGGCGAGTTCATCCCATTCACATTCAGAGTTATAATTATCAGTTGTGTATTCTACAATATTTTGGTATCCTCTCCTAGTTCTACCTGGTCTTCTTACACTATTTCCTTTCAAACCAGTGGTTTGCTTTAGGCCAGTAACCCTTGTCCACTCCCTTGATTTAATTCCCTTTCTACCCCCTCCCTTATTATTTCCCTCTTTTTATTTTTAAGGCCTAATGAATTCCCTCCCCCTTCTTCTTCCATCCCTTTTATTACCTCCCCACTCCCCTGCTCCCCTTTGTTTATCCCTTCTGACTTTCTCAGTAGGGTTAGATAGAGTTTTATATCCCAATGAATAAAGCTACTTTTCCCTCTCAGGGTTAATTACACTGAGAGTAAGGTTTCAATATTACCGCTTAATACTCTCTTCCTCTCCTTCTTATAATAGTATTCATCCCTTCCCCTTCCCATGCCCTCTTTGTGTGTAATAGAATATCCTATTTTTTTATTCATTCAGGTTTCTCTTAGTGTCCTCTACTATTTACCTCCCTCTTTCCCACCCCCATATCATCTTAGACCACTTAGTATTCCAACCTCTCCCTTTGAATAATTCTTCTAATTACTATAATGGTGAATAAAGTTCCTTACAGAGAATTATACATAACATTTCTACACATAGGAATACCAGTAATTAGACCATACTGAAGCCTTTAAAGAGGCAAATTTAAAAAATACGAGTTTTCTTTCTGTCCCCTCTGTTTTTTATTTACCTTTTCATGTTTCTCTTGATTTTCGTGGTTGGATATTGAACTTTCCATTTAGTCCTGTTCTTTTCTGTGCAAAATACTTGGAAATCTTCTATCTTGTTGAATGCTCAAACTTTCCCCTGGCAGTATATAGTTAGTTTTGATGGGTAGGTGATCCTTGGTTGTAGACCCAGTTCTCTTGCCTTTCTGAATATCATATTCCAAGCCTTTGGGGTCTTGTAGTGTGGAGGCTGCCATGTCCTGTGTGATCCTGATTGGTGCTCCTTGATATCTGAATTGTCTCTTTCTGGCTTCTTGTAAAATGTTTTCTTTTACTTGGAAGCTCTTGAATTTGGCTATTATATTCCTGGGGTTTGTCTTTTCTGGGTCTAGTGTAGAGGGTGATCTATGGATCCTTTCAATGTCTACATTGCCCTCTTGTAGAACTTCAGGGCAATTTTGCTGAATAATTTATTTTAGTATAGAGTCAAAATTTCTATTAATTTCTGCTTTTTCAGGAAGACCAATGATTCTCAGATTATCTCTTCTAGACTGGTTTTCTTTGTCTGTCACTTTCTCCTGGAGATATTTCATATTTCCATCTATTTTATTAGTCTTTTGACTTTGTTTTATTTGTTCTTGCTGCCTTGAGAGATCATTAGCTTCTAATTGCTCAATTCTAGCCTTTAGGGACTGGTTTTTGGCTATAATCTTTTGGTTTTCCTTTTCAGTCTGGTCATTTCTGGTGTTTAATTTGCTTATCAGTTCATTTGATTTCTGAGCCTCACTTTGCAATTGCAAAATTCTGCCTTTAAACTGTTATTTTCTTCCCAGATCTCTTCCATCTTTCTCATCATTTCAGATTTCAACTCTTCAATAGCTTGTGGCCAGTTTTCATTATTTTGGGAATGTTTGGATATGATTACTTGTTTGTTCTCCTCTGCTGTTTGATGTGTTGTCTGGATTTTATCTGTGTAAAAGTTGCCTAGTGTTACAGATTTCTTCCTGATGATCTTTCTCTTTTGGGGTTCTTTTCTCTGGCTTGCCATTGTTAGCCCTCCATCCTCTCAGGTTTATCCTCACACTCAGGTTCTGTCTGTGCTCTTTAGGCTCCTGAGGTCTCAGGTCTAGTTGTTCTCACGGTCAAGCCTCCTGGTGGTCCCCTTGCTTGTTCCTCTGCCCGAGGCTCCTTTAACAGACTCAGGGTGCTGCTTCCCCAGTTGTGCACCCCTTCTGCACTGGGTCCCCACTCAAGGTCTTCGCCTGCGCTCAACATCCGAGTCCTTGCCTGTGCTCAGGATCCGTGTCTGGGCTTGTGTTCGCGCCCTCACCGTGCCTGCCCTCAGGGTCTGTGTTCAAAGTCCACGTGCATTCTTTAGCCTCTTGGGGTCTTAAGTCTTGCTGCTCTCAGGAGCAGGCCCTGGTGACCCCGGGTAGCTGCCAACGACTTAATGGGTGTCCCAAACTTGCTCTAACTCTTGTGTGCTGGCTTTGGCACTATAGGTGGTGTGGGATGGGGGAGGGGGTTGATCAGCTCGCGTTTTAGTGAGAGCTGTTTCACCCCTTTATAGCATGGAAATGTCCCGATTCCATGTACCTCCAATGCTGTGCCTTGTTGTGTGGTCCCTTCACTCCTCTTAATTTGTTTTTATGTCTTCCTGAGGAGTCCTATATGTTTCAGTTAGGAGAGGTTAAGCAGCTGCATTTTACTCTGATGCCATCTTAACCAGGAAGTCCCCCCACTTGTTTTTTTTTTAACATTTATTAATATTCATTTTTAACATGGTTACATGATTCATGCTCCACCTTTCCCCTTCAACCCCCCCCGCCCCCCCCC
>NC_058133.1:240115663-240177771 GCF_016433145.1 Gracilinanus agilis
CTATCACCATGATTAAGTCAGTATCCCAAAGAGATCAAAATAAAAAGGATAAAGACCTATATGTACAAAAATATTTATAGCAGTTCTTTTTGTGACAAAGAATTGGAAATAAAGGGACTGCTCATAATTTAAGAAACAGCTAAGTGGCTTAGTGAGTAGAGCTCTAGAACTGGAGCCAAGAAGACCTAAGTTAAAATGTGGACCTAGATACTTACTAGCTATGTAACCCTGGACAAGTCACTTAAATTCTGTTTCCCTTAATTGACTAGAGAAAGAAATGGCAAACCACTTCAGGATCTTTGTTAAGAAAATCCCATGGTAGGGGACAGCAAGGTGACTCAGGGGTTTGAGAGCCAGACCTAAAGTCCTAGAGTTCTAGGTTCAAATATGGCCTAAGACATCACTTAGCTGTGTTGCCCTAGGCAAGTGTTAAGGGTAAAAATTATGGTTGGACTGAATATTTAAGAGTTTGGTCACCAGGAAATAATTGCTCAATTCCAAATGACTCAAGTTATTTACAAATAAGAAGAGTAAAAGTAAGGAAAATGAGAGAGAGTGAGATATTTACTCCAGCCTGGTCTGAAGGCCCAAACCAGACAGGTTTCAGAGGCCCAAGCAAATGGGGGCACAGAGGTTAATTAAACAAGGCTTCTAGCCATAAGTCCTCCTCCAAGACAAGAGGCTTCTTCGGAGGCTAGTATCTCCTGTTAAGATTAAAAATAATGAAGACTGATATAATAATATAAATTAATAGTTTAATTAAAGCCATGGCCATGCTGGTAAAATCATTAGACCACGTGCAGGTAAGAATTCAAACTGCCTCCGCCATTTTACCTTTTGTACCTTCCTGTGCCTGCTAGCTCAGAGAGAGCTTCCTTTCGGATTCTCCTCCCATTTAAACTGTCCTAGGCATGGGGACGCAGGCGTCCCCATGCCCAAAGAACCGGAACCGGAAAGCCGTTGGACCACAGGAAATGTAGTTTGATAGTTCCACGTGTCCATAGAAAATATATCTATATATATATATACACTTTTAGATGGCATCTCCCAAATTCCAATTTTACACTCCAGAAAAGCCAAGGAACAGGAGTTGACCTTTTCACTCACCCACGTGACAATCCAAAAGGAAGCAATCTGAGGTCTCAAGCCTGAGCTCCTCCAAGGCCAAGTTCAAAGGGCAAAATCCTGCTCACAGTAAGTTACCATCATATTTAAAAGATAGTTCTTTGTGTCACTTCCTGTGTCCACCTTCCAGTTTTACGTTGACAAATGGAAGCTTTAACTTTGCTTCAGACTGCCCAGGGGGCAGTCAGTTGTTTTTGATTTATCACTCACTAGCATTTGTGGGTCATAGCCCTTCCTCTCCCCCCTCTTCCCCCCCACCACTTAGTCCTTAAGTGGGTGGGGTGTATACATTCTTGTTGGCTAAGGTCTAAAGAATAAATAGAGGAGAGATAATTCCAAATTCACAATTCCCCCTGATGATCTAGTCTCCCCAATTGATCATTTTACATAATCATCTTGTACCTCTAAAAGTCTTCTAACTACAGATGCATACAAAATTGTTCCTTCTAAGAGGAAACTACAACAGTAGTTTCAGGAAATAGAAGAGAGAGAAAGCAAAAGCAATGTTTTGCTAGGCGCATTGACAAAAAAACAGTTAGGGGTCAGTCCCCTTTAGCATAGTAGTTTACATTCAAAATAAACATTCAACCCCTTCAGTTCATTCAACTGCACTCCAAGTTCATTCTGGATCTGCTCGATGCAGTGTAGGGTTTTCAGGCATTTTTCTCCAAACAGTTCATTCTCTGGATTCAAGGAGTTAGCAAGCTTCTTTCCCTGAAATTTTTTTTCTAGAACAAAATTTAAAATTTTAAATCTTGGATTTTTATAAAAATGTACAAGTCACTTATCTCCCATTTCCTAGCCCTTACCACCCTTCTGCCTTGGAAGCAGTACATAGTATTGATTTAAAGTAAAGATTTAAAAAGAAAAACAAAAAACGTGGACATTATGGTCCACAGCATCAGGAAGAGTCAGGCATGATTGAATGACTAAACAACAATTACTAAACTTAGTAACTGGCGAAAGGCTGAAGAAATTGTGACATAGTGATGGAGTAGTATTGTATTAAAATATATTGTAATATTGTATTAAAATAAATGATGAGGGAATGGTTTCAGGAAAACATGTCAAGACCAATATGAACTGATGCAAAATAAAATGAGAAGAAATGCAATATCACTGTGTAAGCAATATTGTAATGATGGTCAACTGTGAAAGACCTGGCTACTCTGATCATTACAATGATCTGAGACAGTTCCAAAGTATTTATGAAGAAAAAATCCTATTCATATATACCCAGAGAGAACTGATGACCTTTGAATACAGATTTTCTCACATCATTTTTTGCTAGGGTTTTTTTTTTGCAATGTAGGTAATATGAAAATATATTTTGCATGATTTCATGTGTATAATTGATATCATATGCTTACCTTCTGTTATAAGGAAGAAAGGACTTGAGCAGGTGAAGCATGGTCTGCAAGGAACAGATGCAGTTGCAGGGAAAAGATTCTAGAATGTGGGAGTAGAAGGTGAGACAGTTGACTGGGGTTTGAGCTGGGTCTTTCTCTGGTTTCTCTGGAAGGACTAGTTGCTTATCCTTGATGACTGTTTCTACATTGAC
This sequence comes from Gracilinanus agilis, assembly GCF_016433145.1. Taxonomy (NCBI): domain Eukaryota; kingdom Metazoa; phylum Chordata; class Mammalia; order Didelphimorphia; family Didelphidae; genus Gracilinanus; species Gracilinanus agilis. The sequence goes on from NC_058133.1 coordinate 240,118,350, forward strand.
TTCCCACCCTACCTGTTGTCCTTTTGGAGCCTTGCTGTTGTCAGCTGTATCCACCTGTGTTATATTAAAGCTCTGGGAGCTGAGAGTCCCACCTTGATTGACAGGCAAAGACCATTGGACCTCAGAATGTTCCCAGAGGCCATGAGGACAGGGGAGAAAGTGGTTGGCCAGTGGGGTATAAATACCCTGGCAGCCCCTGACAAGGGGTCTTTCCTTTCTTTTTGGACCTTGGATCTGTGGACCCTGGTCTATTGGGAACTGAGGCTTGCTTGGCTAAGTCTTGCAAGAACTCCTGTCTGAATCCCAATGACATTGACTGACCTGTATCCAGACCGTGATTCCTCTAATTCTTCTGTCCCCTAGATATTTAGGCATCCAAACCATCCTTAGATATCTAGGTATCCCGGGGCCTGGGAGGGATCCGGGAAGTGGGCAGGAGAAGAAGAAGAGGGTGGAAAGGGTGGTTCCTAAAGGCTGTGGAAAGGCATAACATCTGGCAAGAAGAAGAAGCTGAGAGACATCATCCAACAGCTTGCTTGCTCTGGTTTGGCTGTGGCCAGGCTAAGCCAGAGGAGCTGAAGAATAAGCCAGAATCATTAAACAGCCTATAGTCCTGAGGGATTAGTATTGTCAAAGATTAGTTTAGGGTTTCCTATTCCTCTTCCCATTTCCTCAACATTCCTTCCTTGCCAAAAATATATATAAACTCATCAAGCACCTTCCTGGAGTGGTTCTTTCATCACTTCTCTGGGAAGGGAGCAAACGCAGTCAGATAAATGTGTCCAAGGCTAATAGAGCCCAATACCCACTATTGATCAACCCAGGTGGGACCTGAAAGGGATACCCATCTACTGTGGCCTGAGGGATCCTGCCTGGGCACTGTTATAAAGGAGGGAGTTGTTACAACATCCAGCTAGGTGGCAAGACTCAGGTGATCTTGCACTAACCACATATCTGAACTACCACTACTGTCACCAAATTAATAGTGGTAGTATCCAGTTTATCCCCTCATATTTTATAACACCTATAATCCTGACCATCTGACCTTCTGATTTTTAAGATCAAGTTTGGTTCCTTTCTGGATCCAGGACCTTTCCCTTTGCCCTGCCTTGCCTAACTGCCTAAGACCACTACCTGAAATACCATCAAAAGCGGGGTTTAAAGTGCAGCTTTAGCTAGAGTAGGACTGGGGATCTTTTAGGTCATAGAGGCTAGGCTTAGTGTAGGAAATTACTTTGAAGACTTCCCACAAGAGAACAACTTTAGATCTGGGGTTTTAGAGACATAAGCATTAGGGTTATCCAAATTCCTTCTAACTTTTCCCTTTTTAGTTAAATCAACTTTTATTTACTGTCTTATGTAGGTAGAGCAAGTATTGATGGTAAGTGGGGGGGGTGGGTATCTAGACTCCTACCTTGTTAGCTTTCAATGGGTCAGATCAGCTATTCACTTGCCCAAACCCCAGGGAAGACCTGTGAGGGAATAAACTCAGTGAGCTTCCCAAACTAGCGAAGCTATAGTGGGGATGTTGAAGGAAGGTGACCCTAATATCACCTGTGACCCTAATGGATGGGATCACACTCTCAGTGCCATCACTATGGAGACAAGCCACCCCCCCACTCTTCAGTTCTAATCGCTTTGCCCTTCAAGATAGTGTTTGGTATTTGTCTTCTCCTCAGCCACAAGATCAGTCTTCCTCCCCCCAAAGTAACAACCCCAAACTACCACTAATAAACTAATATTTATTATAAGGATGAGAGAATTCAGGATTAACAAGGTAAGGGATGTTTGAGGATTTTTGAGGAAAGAGGGTACAGGGATAACTTCTCTATCAACTATGAACCCCACAATAAGAGAGCAGTTCCGGTTTCTTCTGTAGCTTTGACTCAGAAACTCACTCTCCCTCCCCTCACAATATCCTATCCATAACACTAACAATCAGGAGAAGAACTGTAAGGAAGGGGTATAAGAGGAATCAAGGAAAAATCCCCCAAGTGCCCGCTCCCTCCGGAGTCTGGGCACTAAGGCCAATTATGGAGCACAACTCTTTCAGTTTCTCCTTCGTTGGAAATGAAGTCAGTAGAAAGGTTTTGCTGTTGAAATCTGCAGGTTGCCCCTGAATTTTAGGTTCAGAAGAGCTCAATTCCTGTCCAGACCCTCCCAGCTACCCACAACCATCCACCCCCAAGCCCACCCTTGAAGCTGAAAGTCCTCCCAGGAGTTTTGGCAGTTGGTTGTTGGCAGTTTAGAATCTTCAGAATTTTCACCAAACTCCCTCCTTCACTGGCCCCTCCCAAATGGAATTCTCTCAGAATTCCATGGGGTCAGCTTCCAGTCCAATTCAAAGATGAGTGCTTAGTGATTTACCCCAAATCCACACTTACACTTAATGGTCTGTGTGTGTTAACTCAGGACAGGCTCTGCCTGACAACCTACAGTGTCAACCTACTGACACTGGCCCAATTCAATCCCATCCCCAAAACCCTCTCCCTTTTTATACTTCTCAGTGGTTGTGGGAGGGGAATCAGAGAAAGGAAGAAAATTTGGAACTCGAATCTAAAAAGAAAAGAATATTTAGATAAAAAATAACTTTTTTCAAAAAAGTTTTATTCCATTGAAATCTTTTAACTTAGGGACTGACATTCACACATGTCCAAGAAATATGACTAGTTTGAAGGTTTCTTTTCCATTTCCAAGACTTTGGGAGGGAGAGATGTATAGTGTGTAGATGTGTAGCTCATCATTCTTACTAGAGGGGATTCATTAATGTTAATGTTTGGTGATACTGTTCAGTCAACTTTATTATCTCTTTCTCCATTAACTGCTTATTTGTATGATGCCAACTCAGTCTATTATCACCTTTCTTAGGTTCTGTTAAATCTTTTCCCTATCCCATTTGTCTTTACAGCTTGTGGATTACAGAGCAGAGTTCAGTAAATGGTGGATAACTGAATTCAAGACAATCAAGTTTCCTTCCCAAGGAACCATCTTTGACTTTTACATAGACCCAGAAACAAAGAAATTTGAGCCCTGGTCCAAGCTCATCCCCAAATTTGAATTTGACCCAGACCTACCTTTGCAGGTGAGAGTAGGTATATGTTATTAATATAATTATTACAAGATATAATAGCATTAGATATCATTAATACATTAGTGATTTTGGCTCTTTAAGAACTAGTTTTCCCCATCACATCTCCACAGAACCCAGTTTCTGTAGCTCTAGGGAAATTCCCTCTAAAAGCCAATGAAACTCCCCACTCAGACATTTTTTCCCCAATTATTTATTTAGTTTTTTTTTAATATGTTTCCATGATTACATGATTTGTATTCTTTCCCTCCCCTGCTCCCTTCCCCCTCCAGTGGCCAATGAGCAATTTAACTGGGCTTTACATGTATCATTGATCAAGACCTATTTCCATATTATTAATATTTGCATTAGGGTGATCTCTTAGAGTCTACATCCCCAATCATATCCCAATGAACCATGTAATCGAGTAAATGTTTTTCTTCTATGTTTCTACTCCCACAGTTCTTTCTCTGGATGTGGTTAGTGTTCTTTCTCATAAGTTCCTCAGAACTGTCCTGGATCATTGCATTGCTGCTAGTAGAGAAGTCCATTATGTTTGATTGTGCCACAGTGTATCACTCTCTGTGTATAATGTTCTCCTGCTTCTGCTCCTTTCTCTCTGCATCGATTCCTGGAGGTCATTCCAGTTCACATGGAATTCCTCCAGTTCATTATTCCTTTCTTTGCCACCACAAAGAGTGCAGCTATAATTATTTTTGTACAAATATTTTTCCTTATTATTTTCTTATTATATTCCTGGGGTACAAGTCCAGCAGTGATATAGCTGAGTCAAAAGGCAGGCAATCATTTAAAGCCTTTTGGGAATAGTTTCAAATTGCCTCCCAAATGGTCACTTATGTATTTATAAGGGTATATTTTAATAGTGATAGAGCAAAGAATTCTCATGTACCTCTGTTTCTCTTCTTTATTATGTTTCAGGCCTGCCTGGTACACACTGTTGAGACCATTCGTGTGTGCTATTTCATGGAGCAGCTCCTGAAACACCAGCGGCCTATCATGTTGATAGGGAATGCAGGCACTGGGAAATCTGTTCTAGTAGGGGCAAAATTGGCCACCCTGGATTCCAATGAATACATGGTGAAGAATGTCCCATTTAATTATTACACTACATCTGCAATGCTACAAGGTAATGTGCAACTAAAAGAAGCAAAAGTAATGGCTTTTGTTTTCAACTGAACTGTGCCATGCTTCATTAGAATATGTAGTGAATAGTTTTGCTTTATCCTCCAGGACTAATCTCTCCCTTCTTATCTCTTTTTCTATCAACTCTCTTTCTTCCTTCTATGTCCCCCAGTGGCATTTTCTCCTACTCTTCTTAGCTTTTCTCTTTCTCCATCTCCTCTCAAAGCCAAAAAGATAAATACCAGGGGGATTATGTGGAAAATACGGAAAATGAAGAAGGGATAATTTACATCAATCTTCAGTGATATTCTCATTACTTTGGTTGATAAATACAAATACATATGAACACTTAGCCTGGTCATAGCTTAGAATCTTAATGATAGTAAAAACAAAATTGAAATTTAATTGATAACCTTCACCAACCAAAAGTGACCTCTCCCTCTCTGCACTCACATAGAACTTTGTGCATACCTCTTGTATGACACTGATCACACCATTCTACATCCCATCTCTTATTTCCTTTCCTTGTCATTATTATCATTTATACCAGTGATGTCAAACCTTTTAGAACCTTTTAGGGACCCCATGCCAGGCCCTGCCCTTCCCCTAGACTGCATGCAGTGGCCCTGGTGGGGGGCAGCCTCCCAGCCTCCCACCCTAAGCTGCCTCCTAGGGCCATGGAAACTTGTCCCTGCATCCAGCCATATTGGGGGAGGGGTGTATAGAGTGAGGGGGCTGCTAAGAAAGAAGCGTGGTGGGAAGTAGGTCTCTGGGGGAAAAGGCTCTGAGACCAAGTGCCCCCTCCCCAGAGTTCGGGGGCTGGTCACCTCCCAGCTGCCTCACACTCTCCCTAGGGAAGCCAACTACTACAGCCACAGGGACTCACCCTTGCATCCAACCTCCCCTGGGGCAAGCCAAAGGAGAGGGTTAATGACCTCCTTGTATGAGCTGGGAAGGTAGGAGGTGGAGGAAGCCTGGGATGGGGGCAGCTCAGAGACTGAGCACCCCACCACTGTTTTGTTACAGACATTATTTCATTTGTGCTTTAGCAACAATACTAAGAGATATGTACTTTAAACAGTAATATTAAATAATATTATTATTAATTATTATTTCTAAAACTTTTAAGAAATATCTTCTTAGTAAGCTCTAAAATATAATCTTAGGGCCAGATAGGGCTTCGAATGGTTATCTCCTCCAGTTTTCTGCCCCAAGATGATATTCAAATAACCCCAGGTAAATTATTATTATTGATTATTTGTCTTCAAAACAAGAGACTCGTTAAATTAATATCAGAATAATACTTTTTGTAATACATTAAAAATACCTATGATAGGCATTATTAGGGTTACAAAGATGTTTGAGGTATGATACTTATAAAATTTTCATCTTGTTGAGGAGAAAAGAAGTAAATTTGTAATAATAAAAATAAAAAAAATTGACAATTATATATTGTGTTAAGGTTTAGAAAGTGCTTTACATACATGAACTCATTTGATCTTCATGGTACTGTGTACTACATACATTGGTTCCATTTTATAAGTAAGAAAATAAAATCTCAGTGAGGTTAAATGAGATGCTAGTCACACTGATATAAAGTCCAAGTCTTTACAATTATAAACCTAGGAGTCTTTCCACTGTATTACGTTTCCTTTTCCTATGAAAAGTACCATGTAGGAGATATTTCAGGGTATGTGATTATTCTGATTACCAAATAGATTATATATGTTAGTCCCTCTTAATGGGTTACTTATCCAATTTGCACTGGACTAAGAGTTTGGGTTTCCAAAGGGAAATGACTACTTCTCTCTTTAAAGTTTAAAGAGTAACACTAAAAGACTGGAGTTTCTAGTGTCCAATTCATACTTCTTCTCATTCTGAGCTTTGCAAATACAATTTTAAAAATCTTATAATTTCACATAAGAGAGTCTTATAGACTACAAACTTAAAGTACCACAGCTGTGAGATATATGAATACAGAATACATGTGACCAAGAGATAAACTCAGAACTCCCAGATATTGGAAGTCTTTTTCTCCCTTCATGGAGTCCTCATAAAGTTGTACCTCTGTCTAGATCTGAATGATTCAGTGGAGAAGTCTAGACCTTCCTGAATTATATTAGTGAGGATGGAGTCAAAAACTCTAATCTTACACAAGTAATAAGAATCATTGTTATTCAGGGAAAAAAGAAAACCCTCCACATTGGTATTGAGAAGGCTTCATGGAGGAAATAAGCTAGATTTTGAAGGATTTGGTTGGGTAAAAAGGAAATGGGAAGTGTTATTTTTGGATGGGGAAAATGGCATGAACAAGTGAAGCCTAGATCAGTCTATGCTTTAGGAATACTTACTTTTAGCAGCTCAGTTGAGGATGAACTGGAACTTACAGCAGCCAGTCTGATCAGAAAGTTACTGCATTAGCCCAAGCATAAGATGATGAAGGCCTATACCAGGGCAAATGTGTCAAAGAAAGAGGCATATATTAAAAATGTGGTGAAGGTAGAATTGACAGGTCTTGATAATTCGTTGGATATAGAGGATAAGAAAGTAAGGGGTTAAAGATAACATCTAATTTTTGAACCTGAGGGATTGAGAGGATGTTAGTATCCTCAACAGTAATAGAAAAATCAGCAATAGGGGAGATTTGGGAGCAAAAGATAATGAGGTCAGTTTTGAACATTTAAGATGTCAACAGGACATCCAGTTCACAATAACCAGTAGGCAGCTGGAAATAGGAAACTGAACACATGAGAGAGGTTATAAACATCTAATGATCACATCGAGGTGATGGTTGAAACCACAGATGATGAGGAGATTGTACAAAATCATATTGAAGTAGAGGAGATGGCTCAGGATCAAGTCTTGAGGGATACTCAATAGGCATAACCCAGTGTAATGTAGAAGATGGCAGGATGGAATTCCTGCAAAATACAGGGTCAAGCCTCACCCAGAATTCCAGGGAACCTCCCCCCCCCCGAAGAACTTTGGGTGAGGGGACAGTTGAGAGGGAGTTAAACAGTTGTTTCCTGGGTGTTGAGGGGAACAGATCTTACTGCTTGCTGCTCTTGACTTGGGGGTTCACCTGGGAAGCCATAGGGGCAAAAATCCATTGTGGTTTCTACTCAGGAGTTAGTCTGTCTAGTAGGATTAGACCTTTCCAGCATAAATATGATAATTATTTAGTTATATAGTGTGTTAGTTAAAATCACCTAGGGTTCTATCTGGAAGGATTGAACCTCAATATAGTGCGGGGACCTTAAAACTACATTTCCCGTGGTCCAATGGGTTTCCTGTTTTTGGATTACGTATTCAAGGTGAGGGGCTGTTTTCAATAGGGGAAGTGACTTTGAACTTCCTCTTTAGCTACCTGAGCGCACGAAGGTATGAAAGGTAAAATGACTAAGGCAGGAGTTTGAATACTTACAGGCGCGTGGTCTAATGATTTTACCAAAATGGCCATGGCTTTAATTAAAATACTAATTTATATTATTATATCAGTCTTTATTATTATTAATCGTTACAATTAGACATTTGAAGTAATTACTATTAGCCCAGAGAGCAAATTAGCTAAGGTCTGCCACTCCCTCCGGGGGTGGGGGGGTGGGCAGCTTCAACCTGACAATCCAGAGCTTCCCATTTCTTATCCAAATCCTAATTACCCGTTCTTGCCTTCCCCTTTCTTTCTTTATCAATATAAGATTTATCTTCAATATCTGTGCCTGGGAATTATTTGAGGATACTCATTGCTCACTGTTGCCATTAGGCTTGAATCCTGTCAGTTGCCAGCCTAAGAAGTCAAGTCCCATCTCAGTCCTCAACATAGGATAACTAGCTACTACTCAGTCCTCAATCAGACCTGTGGGGAATATAAGTTAAAGAAAAGGAACATCATTAAAGATTAGCCTCTGCTGAATCTTGCTTGAAGATCCTCAGCCCTGTCTCCATCATCAACTGAAACCAACTGCTTGGGGGGAGGGGTTTGAGAGCAAGGAGTACCTAACTCCCTCCCTACTCACTCAAGCCTGTCAGTGGGGGAGGAGAGTGTCTTGCAGACTTCTGGCCCAGGTCAAACCATCAGCTTCCCAGTATTTCTGTTATTACAAATATAACACCAGACAAAAGATCTGTCCAACAAAGGATACTGAAAAAGGAACAGTCAGAACATTAAGAGAATAGCCACAAGGAAACTGTGTTATGAAAAACTAGAGAGAAAATCATACCAAAGGTTAAAGAGAGGTCCAAAAGAATAAGAAATGAGAAAAGACCATTAGAATTGGCAATAAAGTAGCTTTACACAGAGTAGTTTCAGTTATATGAATTGAAAGCCAGACTGCCAAGAGTTTAGAAATGAGAGGAAAAGAAGAAAAAGCAACCACTGAAGATGGCTTCCTCAAGGAATTTAGCCATGAATGGAAGAAGAGATATAGGATGATAGTTAAAGGAGATAGAAGGGTCATAATGGACTTCTATACTAGCAGCAATGCAAGGATCCAGAGCAAGGCTGAGGGACTTATAAGAAGGAAAACTAGCCACATTCGGAGGAAGAATTAACTCTATCAATAATATGGAATTAGGTCTTGATCCATGAATTGTGCATCAGCTATGGGGAGGTGGGGGTGGAGGGGTTGGGGGAGAAGAAAAGAACATGAAACATGTAACTATGGGAAAATATTCAAAATAAAAATAAATAAATAAATAAATGAAGAATGGTAGATGTCAGCTGTCAATCAAGTTATTTGAGGATTGTGGAATGGGATAAGAGGAATGTGGTTGGGACCAAGAGGGTCAAAGACAGATTTACAGACAGACACAAGGCCTCATGCTGATCAGTGACAAAGTAAATTTAATGATTTGGGGTACATACAGGGACAATGGTTAGTAATGATTTACAATGTTAGTACAATGACTTAGTTTACCTCACCAAAACTTAGAGTTCTCTCTAGGATAATAAGTCTCAGGTAAATATGTAGCCATGTAGTCCAGTTTCTCAGGGAAATATTTGCTTTAGTGGGTAGAACAAGGACAGCCAGTTGTTGCCAGGTGTAGCATGTGATGCCTAGGCTACATGTTTGGCTTTATCTAGACTATGGCTTTGATTTTACTGAGGCCTACTCTCACTACTGGGGGCTATAGATAGAGACATCCCCTATACCTCCCAGAACTGTTATATACAGCCAGGAAGCAGTCAACTGGCAAGGAGATATTGAATATTAGTGAGTAAATGTGGAGGATAGAAAGTGTAATCTGATGAAGACAAATGAAAAGGGAAAGCTTATGAAGTCAAGTCAATAAGCATTTATTATAAACCTGCTATGTACCAGGCAATTTACTAAGCACTGGAAATACAAAGGCAAAAAAAAAAAAATCAGTCCTGCCCACAAGAATCCCATAAACCAGTGATGGGCAAACTATTCCCCACGGGCCCCTAATCACTACATCTGGATGTGGGGACTTGAAGCCTGGAGGAAAGTGGAAAGTTACTGTTTTCTTTGGAACTTGGAGGGAGCACTTCAACTGACTTTTCCTGGGAGAAGCTATTGGACCTGACAGTTGAGGCCTCTGACCAACTTTCCAGAACCCAGATAGATATCACATCTAAGTTAACATCTGCTTCTACCTCTTTGTTCCTAATCTACTTATTGACATTTATTGCTGTTCCTGTGAGCCACGGCAACCAGAAAGAGAGATTGTGCCTGTCTGTTTTCAAAGAGACTTACAGCCTCTTGGGTGACTGCCATATGGTCATCACCCTATCCAACAAAACTGAACTATACTTCCATTTACCTAGACTGTTTTGGAAGTGGCCATAGTCAGGGAAGCTAGTTGGGGATTTGGGGGAACAGACAGTCAGTGTAGGGTATCAGATAGCCTAAAGCAAAAGAAGCCAGATTTGTGAGAATCTGTTGTCTTGGTAGGAACAGTAACAGTATCATAGTGCTAGAGATTACCTTGACCCTCCTTCCCATTCCCTTTTCTTGTTTATATTTATTACATTAAACCTTTTGTTATATAATTTATAGCAGTCAGATTGCATTGTTCATAGTTTCAGGTCTAAGGCCTGCCATCTTGGGTCTATCAGCCTGACCAGACAGAAACACTGGAAATTTCAACTTGAAAATTCACTCGTTTCACTTGTCAAGGGTCACACCACTGGAAAGTGTCTTAGTCCAGATTTGAACCCAGACTCTCCCATCTCTGGACCTGGCTTTCAATCTACTGAGCTACCCAGCTGCCCCTAGGAATAGTTTCTTGTAGAAAACTCAACTTTAGCTGAAACATGAAAGAAGTCATGGAAGTCAAGAAGTAGGGAGGAAGAGGAAGAGAATTACAGGCCTAGGGGACAGCCAGTGAAAATTCTCTAAGTTGGAAGATGTAATGTCCAATCTGACGACCAGAAAGGAAGGCAATACCACTGGAGTGCAGAGTATCTGGAGGTCAGTAAGATATAAGAAAACTGGAAGAATAAGAACGGAACAGGTTACAAAGACCTTTAAAAACCAAATAGGATTTTATAGTTTACATAGACTAGAATGGGGAGAGATTTGAGGTAAAGTTATCAACCAGCTAGCTGTCGCAATAATTCAGGGATGAGGACCATGGTGTTGGCAGTGTCAAAGGAAAGAAGGGGGTCTATTTAACTATTGCTAGGATATAAATAATAATGACATCAATTTTTTGGATATTGGAGATGAGGGTAAGGAGTCAGATTAGTAGCAATACCTCTTCATTTGACAAGGGGATAAAGGAAGAAATAATGCAGGAAGATATCTAAGTGATATGAGATGAGAAGTTCTGGGAGCACTCGGTGAATAACCTCAATTTTGTTCTAGTAAAATATAAGGCAAGATTCTTCAGATGAGAAGTTATGGGGACAGGGAGCTGTGGGAATTTTAAGAAGTGATGAAATGGTTTAGAAAAGCAACTCAGGTATGTAGGATTCTAAATCAGTTAGGAAAATTTAAAAGGACTGCCTAGTTTCAGTAAAGGACTAGTGGAGATTATATACCTTAAATTTCTAGTGGAACAAGACAATTTGTTTTTTTTTTATATATTTTTAATTTTTTAAATTTTTATGGCTCCATTCAATAGCATGGGAAGAGGAGCAAAGACATAGCATGGTGGGAGTAATCCAAGGCTGGAGCTTGGCAAGCCATAATTAGCAATAAGATAAAGGGACAAGTACCTCAATGCATTAGTTCTTATCATGTCATCATTTGTATTTAAATAATTGTTGCTGCTCCTTTATCCCCTCCTATGAGTTTATTAGCTTGTTAAGGCAGAGATTCTTATATTATTCATTTTTCATTATAAAAAACTATGCACATAGTAAACACAATAAATATTTGTTCTTCTGAATTTAGTTCATTTGGTCAATTCATGATTTCATGGGGCCAAAGTGACATCTTATCCTCATATTGAATTTTTGCTTATTCCATATCTTCAGGTTGTCAATCTAATTTCCATAAGCCTGCCATTTTGTAGATAGGTGACATTGGTCACATAAAGAACTAAGTGTGGACTCAAAACTAGGAGAATGGTAAACTGAGGTGGTCGATATTGTTATAGTGAATTCCTGGGACAAGATGGACACCACTTTGAGTGACAAGACCATCAGGTGGAGACCTCGGAATGTACCCAAGTGCTGTGAGCCAGGGCCAACAGTCCACTGGAGCCAACCCTATAAATACCCATCATGCACAGCCCAGATAGCTCAGTCTGGAGCAATCTTGGGAGGTGGGAGGTCAAGAGGAAGGTCCTATACCTGCAACTCAACTGCCTTGCTTGAGAGAGCTAGAGAGCTATATAACCATCATCAATAGAGCTGTGAGAGAACAGTACTACTGTCATTCAAGAAGATCATCAATAGCCTTCCCTAATCTTTGGCTTGGCTCTGGCCAAGTCAAGCAATAGTTAGCAAGAGGGTGAAGAATCTCCAGTTTCTACCTGATCTAGTAATCTCTATAGCTTGATCATTTAGACAATTAGCAATAGGATTCCCAAATCCTCCAAACTTTCTCTTGTTCCTAACTCTGTTAAGATAGAATTAAATATAGTTGTTTGTTACAAAGTACCTTTCCTGAGTGGTGAATACATCTAAAGCCCTTGGAAAGGGGAGACAGTCACGCAGTCAGATCCACAGTGTTATCCACTCAGTGCACCAATAGCCTTTATCAATATTCATTCCAACCCCAGGTTGAAGAACTAGAGAAGTTGGTTACACCTACAACTTCTCAGTGGTTCCCTGAGGCAGGCCTGGGCAGCTGTTAAAAGGAGACAACTGACAGGCTCAGTCTAGAAAAGCTTTTCAGGTGGGGAGAGGCCAGTAGCACCCACACAGAGGTCTCTGGGTGACAGTGTGTGTGTCCTCTCTCTCCCCAGGCAATTCATCCATCCTCTCATTTTCTTTGAATTAAAATTGATAACCATCCTATTTATTCAGTCTTCCACATTGATCTAGTCCTGAAATTTAGTTCATTTCTAGCTTTTCTGTTTATGAAATGCCCAATCCTCAATTTTAAAAGTTTAGTTAACCTTGAAAGATTAGAATTTTTCTTCCAGATGTCTTATTTCTTTGGTGGACCAAAACTGCATATTTGTGATAATACGTTGCACTCCAAGGCCATTTCTCATTTTGAATGCTTTTCTTCTTAGACTCCTAGAGGGATAAAGAACTTATTTCAAATTATAGTCATTCCTTAATTCCAAAGGTTGATTTGAATACCACTGCCATGAGATAGAAACAGGTACTTGGAAAAAAATATTTTCCTGTATTAAAAAGGGATTATTTCAGAATTATTTCCTTGGCAAGCCAGTATATTTTAGTTTGACAAATCCCTTATGTTTATATTAGGTATATTAGAAGTGGTGTTGGCAGAAGGTGTTAGATAATTAATTGGTTGCTATTTTATTATAACTAAATGCTAATTAAATTCATATTTGAAACACTTAATTTAACTCAGCATCAGAATATTAGAATACTTTGGATTTTTGTAGACGTTTATCTTTCTAACCTGTCATCTTCAGATATGTCTGTTGACATTTTTCCCTGTGTACAAGCTTTTGGTTTTGTAAGAGAAGAAATCAAATGGATTTTAGCACTTCCAAGTGTAATAGAAGAGTGTTAGTCCTGTTAATATATAAATCTTTAATTATTTTATTAATAACTTGTACTATATTATAAAAATTCTTGCCTAAGCTAAAACATTACTTTGTTGGGTTGATTCTCTAATTGAAAAACTACTCAGAATGTTTTTAAATTAATTTTCAGAGTTAACATAGTATTAATTTGTTCAAGAGCTAAGAAATTGGGAGTAGCAGAAAGAGAAGAAATCATGAGTTATTTTTATACAACTTCTAATAAAATTCTAGAGAATCGCAAAGGTGATTCTGCTATATCCAAAGCTCTAATAATATTATTACTTTGATAATAATGTTTACACAACTAGCAGTTATCAAAGAAGAATCTTTGAAATCTCAATTTTACAAGGAGTACAAGAAAGAAAAGGCATTTTCATAAAAGACAACATTGCCCTTTATTCTTTATGTTTGCTTTATAGAGATCAAGGCCAACTCGGAGATTTCCCTGAGGATAAAAGTCAGTCAAATAAGCATTTTTAAAACATTTACTATGTTTCAGACACTCTGATAAAAACTGGGTATACAAAGATAGGAGTTCATATTGTAATGGGAAGAATCAAAGGAAAAAACATGTAAATAGTTTGGAAAAGACACACACACACACACACACACACATATATATATGTACATATATATATATATATACATATTCTTAAATATGCATATCTGTATTGTGTATATAAGATGGTTGTCTAAGAGGGAAAGGCAGTGATAGCAGGAAAAACCAAAAAAAGAGCTCCTACTACAGAAGGTAGTACTTATGCCAATGTTTAAATAAGTCAGGGAAGATAAGTTGACATGAGGCAGGAAGAGCATTCCTATGGAGGACAGCCAATATAAAGACATGATCAAGGAACAGAGAATGGGCTAGTGTAGCTGGACAACAAGAATCAGTAGAAGAGACTAAATTAGTGTAAGAAAATATGAAAGGTAGGAAAGGTCTAGGTTGTGAAAAAGTATAAATGTCAAATAGAGTACTCTATTTGATCCTGAAGATTAAGGGAGCCACTGGAATTTATTGAATAGAGAGTTGACCTATACCTCTCTATTTGCCCAGGAAAATTTCTTTGAAAGCTGAATGGAGATTGGATTGAAATACTGAGAGACATGAAAAAGGGAAGTCATTTAGAAAACTATTGCAATACATGGAAATGAGTCTTGATCAATGACACATGTAAAACCCAGTGGAATTGTGTGTGGACTATGGGAGGGGGTGGTAGAAGGGGAGAGAAAGAGCATGAATTGTGTAACCATGGAAAGATTTTCTTTTGATTAATAAAATAATTGATTAAAAAAAGAAAGCTATTGCAATAATCTGGAGGAGAGTCAATGAGGACTAGGATGTTGGAGAGAAGGAGACATTTATAAGAGATGTTTTGAAAACAGAAACCAGACTTGCCAAAATACTGGATGTGTAAGAAGATAGTCAAGAAAGTCACTAAACTTGTGAGTGAATACCTAGAAAGTATAGTGGTACCCTCTATATTAGAAGAGAAGTTGGGAAAAGGAGAGAGTTTTGAGTTTTTTGTTTTATTTTATTTTGTTTTCAAGGGAAACCTGTCTTTACATGTCTGTTTTAGACATAATTGAATTTAAGATGTCTAAGGCATACCCAGTTCAAGATATAGTTCAGAAATCAGTTGGTAATGTGAGATTGGAATTCAAGAAAGAGACTAAGCCTCTAGTTTAGTACAGTGATGTTACTGGAATCCATAGAACAGTATAGTCAGAAACCGTGGAACAGAATAGAAGAGGGTCTAGGAAAGATTTGGGGTGAACCCATAGTTTAGTTAGTAGATATGGCTGAAATCTATCAAAGGTGACTAAGGACCAATTAGATGCATAGGAAGAGACCCAGGAGAGAAGAGTGTTTGAAAAGCCAGAGAGGAAAGAGTATCTAGTAGGAGAAAGTAAACAGCATTATCAAATGCTGCAGACAGGTCCAGTAAGGATCAGAATTGAGAAAAAGCCATTCAGTTTGCAATTAAGAGATCATTGATAACTTTGAAGAGAGCAGTTTCATTTGAATGATGAGGTCAGAAACCATAATCCAATATTAACTAAGGAGACAAACTGAAAGCACCTGATATAGATGGATTTCTATAGGAGTTTAGCCATAAATGGGAAAAGAGATATAGGTTAATAGATAAAGGTGATGGATGAATCAAGTAAGGGTTTCTTAAGAATGGGAAAGAAAGGAATAATGAACTGGAGGAAATCCATGTGAACTGGAATGACCTTTAGGAATTGATGTGGAATGAAAGGAGCAGAACCAGGAGAACATTGTACACAGAGATAGATACACTGTGGTACAATTGAATGTAATGGACTCCTCTTTTCAGCAATGCAAAGGACAGTTCTGAGGGACTTATGAGAAAGAATACTATCCACATCCAGAGAAAGAACTGTGGGAGTAGAAACACAGAAAAAAACAACTGCTTGATTACATGGTTCAATGGAGATATGATTAGGGATGTAGATTCTAAATGAACACTCTAGTGTAAATACTAAAAATATGGAAATAGGTCTTAATGACATATAAAACCCAATGGAATTGCTCATTGGCTACAAGAGTGGGGTGGGAGGAGGGGAGGGAAAGCACATGAATCATGTAACCATGGAAAACTATTCTGAATTAAGTAAATAAATAAATAAACAATTTAAAAAAGAGATCATAGTTCTTAGAATGTCATGAGCTCCTTGAGAACAGGAACTATGTTTCTTTTTGTGTCTCCTTTGCATCCCCAGAACTTATCAAAGTACCTGGGATATAGTAGGCACTTCATAAATGTTTATTAATTGACTGAAAAAAAAAGAATGGGAAAGTATGGGCATATTTGTAGGCAGCAAGGAAGAAGCCAACAAATAGAGATCAAAGTAAGAGTTGAAAAGATAGAGGAGTAGACAGGAAGGAATGGGAAAATGGATTCATATAAAAGGGTTGGTCTTGGCAAAAAGAGGAGAGAGAGAGAAGGGAGGGAGAATGTCAAAAGAATATGAGATGAGGGAGAAGGAAGAACTCAGAAAATTATCTCAGTATTTTTTAGTAAAGATACATAAATTTGTAGTAAACCTAATCAACACAATTTCATTGTTTTCTACTTCCATTAAGTAGCACATGAATAGAAGCAAAGTAGATATATGGTGGAAGTAATTCAAGTTTGGCAAGGCAACCTTAAAAGAGGACAGAGGATTTGGAAGCAGTGGATAGCTTAGAGTTGAAAAGATCATGGAATTTTAGAACTTTAATGAACTTTAAAGAATAAACTAGGGCTATTTTGTATGGCTATTCAAATTATAATGGATTTTCTTTTCTTGCCTTCTCAACAGATGAGAAGAAAGAGAATTCAGAACTGAGAATAAAATAAATTTTACTTAAAAATAAGAAATAAACTAGGTTTAATCCCTTTGTTTTATATTTACTGAGGCTCAGAAAGGTGAAGGAGCATTCTCTTAAGTGTTCTGTTCCCCTGTGTGGCCTCTGCTCTTTCAGATTGGGAGCTGAGAATTTCTGTCATCTCAGTTTGGCTAATTAATGATATTTGAGATCTTAGTTGTCTTCTCTAACTGTCTGGATATCTTAATAGCTGTCCTAGAGAAACCTCTAGAAAAGAAAGCTGGAAGAAATTATGGCCCACCTGGCACTAAGAAACTTATCTATTTCATTGATGACATGAACATGCCTGAGGTAGATGCTTATGGAACAGTGCAACCCCACACACTTATCAGACAGCATATGGACTATGGACACTGGTAAGTACTGATGCTGAAAAGATAAATTAAATAAGATTATGGAGAAAGATGATATATAAAGTACAGATATGTTATGATGAATAGCTTATATTGTCCATTAGAATCTGAGGCTATAAACATTCTCTCACCTGTTGGTAATTAGAAATCCCTTGGACAGCTTGATTACAATTATTTTTGATTTTCCTATTCCTAAAAATAAGTTCCTATATAAGACTAAGGAACTGATATTAAAAATTAATCTTTTAGTGGTATAAAAGATAAGGAATATTCTTAGAGGTTATATTCAGGTTATGATAACATGTTTCTTATGAGTAACGGTCCTGACTTTGTCAGAAAAAGAATAAGATAGATGATTTCTGTAGAAACTTGGACTTAGAGCAGGCAGAAAGTTTTCATCTCACTGAGTCAAGACACTACTGTGATCCTTGAATTCAGAAAGAAGTACCTGAAGACAGCAGCAACTAGACACCAGGAAATACAGGTAACAAACCCTCCAGAATTTCAGAGCTTAACTTTAACCCAAAGCCCCATAAGGAATAAATCTGTAAGAGTAAATAAACAAATACACAAAAATTATCCCCACAATAAAGACATGTTATGATTCTAAAGATGTCTACAATATAAATCCAGAATAAGAAAATAACTATAAACAAAACTACAAACAAAGCCTTAAAGAAAAACACAGCTTTCCCACCTCTCTGATACAGTCACTTCACAAGTGGAAATGTGCCACAAACAAATAAAACACATTTAAAAATTTTCCTTCTTTTCTGGGTTGCCATAGCCAAAATACAAAAACAATACCAAAAATCTAATCACCAATTGATGTGCCTCTCCATAATTAGCAAACTTGTTTCCTGAAAAATAAATTTGGTCTCTTACCAGGATTCTATTAGAGCTTATGACCTATAATTGATCAATCTATTATAAAGGTCCTCATGGACTCTTTCTAGCTGTTTGATTTATTTCTTAAAATATGGTGTCCAGGACATTATACAACATTCCAGATATTGTAGAGATAGAGAAAGCAAGACTGTCCCCTCCCTTATATCAGACACTATGTTTCTCTTAATGTTACCTAATATTAAATTTTCTTTTTTGGTTTCTATTTTATACTGTTGATTCATATTGACCTTAAAGTCCACTATAACTTCCAATTTTTTTCAGACAAAATGCTAACTAGGCACACTTTTTCTTATTTGTATTTGTGAAGTTGATTTTTTAACTCAAATGTAAAACATAATATTCATTTATGCTGTTTTATCCTAAGTTCTTGCCAGTATTTTAGCCAAAGATTATTTTTAACCACTGTCTTCCTCCATGTGTTAGCTTTGTATTGTGTGCAGATTTTACATATATGCCATTTATTCCTTTCTTTTAATCATTCATAAAAATATTAAGTATTTACTCTATCACAGTATGAATCCATATAACTCTACTATTATTTATACCATATCTCTCTATTATTACATAAGAATTACAAGAGAAACTGTCAAATTTGCTAAAATTTAGATAAACACTATCTATCCTGTATACATCCTTGAAGAGGCAAAGGATAAATGAATGAAACCTCTATCTTTCACTCCTCCTTCTCTTATGGGGAAAACCAGGGGAGATAACTTAAAACTATAAATGTGGGTTCAGAAAGGTGTGTAGGAGACAGGAATGACAAAAGATGGGGACTTAACAAGTTAGGGAGACTGGGTTTAACTGCTAAGGAAATGTCTGTTAACAGAAGTAGCAGTTAGGCCTGTCACCCTGCACCATCTAGACAAGGAACTAGGAAGCAAATGACAAGAGTTTGTAACAAATTTAATTAAGAGAACTATGGTAAAGGATGGGAATAGGGGTTTCTATACTTCCAGACTAAGGGCAAACCACAGGGTCAGGGGAGGGACTTATCTACACTCAACTGAGACCTAAGCAAGACAGGACCCAGAGAATAGCAGGACTGAAGTGGGTATCCTCAAAGCAGAGTCCAGACACACTCCAGCAATGTTACAGCTCTTCCAGGACCACTCTTTCAGGTGGGTAGATTCTGGGAGCTAACCCAGCCCAAGTTAACCTGCAACTCAGGTTGGGATTAATAGTCTCTACCAAAATCTCCCACAAGTAGATGACAGTCTTCCTTCAGGATCCCAGGGAATCAGGGTGCAAACTCCACTTCCTCTGAGGTCTCCCAGTGTCAGTTACAACTTGTCCCAACCACCATGGAGTCCGTCTCAGAGAGAGAGAGAGAGAGAGAGAGAGAGAGAGAGAGAGAGAGAGAGAGAGAGAGAGAGAGAGAGAGAGAGAGAGAGAGCCACACTTCCTGCTTCCCCATTCCATTTGGAATTCTCAAGCCCTTCCTTCTAGGTCTCCTAAATAATAACTAAGTAAACCTCCTTACAACACTTCATACCTTCTGTTGACAGTCATGCTTTAATCTTGCAGGTATGACAGAAATAAACTGTTCCTTAAGGAGATCATGAATGTGCAATATGTGGCCTGTATGAACCCCACAGCTGGCAACTTCACTATCAATCCTCGGCTACAGGTGGCAATCTGGGGTTAAAAATACAAAAGTGAAATAGTCTCTTCCTTAAAGGAGTTAATAATCTACATGGGGAGGGGGAAAGGTGGAGATTCAATATATTCCCAGATCAATAAATTCAATACTTCTAACAGCAAGAAATGCTTCCTTAAGGAGGTAGTATTTGACCTGAGATTTTAAATGAATTAGATGTTCCAAAAGATAGAGGTTGGAAAGAAAAATGTTTTACAAATGCCTGTGCAAAAGCTCAGAGATGGAATATTGTATTTGAGGTAATTTGATTGGAATTAAAAGTATTTAAGAGTAATAATATATAATCAGCCTGAAAAAATAAGTTGGAGCCAATCTGGAAAGGGATTTAAAAGCCCAAGAAATGAGTATATGTTTTGCCCTACATAGTAGTAGGAAACCACAGGAATTTCTGAAGCAAAGCAGTAATATGGTCATGCCTGTGCTTTAGACACATTAGGCAGATGTGTGGAAGATGGGTTGAAGGAAAAAATTGTATATATTCAAGAAAATGGAGAGAATGAAGTGAGAAATAAGAGATGTTTGGGACACTTTAGGGGGAAAAGACAGGGACTGACTTTAATGTCTTATTGTATCCTCATTTTTTAGCAAAATGCCTGACACATAGTAGTCTCTTAATAATGATCACTGACTGATTATCAATTAATTCTTATTTTGGACATATTATGTTTGGATATTCAGATGAAGTTGTCCAGTGGAGAAGTTAGCAATGTGGGACTGGAACTCAGGAGAAAGATCAAGGCTGAATACCTATATCATCATGTAATGATAGTTAAATCTACAGGAACTAATAAGATCACTGAGAGTATTTAAAGAAAATGAGTGGTCCCAGCAAAGAACTAGTAGAATCACAAATGGAACAGGACATAAACAATGACTTGAGAAAGGGGACAGAAATATAGTTCAGATAGGAAACAAACCAAAGCAGAGCAGACTCACAAAAACCCAAGGAGAGAGTATCTAGAAAGAAAGGATATTAATAGTCTCAAATGCTACAAAGCAATTAAGAACAATAAAAACTGAAAAAATATCTTTGTATTTAACAATTTTAAAAGGTCATTAGTGACCTCGTAAAAAGCAATTTCAGTCAAGTAATAGGGACAGAAGCCAGACCTATGAAAGAAAGCTATGAAAGAAAGGAAAGATAAATGCAAAACTTGCCGGAATGATTGGGCCAAATGAAAGCTTATTAAGGATAGGGGAGATCTGAGAATGTGCATAGACAGCAATGAAGGAGTTTGAAATTTAAGTGCAGAGAATGGCTGGTTAAAAAAATAAACTCCTTAAGGAGACAAAGGAATTGGACCAAAGACACAAGAAGAAAGATTGACAAGGGAAGGGATATTTACATTCATGGTCTGTTGACAATAGAAAGTCTTCCACCTAAGCTATTTTTTTAAATCAATTTTGATGCTAACTGTTCCTGAACAATACTTCTCCTTGCCTTTTATATAATATCCAAGTTCCAAAGAAAAAAATTAATTAGGGGGAGAGAAAAGGCTAGTATTTAAATAAGCACAAGAGGGTACTTCAGATCTCATAGACTAAGAGTTCCAAGGAATCTCAAAAGTCACTTAGTCCAATTTCCTACCATATATCAATGAATGAAGGAATGAAAAATTATTTTTTCAGTCTTTTATTATATGCCAAGTACTATGCTATTCATTGGAGACACAAGTAGAAAAGGCAAGATGGTCCCTACTCTCTAAGAACTCGCCTTCTAGTTAAGAGAGAAAATACATCAAAAAGAGTTAAATTACCAGGTGAATGAGAAGGTTATAATAATAGAGTTATAGAGATAAGAGTAAGTTTTAAGAGAAGTTGAAGGTTGTCTGTCTTTAAGGCGCTTGCTAGGAACTCTAGAGAAAGGATTCTGGAATGCAGGGAGCAGAGAAGGAAGAGCTTTGAAGGTGCAACTGACACTTCTTCCTGTCTCGGGCTGAGGAGAGGAAGTAGGAGCTCTTGTTGGCTACCTTGATCTAACCTGTTTTGGAGAAGTTTGAAGCTTCCTGATACACTGAAATACATCCTAAGAAGAAATAACTCTATCTGCTGCATTTTAACAACTTGTCTGAAAGATTTTGCCTGGAAAAATCTTGTCTGTGGGCCCTGAAGTTTTACTTCAGGGTTCAGACCCACTTTGGGAGGACTTAGCCATTTTGAGTCCATTTTTAGCAGATTGGAGACAACTTCTAAGAAAGATAACCAAATAAATAACTGAGGTTAAAACCAGGTAGAGCTGTGAGGGTTTTTGTGGGAATAGCTAGAACAGGGAACTGGTAGAGTAGACTTGAAGAACAGAAAGACTTTCCCATGAGGGAAATTTAGATTCTGTGGGTTGGAAAGCTAGTTTCCCTTAGTGTCAGGACCACCTTGTTTAATCCTCTGTCTTTACTTCAATCTATAAATAAAAATAGTTAGTTTTTCATACAATATATTCTCTAAGACTTCTTTGCGCACTGACCCAGAGAAAGGAAGTACATAATTTCCTAGGTGGTTATCATCATCAATCCACCTTAGTCCTTTTCTTAATATCAATATATCCATATTTTTTAAGGCCCAAGGATTTTAAGAATCCATTAGTAGAACAAATAGCAGGGGAAAGTAAGGTAAATGAGAGTGACCTGGAGACACAGAGACAAGGCCTCCATCTCACCAGAAAAAATAAAATTATTGACTTTTAGCTCATCTAAGTAGCATGAGTTGCCACATCACTATTCTTCCTTTGCTGTCTCACTGAATCTAAGTGGCCAACAAGGAAGGCAAGACAAGGCAAGGTATGTTGTATCTTCTCATCATTCATTCACACCTAATGGGGTCAGGAAAGAGTACAAAGGGAAGGCAAAAGGAAAGGGAACCAGAGTCTGCATGTCATTCCTATCAAGCAGTTGAACCTTGGAGATAAAAAAAAAGGTCTAATCACCTTCATGATAGTTTGTTACTTAGTTTCAGGCTATGGAAGAGGCAAAGTATGTAAGTTCACATGTAGAATTCAAGGCCCTCAAATTTCTCACTGTACATTATTGTATAGAAAAGGCACCCAGGAAAGTGGCATAAATCTTAAGATGTTTCATTTTCATCTGAATTTGTGTTGGCAACAGAAAAATATCTAATCCTCCAACTCCTTTTTTCTTTTCTTATACAGCGTCATTTTAGCATCTTTGTGCTCTCCTTCCCTGGAGTAGATGCATTGTCTTCAATCTATAGCACCATCTTGACTCAGCATCTAATACTTGGTAACTTTCCAGCATCACTGCTTAAGTCTACCCCTGAACTCATTAAGTTGGCCATTACCTTCCACCAGAAGATTGCTGCCACTTTTCTCCCCACAGCAATAAAATTCCATTATATCTTCAATCTTCGAGATTTCTCCAACGTTTTCCAAGTGAGTACCTCATCATCATCATCCATTATAGCTAACATTTGTATAGTTGTTGAGGGTCTTAAAAAGTGCTTTATGAACCTTATCTCATTTAATCCTCATGCCAGCCCTTTGAGGTAAATACTGATGGTATCTCCATTTTACAACTGAAAAACTGAGATGTAAAGAAGTTTAATAACTTGCCCATGGTCATACAACAAATAAAAGTTGGAGTTGAAATTTGAGCCTAAATCTCTTCTGACTCTAAGCCCAGCATTTATCCCAGTATGCCACATTGCCTCTTGGCAATGACTTTTAGAATCTGGAATGAAGAAGTATGGGCTTGTTTTAAGAGTTAAATCTGATCCTCAATGACTATACCATTGATTACTAAAGGAAATATTAATGTCAAAACTCTTGCTATGTTGCATATCAACTCAAAGGGAGCCTCACATAATCAATAGTAGGTAAATGAGTCTTATGGGTTATACAAACAAGAACTTCAAGGACATCATTTATTGTCAACCAAACATTGTAATGGGAAGTAATCTTACAGAAATCTTGTCCAAATGTGAAAGATCAAGTGTAAAAAGAAGTAATTTGCCCAAGATCAAACAGCAACTTACTGACAGATCTGGAGTTGAAACCCAGATCTCCTGATGTCTAATCTAATGCTCTTTTCACTATATCAATTTACTTCTAGATCACTGTCTCAGTAAAATAAAAATGTTCTTTCTTGTGTGTGGATGCAGGAAGGACAGTTTCAAGGTCTTCAGCATGATTCCATATCTGTCTAAGAAAGGAAAGTGACACCAAAAATCAGTAGAATTCCAAAGTCATTTGTCTTTTTCTGGTGGTAGATCACTAAAACTCTCATTACCTTTGAATTGAGCTCATCAAATAATTGTTCCCACTCCAGCTGTCCCCCTAAAAATGTATATGCTTTATGTCTTAGGATGTGATCCTCGGCCATGAGCATTGCTGAAGACTCTAAGGTTCTTGAGTATTTGTTCTCATTACTTCACACCCTCTAAATGATGTCCTTGCCTCCAGTTTCTCCCCTTTCTGTCTCATCTTTTTCCTAGGGAACAGGTCTAGTTGTGTCACTAACCTTCTCAGAAACTTCTCAATGACAGCTGCATTAACCTATGAAAATGGAATAAAATCAAACTCATTATTTAGCATCTAATACCCTCCAAAATTCTCTCTTATTTTGTGATCCCAACAAATGAAAATACTCTATACCTAGACCCTGCTCCCTCACAGAATTCCTAACTTCCTTCAAACTCATCTCAGGTACCATTCCCAACAAGAGCTCCTGATGCCTGTCCCCTGCTGCTAGTCTTCCCCCCCCCCCCATCTCAAGCAGTATTGTTATTAATTTTGTATATATTTTATACATTTAGATATAATGATAGATGTTAAACACTCACCCACACTTATCTTCCTCATAAGGGATTGTTTAAATTTTGGTTTCTGTATCCCTACCACAGGCATAGTGTCTGCACATAAGAGGGCCTTATTTTTTTTTTTTGTTGGTTAATTGATTATATATTTCTTTGTGCATTTTACGTTTCCCTAATCTCATTTGGATTGAGTGGTTTCTCTTTTACAAAATATCTGATATATGTACATTTTTAACACATCCAATGATACCTTTTCAGTTCCAAATTGACAGAGAAGAGTTTTATAGGCTTTCCCTTATATAAACTGTATGTGAAGGTAATTCTTCAGATCAGCCCATTAAGATTTTTTTTAAGTCTGACCTGTTTTAAAATTGGTAGTAAGTATCAATTCCAAGGCAGAAGAATGGTAAGGGCTAGGAAACTGGGATTAAGTGACATGCCCAGGGTCACACAGCTAGGAAGTGTCTAAGGCTAGTTTTGGACCCAAGTCCTTCAGTGTTGAAAGCTATCCAACATCTCCAAATAATCTGATAAGGACTGCTTAGTTGATAAGAAAGAAGTGGACACATCTTTCTGTCAGCTCATACTGCTGCTGTGTCTCTCCAAATCAGTTTAGGATTTTATTTATATAATGTATACCAAATCCAATTCACACACATACAAAGAAGGTTCACATTTGTGCAGTCAAGCTGACGTTATATCATGGTTTTTCAAAGCACAATAAAGTTATGGTTTTACAAATAATTTTCCCAAGAAGATAATGCTGGATAAGAAAAAGTCTCAAGGTTAAAAATGAGCCTCGCTTTATCTAAAAGTTATTTTGCCTGAACTTGCCACTTGTTAAAACCAGTGGAAATGCGCACTGGCTATGGTGGGGGAGGGGGGAGGAAGTTGGAGGGGCCAAGGGCAAAATAAGAACATGAATCATGTAACCATGATAACTTTTCTAAACAATAAAAATTATTTTTAAAAAAGGATTAACATTGATTATATGTCCTTTAAGTACAACAAATGAGAAAAAGGTCAATTATTCTATAAAATTTCAAAAATAAAAAAATATAAGGAAAAGCAATAAGAAAATTAAAATTCATGGAAATTCAATGTTTTTTGTATAAAATTGCAAGAGAAAAACTGAAATATGATATGCACATAGAAGGGAAAAAATATAAAAGAATTTAAAAATATATATATATACATATAACTTAGATTTAATGAAAAGTTTTTTTATCCAAAAATCAGATCCATTTCATGTTCAAACAAAACCTCAACCCCCATATTATAATTCTGGGGTATCGTTTGTTTCTTTGTATCTGTAATTATTTATTCCAATTGATGTTCAGAAATTACACAAATATATTAATTTACAAGAAGTTCAAAATAACTTTCCATTAAAACAACACTTGGGGTTGGTACAGTTTTTTAAGTAAATGGAACATATTTGCTTGCTATATACATTCAAATTTCTGGGACTTCAATTATTACATCAGTTTGCTTTGAATATAGCAAAAGGAGGAAGGGAGTATAACATTGTTTGACTTCAGGTAAGAGTCAGGGATTATTTATCAGTGATATCTTCAATTCAATGATCCATAAATGAGTAATATCAGTTGCAAATCCAATGACTTTTACCTTAAACAGTAAATCAGTAGGATTTGAAAGGTTTCTAAGATTTACATACACAATGAAAAGCTTTAATGTTACAAAATATGATAAATTTTCTTTTCAACAATTTCTCAATGTATAAACTATCTGGTCATTCTTTCCAGTAATACCAAAAAAGGGTTAACAACTTTGCTTGGAATTAAGTTTTCATTAATGTTATCTTGATTAGAGAGGGTTAAGGCAGGGGCTGGTTATTCACTTAACTCATTGTGATAGTCAATCTCCTTTAAGCTTTTAGTTCACAACACAAATCATATATTATTGTAAATAGACATGATCAATTTTTTAACAAATAGCTTTCACATATAGTTTACATTTAAACATGTTTGCAGTTTTCACAAAGTAAGGTACATGTTTTGATAACATTCAAAACAATTTTGTTAAAACCCAATATTTGTATCAGCTTTACTTGCAACATTATTGTCTGAATCACATTAAAATTCAATGAGACTGGACTTCCAGTTAAGATGGCGGCAGAGTAAGGAGCAGCTGCTCGATCTCTCCTAACCAAAGCATACAGGACTCCTCAAGGGGACATAAAAATGAATCCAGACGAACGAAGGAACACCACAACAGGGTGCAGCATTGAAGGTACGCGGAATCAGAGCATTTCCACGCGATAAAGGGGTGAAACAGCTCTCACTAAAACACTAGAGGAAGAAGCCCATCCACCCCCACACACACCACGCACAGCGCCAAGGCCAATGCACAAGAGTGAAAACAGGATTGGGGCAACCAGTAAATCACTAGCAGCCCCAGGGCTTGTACCTGAGAGTTGCAAAACGTGGGACCCAAAGTGGCTGGGGGGAAAGCAGGGACTTTCCTGAGCATCTATACGGGTGAAAACATTGCCCTAGGCACGGACAAAGATCTCTAACCCATGGACTTTCCCGAGCGTCTGTGTGGGTGAAGGCATTGCCCTAGACGAGGACAAAGATCTCGAGCCCAGGCTTGGACCTCGAGTGGGGACCCGGTGCAGATGGGAGCGCAGCTCTGGAAGCAGCCCCTTAGTCTACTGACGGAGCCTTGGGCAGAGGGACAGACCAGGGACTACCAGGAGGTTTGACCCCGAGAACAAGGAGACCGGAGACCTCGGGAGCTTAGAAAGTGCAGGCAGACCCTGAGTGTGAAGACAAAGCTGAAAAGGGCCAAGGCTAACAATGGCAAGCCAAGAACCCCAGAAGAAAAAGATTATCAAGAAAAACTCTGGAATAATCGACAACTTTTACACAGAGAAAATTCAGACAACAAAGGAGGACAAACAAGTATCCAATCCTTCCCAAAACAATGAAAACTGGTCACAAGCTATTGAAGAGTTCAAAAATGAGATGTTGAGGAAGATGGAAGAGATCTGGCAAGAAAATAAAAGTTTAAAAAGCAGAATTTCACAATTGGAAAATGAGGCAAGTCAACTGAAGACCAGAAATGACCAGATTGAAAAGGAAAACCAGTCCCTAAAGGCTAGAATTGAGCAATTAGAAGCCAATGATCTCTCAAGACAAAAAGAACAAATAAAACAAAGTAAAATGACTGATAAAATAGAAGGAAACATGAAATATCTCAATGAGAAAGTGACAGACCAAGAAAAATGGTCTAGAAGAGACAATTTGAGAATCATTGGTCTTCCAGAAAAGGCAGAAATTAATAGAAACTTGGACTCCATACTTAAAGAAATTATTCAGCAAAATTACCCTGAAGTCCTACAACAAGAGGGCAATATAGACATTGAAAGGATCTATAGATCACCCTCTACACTGGACACAGAAAAGTCAACACCCAGGAATATAATAGCCAAATTCAAGAGCTTTCAAGTAAAAGAAAAAATCTTACAAGAAGCCAGAAAGAGACAATTCAAATATCAAGGAGCACCAATCAGGATCACACAGGATCTGGCAGCCTCCACACTAAAAGACCACAAGGCTTGGAATACGATATTCAGAAAGGCAAGAGAGCTGGGCCTTCAGCCACGGATCAACTAACCATCGAAAATGACTATATACTTCCAGGGGAAAGTATGGACTTTCAACCAAATTGAAGATTTCCAAGTTTTTGCACAAAAGAGACCAGGACTAAATGGAAAGTTTCATACCCAAACACAAAAATCAAGAGAAACATCAAAAGATAAATAGGAAACAGAGGGGAAAGAAAGAAAACTCATAATTTTTTAAATTTTACTCTTTAAGGGCTTAAACAAGATCTAATTATCTGTATTCCTATGTGGAGAAATGCTATGTATAATTCTCTGTAGTGAACTCTATTCACTATTATAACATTCACTATTATAAAAACCAGAAGAATAATTCATAGGGAGAGGACAGGATACTAAATGGTCTAAGATGATATGGGGGTTGGGAAAGAGGGGGGTGAATAGTAGGGGACACCAAGAGAAACTTGAGAGAATGAGAAAAATAGGATATTCTATTACACACAAAGAGGGCATGGGAAGGGGAGGGGACAAATACTATTATAAGAAGGAGAGGAAGAGAGCATTAAGAGGAAATAATCAAACCTTACTCTCAGTGTAATCAACCTGGAGAGGGAAGAGTAGCTTTATTATCCATTCAGATAAAAAACTCTATCTAACCCTAATGAGAAAGTCAGAAGGGATAAACCAAAGGGAGCAGGGGAGTGGGGAGGTCAAAAAAGGGAGGGAAGAAGAAGGGGGAGGGAATTCACTTGGTCTTTAAAAAAACAAAAAGAAGGGAACAACAAGGGAGGGGGCAGAAAGGGAAGTCAATCAAGGGTGGGGGATAAGGAATACCGGCTCAAGGCAAACCACTGGTTTAAAAGAAAATAGAGTAAGAAGAAGGGGTGGGTCTAGGGGAGGATACAAAAATGTCAGTGAATGCACAACTGATGATTGTAACTGAATGTGAATGGAATGAACTCCCTCATAAAACGGAAGCAAATAGCAGAGTGGATCAGAAACCAAAATGCTACCATATGTTGTCTACAAGAAACACATCTGAGGGGGGTAGACATACACAAGTTTAAGGTTAAGCACTTGAGCAAAATCTTTTGGGCATCAAATGAGAAAAAGAAGGCAGGAGTGGCTGTTATGATCTCTGACAAAGGCAAAGTAAAAATAGATATGATTAAAAAAGACAAGGAAGGTCATTACATCCTGATTGAAGGCAGTATAAACAATGAGGAAATCACACTGCTCAATATATATACAACAAGTGGTATAGCATCCAAATTCCTAAAGGAGAAACTGGCAGAGTTCAAGAAGGAAATAGATAGTAAAACCATAATAGTGGGAGATCTAAATATTCCTCTTTCAGATCTAGATAAATCAAAGCAAAAAATAAATAAGAAAGAGGTAAGAGAGGTGAATGAAGTCCTAGAAAAATTAGATTTAATTGATATGTGGAGAAAAATAAATAGGGGCAAAAAGGAATACACCTTTTCCAGCTGCACACGGTACATTCACAAAGATTGACCATGTAATAGGGCACAGAATCATAGCAAACAAATGCAAAAGAGCAGATATAATAAATGTAACCTTCTCAGATCATAATGCAATAAAAATGATAATTAGTAAGGGCACCTGGACAGGCAAATCAAAAACCAATTGGAAATTAAACATTATGATTCTCCAAAACCAATTTGCCAAAGAAGAAATAATAGAAACAATCAACAATTTCATTGAAGAGAATGACAATGATGAGTCATCCTACCAAACTCTGTGGGAAACAGCTAAGGCAGCACTCAGGGGGAAATTTATATCCTTGAGTGCATATATTAACAAATTAAGGAGGGCAGAGATTAATGAATTGGGTGTGTAACTCAAAAAATTAGAAAGCAGGGGCAGCTGGGTAGCTCAGTGGAGTGAGAGTAAGGCCTAGAGAAAGGAGGTCCTAGGTTCAAACCCAGCCTCAGCCACTTCCCAGCTGTGTTACCCTGGGCAAGTCACTTCACCCCCATTGCCCACCCTTACCAATCTTCCACCTATGAGACAATACACCAAAGTACAAGAGTTTAAAAAAAAATTTAAAAAAAATTAGAAAGCGAGGAAATTAAAAACCCCCAGATGAAAACTAAATTAGAAATACTAAAAATTAAGGGAGAAATTAATAAAATCAAAAGTAAAAGAACTATTGAATTAATAAATAAGACTAGAAGCTAGTATTTTGAAAAAACAGATAAAATATACAAAGTACTGGTCAATCTAATAAAAAAAAGAAAGAAGAAAACCAAACTGACAGTATTAAAGATGAAAAGGGAAACCTCACTTCTAATGAATTAAGGCAATCATTAAGAATTATTTCATCCAAATTATATGGCAACAAATATAACAATTTAGGAGATATGGATGAATATTGACAAAAATATAAATTGATTAGATTAACAGCAGAAGAAATACAATACCTAAATAATCCCATATCAGAAATAGAAATTGAACAAACCATCAAAGAACTCCCTAAGAAAAAATCACCAGGACCTGATGGATTCACAAGTGAATTCTATCAGACATTCAAAGAGCAACTAATCCCAATACTATACAAATTATTTGATATGATAAGCAAAGAAGGAGTCCTACCAAATTCCTTTCATGACACAAATATGGTACTGATTCCAAAGCCAGGTAAACCAAAAACAGAGAAAGAAAACTGTACACCAATCTTCCTAATGAACATAAATGCAAAAATCTTAAATAGAATATTAGCAAAGAGACTCCAGCAAGTAATTAAGAAGATCATCCACCATGATCAGGTGGGATTTATACCAGGAATGCAAGGTTGGTTCAACATTAGGAAAACCATCCACATAATTGACCATATCAACAGTCTAACAAACAAAAATCACATGATTATCTCAATAGATGCTGAAAAAGCCTTTGACAAAATACAGCATCCATTCCTATTGAAAACACTGAAAAGTATAGGAATAGAAGGACCTTTCCTAAAAATAATAAACAGTATATACCTAAAACCATCAACAAACATCATATGCAATGGGGATAAATTAGAAGCCTTCCCAATAAGATCAGGAGTAAAACAAGGATGCCCATTATCACCTCTATTATTTAACATTGTACTAGAAACACAAGCAGTTGCAATTAGAGAAGAAAAAGAAATTGAAGGTATCAAAATAGGCAGTGAGGAGACTAAGCTATCACTCTTTGCAGATGATATGATGGTCTACTTAAAAAATCCTAGAGAATCAACTAAGAAGCTTGTAGAAATAATCAACAACTTTAGCAAAGTTGCAGGATACAAAATAAATGTACATAAATCATCAGTATTTCTATACATTTCCAACACACTAGAGCAGCAAGAAGTAGAAAGAGAAACACCATTTAAAATCATCCTAGACAATATAAAATACTTAGGAATCTACCTACCAAAACAAACACAGCAATTATATGAAAACAACTACAAAACACTTTCCAAACAAATAAAACTGGATCTAAACAATTGGAAAGCCATTGATTGCTCATGGGTAGGACGAGCTAACATAATAAAAATGACCATTCTACCCAAATTAATTTACCTATTTAGTGCCATACCTATCAAGCTACGAAAAAACTTCTTTACTGAATTAGAAAAAACTATAACAAATTTCATTTGGAATAACAAAAGATCAAGAATATCAAGGGAAATAATGAAAAAAAATGTGAAGGAAGGGGGCCTAGCAGTACCAGATATTAAACTGTACTATAAAGCAGTGGTCATCAAAACGGTATGTACTAGCTAAGAGACAGAAGGGAGGATCAGTGGAATAGACTTGGGGGTGAGTGACATCAGCAAGACAGTGTATGATAAACCCAAAGAGCCCAACTTTTGGGACATGAATCCACTATTTCACAAAAACTGCTGGGAAATTTGGAAAACAATATGGGAGAGATTAGGTCTAGATCAACATCTCACACCCTATGCCAAGATAAATTCAGAATGGGTGAATGACTTGAATATAAAGAGGGAAACTATAAATAAGTTAAGTGAACACAGAATAGTATACTTGTCAGATCTCTGGGAAAGGAAAGACTTTAAAACCAAGCAAGAGTTAGAGAAAATTACAAAATGTAAATTAAATGGTTTTGATTATATTAAACTAAAAAGTTTTTGTACAAACAAAAACAATGTAGTCAAAATCAGAAGGGAAACAACAAATTGGGAAAAAAATCTTTATAACGAAAAACTCTGACAGGGGTCTAATTACTCAAATATACAATGAGTTAAAGCAATTGTATAAAAAATCAAGCCATTCCCCAGTTGATAAATGGGCAAGAGACATGAATAGGCAATTTTCAGGTAAAGAAATCAAAAGTATCAATAAGCACATGAGAAAGTGTTCCAAATCTCTAATAATTAGAGACATGCAAATCAAAACAACTCTGAGGTATCACCTCACATCTAGCAGATTGGCTAAAATGAAAGAAGGGGAGAGTAATGAATGTTGGAGGGGATGTGGCAAAATTGGGACATTAATGCATTGCTGGTGGAGTTGTGAACTGATCCAGCCATTCTGGCTGGCAATTTGGAATCATGCTCAAAGGGCTATAAAAGAATGCCTGCCCTTTGATCCAGCCATACGATTGCTGGGTTTGTACCCCAAAGAGATCATAGATAAACAGACTAGTACAAAAATATTTATAGCTGTGCTTTTTGTGGTGGCAACAAATTGGAAAAGGAGGGTATGTCCTTCAATTGGGGAATGGCTGAACAAACTGTGGTATATGTGGGTGATGGAATACTATTGTGCTAAAAGGAATAATAAACTGGAGGAGTTCCAGGCGAACTGGAGAGACCTCCGGGAATAGATGCAGAGCAAAAGGAGCAGAGCCAGAAGAAGATATACTATGGTAAAATCAAATGTAATGGACCTCTGTACCAGCAGCAATGAAATGACCCAGGACAATTCTGAGGGATTTATGGTAAAGACGCTACCCACATTCAGAGGAAGGACTGCAGGAGAGGAAACATATAAGAAAAACAACTGCTTGAACGCATGGGTCGGGGTGGACATGATTGAGGGTGTGGACTCGAAACTACCACACCAATGCAACTAGCAACAATTTGGAAATTGGTCTTGATCAAGGACACATGACAAAACTAGTGGAAATGCTCATCGGCCATGGCTGGGGGGATTGCGGGGGGTGAAGGGGAAAGGAGGAGCATGAATCATGTAACCATGTTAAAAATGAATGTTAATAAATGTTAAAAAAAATAGGCATGGAGGAGACTAAACTATCACTCTTTGCAGATGATATGATGATATACTTAAAAAATCCTAGAGAATCAACTAAGAAGCTTGTAGAAATAATCAACAACTTTACCAAAGTTGCAGGATACAAAATAAATGCACATAAATCATCAGCATTTCTATATATTTCCAACACATTAGAGCAGCAAGAGGTAGAAAGAGAAACACCATTTAAAATCACCCTAGGCAATATAAAATACTTGGGAATCTATCTACCAAAACAAACACAGCAATTATATGAAAACAACTACAAAACACTTTCCAAACAAATAAAACTGGATCTAAACAATTGGAAAGCCATTGATTGTTCATGGGTAGGATAAGCTAACATAATAAAAATGAACATTCTACCCAAATTAATTTACCTATTTAGCGCCATACCTATCAAATTACCAAAAAACTTCTTTACTGAATTAGTAAAAACTATAACAAATTTCATTTGGAATAACAAAAGATCAAGAAATAATGAAAAAAATATGTGAAGGAAGGGAGCCTAGCAGTACCAGATATTAAATTATATTACAAAGCAGCAGTAATCAAAACAATGTGGTACTGGCTAAGAGATAGAAGGGAGGATCAGTGGAATAGATTTGGGGTTAATGACTTCAGCAAGACTGTGTATGATAAACCCAAAGAGCCCAACTTTTGGGACATGAATCCACTCTTTGACAAAAACTGCTGGGAAATTTGGAAAACAATATGGGAGAGATTAGGTTTAGATCAATATCTCACACCCTACAGGAAGATAAATTCAGAATGGGTGAATGACTTGAATATAAAGAGGGAAACCATAAATAAGTTAAGTGAACACAAAATAGTATACTTGTCAGATCTCTGGGAAAGGAAAGATTTTAAAATCAAGCAAGAGTTAGAGAAAATTACAAAATATAAATTAAATGGTTTTGATTATATTAAACTAAAAAGCTTTTGTACAAACAAAAACAATGTATTCAAAATCAGAAGGGAAACAACAAATTGGGAAAAAATCTTTAAAACAAAAAACTCTGACAGGGGTCTAATTACTCAAATATACAAGGAGTTAAAGCAATTGCATAAAAAAAATCAAGCCATTCCCCAATTGATAAATGGGCTAGAGACATGAATAGGCAATTTTCATGTAAAGAAATCAAAAGTATCAATAAGCACATGAGAAAGTGTTCTAAATCTCTAATAATTAGAGAAATGCTAATTAAAACAACTCTGAGGTATTACCTCACACCTAGCAGATTGGCTAAAATGAAAGAAGGGGGAGAGTAATGAATGCTGGAGGGGATGTGGCAAAATTGGGACATTAATGCATTGCTGGTAGAGTTTGTGAAATGATACAACCATTCTGGCTGGCAATATGGAACTATGCTCAAAGGGCTATAAAAGAATGCCTGCCCTTTGATCTAGCCATAGCTTTGTTGGGTTTGTACCCCAAAGAGATCATAGATAAACAGACTTGTACAAAAATATTTATAGCTGTGCTTTTTGTGGTGGCAAAGACATGGAAAAGGAGAGAATGTCCTTCAATTGGGGAATGGCTGAATAAATTGTGGTATATGCTGGTGATGGAATACTATTGTGCTCAAAGGAATAATAAACTGGAGGAATTCCATGTGAATTGGAAAGACCTCCAGCAACTGATGCAGAGTGAAAGGAGCAGAGCCAGAAGAACACTATACCAGAGACTGATATACTGTGGTAAAATCAAATGTAATGGACTTCTATATCGGCAGCAATGCAATGACACAAGACAGCTCTGAGAGATTTATGGTAAAGAATGCTACCCACATTCAGAGGAAGAACTGCAGGAGAGGAAACATATAAGAAAAACAATTGCTTGAACGCATGGGTTGACGTGGACATGATTGGGGATGTAGACTCGAAACGGCCACACCAATGCAACTAACAACAATTTGGAAATAGGCCCGGAACAAGGACACTTGTTACAACCAGTGGAAATGTGTGTCGGCCATGGGTGGGGGGAGAGCAGGAGGTGAAGGGGAAAGTAGGGGCATGAAGCATGTAACCATTTTAAAATTGAATATTAATAAATGTTTAAAAAAATAAATTCAATGAGACTAACTAATCCAACCATTCTGGCTGGCAATTTGGAACTATGCTCAAAGGGTGATAAAAGAATGCCTGCCCTTTGATCCAGCCATACAATTGTTGGGTTTGTAACCCAAAGAGATCATAGATAAGCAGACTTGTAGGAAAATATTTATAGCTGCGCTTTTTGTGGTGACAAAAAACTGGAAAATGAGGGTTTGCCCTTCAGTTGGGGAATAGCTGAACAAATTGTGGTATATGCTAGTGATGGAATGCTATTGTGCTCAAAGGAATAATAAACTGGAGGAATTCCATGTGAACTGGAAAGACCTCCAGGAATTGATGCAGAGTGAAAGGAGCAGAGCCAGAAGAACATTGTACACAGAGACCAATACACTGTGATAAAATAGAATGTAATGGACTTATGTACTAGTAGCAATGCAATGAGCCAGGAAAATTCTGAGGGATTCATGGAAAAGAACGCTACCCACATTCAGAGGAAGTACTACAGGAGTGGAAACAGAAGAAAAACAACTGCTTGAACACATGGGTTGAGGCGGACATGATTGGGGATGTAGACTGGAAACTACGACACAAATGCAAGTATCAACAATTTGGAAATAGGTCTTGATCAATGACACATGTTAAAACCAGTGGAAATACACATCTGCCCAGGGGTCAGGGGGATGTTGGGGGGGGGGTGAAGGGGAAAATAAGAGCATGAATTATGTAACCATGTTAACTTTTCTAAAAAATAAATATTAATAACTGTTAAAAAAAATGAAAAAATTCAATGAGACTGCTAATTACCCCTTTAGGTTCTAAATTTACTGTAAGGAAGGGGTTAGTAAGTTTGTTACAAGTTCCAAGTTTTTAGAAGTAAGGAAAATTCCTTTCCTCAGTTGCAGTTTGTTTTTCTGATCCTCTTTGACTATTCAAATTATTGAACCTGTAAGATTTACATGTTTTTATTTTGATATAAAATTACTCTTCAAAGGTTATTGATTTAAACTCCAGAATTTGTGACCAGGTACCTTAGAATATTTGCAAATAATAGTCTTATTTCAGGTCCCTTAGGATTACTGAGATGATCAATTTTTCTAGTTAAATGCATTCTTTAATTATGCTGTTATAATATTAACAAGTTTGTTAATTAGTTATAATTGCATAAACATCACTACAAAGTAAAAGATATTATAATAATATTAATGCCATCACAATCAAGTACATATTAACTATGAAACTAAATTATTATGAGGGTTATGCATTTTATTATAATTTTATATTCTGGATTTGAATGCATTACTACAAATCACAAATATTATGAGAATACAAATTAATTTTTTGTTATATTGCATGTCAATTCTCAATAGCATTTTACAATAATAGATGAATAATATTTGAATTGTCTTTTTCTTAATGGCTTTAATTATTACTTTATAATCTCAATTCTAATCCTAATCTATTCAATTAACCTTTAAAAAGGATTAGTGAAATAGTGAAACATAGGAGACATAATTTGACTAAGGTCTAGTACCTTAAAGCTTATATTTAAGTTGCTACAATAATTATTTTTTACATTTTCTAATATTATTTGAAACAGAGATAACTACTTAAATTGAGCCATATTTCTGTAACTTACAAAATTAACATTAGCTTCTTATTAATTTTTTCACTTTACTGATTTTGAGTTGGTATAAACTGTCACTCTTCGATAATTACTATTCTTCCCTGTTTCTGAAAATAATTATAGTCAGTCTCTCTTCCCTATGTGTAGAAGGGGTTAAATTACTTTTGAAATATGTCCAAGGCTGTGTAGTCTGATCTGTTTAACTCTTTAGTTACTGCACTTATAAAATTTGCATGATTATTTTAAAACTTTGATCACTTCCAAATGAATATTAATTTAAACTTCACTACATGCAAATTGTCCCTGATTAAAATCTCTTAACAATGTTTCCTGCATATACCAATTATTCTTTCGGACCTCTGATTAAAGCAGAATAAAACCTGTAGTCTTGCCTCTTTAATATTTGTTTTAAATCATGAACTAGTATCTTTATATGCTTTGCACTTATAATTTGCAATCATCAAATTCAGTTTGATAAACATTTTTGGCAAATTTAATTACTTAAATCTATATTTTATACTCTGAAAGTTTTACTAGATAACTTTTCCAATATAAATTTTGTGCACATTTAAAATTAACTGAAATTCCATTTTCTATACCATCAATATCTATTCAAATTCTTAGCAAACATGTATCCTAATGAATTAGAGAAAGGGCTGTGAGTTTTGA
Organism: Gracilinanus agilis; assembly: GCF_016433145.1. NCBI lineage: Eukaryota > Metazoa > Chordata > Mammalia > Didelphimorphia > Didelphidae > Gracilinanus > Gracilinanus agilis. Next base: position 240,155,988 of record NC_058133.1, read on the forward strand.
GAAAAAGGAGCTATGTGTTTTGACTGTCCAAAATTATTTCTTGTTGAACTGAGGCAGCATGGATGATTCAATTTTGGCTTAAAATTTTCTCATGAACCATTCTCTGTTTAAGGGGGTCTAATTATGAAATATAAGCCAATGGTATTGTTCTAATAATTTACAAGTTAATATTTTCACTAACATCAGTGTGATTAATGGTAGATTAAACTTGTGGAAGTCCAAAAAGTTTTTACCACTCTCAGATAAACATTTAGGTCAGTGGTTCCCTAACTTTTTTGGGCTACTGCCCCCTTTCCAGAAAAAACATTACTTAGCCCCCTGGAAATTATTTTTTTAAATTTTAATAGCAATTAATAGAAAAGATAAATGTACCTGTGGCCATCACTACCCCCTGGATCACTGTAGCACCTACCAGGGGGCGGTAGCGCCCACTTTGGGAATCACTGACTTAGGTGAACTGATGTTTTGATTAGCTAAGAAAGTTTTAAATTGCACTTCTGTACTTCAGTACATAATTCAGAATCATTGTTTTTCTGTATGAATAAGTTTTTTTCTTAGATTGCATGTAAAATCTTTTGCAATTTTGATTAAATATATACCTCAGTATTTAACCTGTTGATAGAATTTGGTGGTAGGATCAAATCTGTCCCCTTTTTTGTCTTTATGATTTCTGTGTTCTCTTTCTTATGGCCAGTAAGAAATGGAAGAAGAAATGTATACAAATTATCTTGTTGATTCTCACCTTAATGAAAGCAGAGAATATGATTTCTTTTAATCAATTAAATTATCAGATTTTAAAACACTCAGAAATCCATTATAGATGTTATTTTTCTGAATTTCTCAAACTCCTCTGTCTGTCTTTCCCATTCCTCTGGAATGAATGAGAAAGAGATTCCATTATGATCACAGACAAACACAACCATAAAACAGATCAGAAACATATACACATAACATATAGACACATAGACTGGTCAAAGGCATATTTCCTGGACATTTCATGCATACTCTAACAAATATAAGACATCCTATCCACAGATCAATAAATCACATCTTACATGGCTAAAGAAATCTGGAGAAAAAAGAAAGTTTATTATTCAGAAAAATAGTTAATTCTAGTAAGGAACTGGCTAAACTATGATGACTTCTTGGATTAAATTTAGTCATTGGTGGGGCCAGTGGTTGGCCTTCTTTCTATCTTCCCTGAAATCTCTTATCAAGTAACCTGTAACCATTTTGATGGAATTTGGAATTACAATTTTTCTTCCAGTGGTAACCTTTCTCACATCTGGGACACAAAGAGTTAGGGGCATTGGAACAAGAGCTTTGTACAGTTTTTGAACCCCTAATCATTTCAGAATATGTTTTTCCTTTCGGGGCTGCCATGATGGCTATACCCTGCATATATGATGGAGTAAATTTCTCACAAGCTTTCACATAGTCATTAATAGTCCTAGATTTTTTAACATTTTGAAGCATGCTCAGACACACCTTATTGGCATTGTCATAAGCAAACTTTTTGACTATTATCTGGGCTGTATATTCATTATTTGTTTATCTTTTTACTTGCTGATTTAATCTTTCTATAAAATCTGAATATCTTTCCTCTGATCCTTATCTAATCTCAACCAAACCCATGGATAGTTTCTTAGTTACGGGGATTCTTTTCCATGCCTCTAAGGCACACTTCATACAATGAATTAAAACTCATCTAGGTAAATTAATCTGGTCAGCATGTAATTCCCAGCCATTTATTCCAAGTAACATTTCTTTGGTAATTCTGATGCACTGTTTCTTATTAATGGCTGCCTTCTGTTTTGCCAGTTCATCAAATTCTGTTTTCCAAAAAAGGCAGTCCCCTCCAGAAAAGGAATATTTTGTGGTTTGAATCCAATCATATGAGGTAATCCATATCCCCCCCCCCCAAAGTCTCCACCAAAGTTAAACTGTATGGAGAAGTTGGACCATATGAAGCACAAGCTGTCTTAATTTCTTTTAACACTTTGTAGGGAAGAGGCTCCCATGTGGGAACTACTTCTTCATTATCATCCAATTCATCTGCTCTAAAAATAACTGTGAAACAGAATGAAACATCTCCTTCCTTCTGTGCATTTTGTAATGCTCCTTTAAATCCTATATTCTGGGGCTGTGGCTGTGGAGCTGGAGCTTCAAGTAGCAGAGGCTCCTCTGCTTTTATCTCTCTTTCCTCTTTTGAAAGGAGGTTTTTAGGTGGAGGAGGGTCTGCTGCTAGTGGTTTTTTCATTCAGATTTTAAAATTCCGGTTTGATTTACAATGAGTCTTTTCCTCCTCCTCTGATTCTAACACTGAAACCTTAAAGATTATGTTTTTCAGCAGCTGATGAAATTTTTACTGGCACTTGTTCTGATCCCTGTTTAGTATAATAATTTTTCAAATCATGGCCAACTCTTTGCCAGAATTCTAAGGGCTACAATTTTGAACAAATTCAAGAAACTTAGTGAGCTATTCTTTACTTATTTTTACTCCCCATTTCCTGAGGGTGTGCTTAGTTATATCAATGATAAGATTTCTTTCCTTTGATTCACTGTGTCCCATCCTGTTAATCTATTCTTTTACTTCTAGTGTCTTCCCTTAAGGGGAGAGTTCTGAAAACTCTGGATTTCTTGCCCTTCTTTGGGAAGAAACTAAACCGTCATAATTTGGGAGTTGTCTGGGGGGAGGGACAAATCTTTACCTGAATCCAATGTTCCAACGTCCCTGTTCAGGTGCCAATATGTTGAAAATTTTGAAATTTTGGTGCAGTTTGGGGTATGCCCAATGCTCCTTTTACTATGACATACTTTGAACTAGACAGTCAGAGTAACATTGTTGCAAATAGCCAATTGCTAGCTATGATGGACAGTGTGAGAAGCTCAGGGGAAAGACTTGGTAACATTGCCAAGCCCCGAGAGAAGTGTGTTTGCTCCCTCCCCAGAGAAGTGATGATACAACCACTCCAGGAAGGTACTTGATGGGTTTATATATATATATGACAAGTAAGGAATGTTTAGGAAATGGGGAGAGGAATAGGAAACTCTAACACTAATCTTTTGACAATATTAATCCCTCAGGACTGCAGGCTGGTTAATGATTCTGGCTTGTTCTTCAGCTCCTCTGGCTTAGCCTGGCCACAGCCAAACCAGAACAAGCAAGCTGTTGGATGATGTCTCTCAGTTCCTTCTTCTTGCCAGATGTTATGCCTTTCTACAGCCTTTAGGAACCACCCTTTCCACCCTCTTCTTCTCCTGCCCACTTCCCAGATCCCTCCCGGTGACCAGGATACCTAGATATCTAAGGATGGTTTGGATGCCTAAATGTCTAGGGACAGAAGAATCAGAGGATTCACTGTCTGTATACAGGTCGATCAATGTCAGTGGGTTCAAAACAAGAGTTCTTTTCTTGCAAGACTTAGCCAAGCAAAGTCTCAGTTCCCAATAGACTAGGGTCCACAGATCCAAGGTCCAAAGAAGAAGGGAAAGGAAAAAACTCCCATGTCAGGGGCTGCCAGGGTATTTATCCCCCCCCCCCCACTAACCATTTTCTCCCCTGTCCTCATGGCCTCTGGGAACATTCTGAGGTCCAACGGTCTTCACCTGTCAATCAAGGTGGAACTCTCAGCTCCCAGAGCTTCAATATGACAGCTGTCAAACATCTCCAGATAATCTGATAAGGACTGCTTAGTTGATAAGAAAGAAGTGGACATGTCTTTCTGTCAGCTCATACTGCTGCTGTGTCTCTTGCAATTAGTTTAGGATTTTATTTATATAAGGTATACCAAACTCAATTTGCACACACACATACAAAGAAGGTTCACATTTGCACAGTCAAGTTGATGTTATGTCATGGTTTTTCAAAGCACAATAAAGTTATGGTTTTACAAATAATTTTCCCAAGAAGATAATGCTGGATGAGAAAAAGTTTCAAGGTTAAAAATGAGCCTCACTTTATCTAAAAGTTATTTTGCCTGAGCTTGCCACTCTGTGACCTTGGGATGCCTGGAACAGTTAGAGATATACCCACAGCTGCAGCTTTACGCTGCTGAGTGAAAAAAGGCTGTTAACTCATTAAGTGCTGGTTTACTAAGAACTTAAAGTTTTCCTAGAAGGCTATAATGTTTTTCAATAAGAAAATGTGTGAAACATAAAAGTGGTCAAAAGAGGAATCTTAATGACTCCCAACACTTCAGATTTCAGGTCTGGCATTCTAGCCACTGACCAATCTAGCTGCCAAACTATACCAAGCATTTCTTAGTCATTCAGATGTTTTCTTGCATATGTGTCCCAAGAATAAAATCATCAGTATACATCAGCTCCTTGAGTAATTCTTTATTACATCAAATTAAAACTTTCCTGGATGTCTATAAACATATTCCTGTTCTTTCTCACCCCATATCTTAACAAATACAAAGCACAACACACACATACCCTAAGCCTATTAAGACTCCTCCTAACTCTTAATCTCACCTCTATCTATTCAAATCCCATTCTTCTAAATATCTACCTACCTTAAGCAGTAACTTCTCCAAAACTCTTTCCTTGATCCTTTCATCTAAGTATAATCCCACCCTCTTTAAGTCCCTTAAGTCACTCTAATTACATTTGTATTTAATTTAATTGTATTGTATTTAATTACTTTTAAATTTCTACTATAATTACTCATATTCATGACTCCCCTGAAACTAATCTGATTTGATGCTACAGTCCAGGTGCCACAAGATATCAGTGTATGCATTTATCATAAACATGGGCCTTCACTACTGACCCAATAGAATTTGCTTCTCTCAGACAAGTGGCTTCCAAAGGGGATTTTCACACTCATAAAATTCCTATTGTAGATATTAAAAAATGACAATTGCTAAATATAGTCTTGATTATATTTCCCAAAGTATGTCAGGCCAGAGTCCTAATACAAATACCTAATACTTTGGAATAATTTGTAGACCAGATATAAGTATGATGGTTTAGAATTATATGTAAAATCTAGTCTGAACTACTGTTTCAAAATTTAGGTTTGGAGTAATCAGTAAGCACTTTGTGGGAACTTCTCTTGTGAATTTTTAAAAATATTCCATTTGTATTAGATCACTGGATTATAAACTCTGAGAGCAAGGATTTTATCTTGCTTATCTTCATATTTCACTTTAATATCCAGCACAGTGATTTTGCACAATATTTTTTGGCCTGAAACTATGTCTTTCTAAATGGCCGGTAAGAAACTCCTCCTACCAATTCAGATCAGGAACTATTCTTCCCAGAAAGTTGCCTAGAGCATTAAGTTGTGATTTGCCTAGCCTCAAACAGCTATGATATGTCAGAAGTAGGACTTAATTTGAACTCAAACTCTCCAAGGCCAATATGCCAACCACGCCATATTACCTCTATTTTTTGCACATTAATCGATACTTAAGAAATGATTACTAAATAAATGAGTGAATAAATGAATGAGTCAATGAAGAATGAAACAATCCAGGTTTTATAGGTAGCATTTGTGGAATGCAAACACAATTGAAAAGCTAATTGTCTCTTTATTATAATGTTTTTTCTGTTCTTGCAGGGCATTCTCTTTTCAACAGTGGAAAGTGTTAAAACCCCACCAGACCTTGTGAAGCTCTATCTCCATGAATCCAGTCGGGTTTATCGGGATAAGATGGTTGAAGACAAAGATTTTGACAACTTTGATAAAATCCAAATTGAAGTGGTAAATAATTTCTTTGATGTAAGTATGAGATATTCAAGTGAAAGATAATTTTGCAGAAAAAAAAAAGCAGAAAACATCTAACCCTCATGTTGAAGAGAAAATTATGAGGCTATGTGAAAGAGAAGGGAAATTTAACATTTTCCTGCCCTACCTGGATTATTGACCTAGCTGAAAATTTGAAGGCCAAGAAATAAACTCTGCATCAAATCACAGAAATCAAATCTTAGAATTGAGAAAGAAACTTGTACAATGAAAAACGATCTTCTGCCAAGTCCCCAATATTTCCAAGGATAAAGAGAGTAAGGGAGAGAGACTCACTGTTTTATGAGTTAACCTATTATATCTTGCCTGAAAGGCAGAATTTAATCCTTGGTTAATAATGAAGAATTGTATAGGTCTTCCCTTCTACTAACTAAAAGGTGAACTTGATCTTCAGTTCACTTCTGTGCCTAACTCTGCCAAGGATTCCACATATTTTCATATGTTCCATATTCTAATGTTTTCTTGCATGTGTACCATGAGAATATAGTAAAACACCAATTCCTGAATAATTCTTTCTTAGTATGGTTAGTTGGAAGAGTTTCATAAGTTTCCAAAAGCATATTCTAATGACAGTTTCAATAAGATTGCATATAAAATGTATATAAAAATACTACATACCTTATCACTCTCTTAGTAGTATAACTGTGACATATTGCCTTGGTCAGATTTGCTTGGCCAGAGTCAGATTTGCTCATTTCTTTAGTCTTTAATTATGATTCATCTGTGTAGGGAGCACTCTTTATCTATGTAAATCAGTAGCTGTTCAAGTAAACTCGTACTCTTAGAGTTGCCTAGGATATTAAGAGTTTAAGTGACCTGCCCAAGGTCTCACAGCCAGGTTGTCTCAGAGACAAGCCTTGAACCAAGGACCAACTCTCTATTCATTCACTACAACACACTGACTCAACCTATCAATAATGTCAAATGCTATAATGAAGTCAATGAGGATAGCTTATGTAATATAGGATTTTAGCATTGCCATGTTGGTTTGGGGCAAATCTGTCAGTTACCCTGGATGAAATGTTGAAGAGGGCATGAGACACTTGGCAGTTGAACTGAAAGTATAAGAAGCCCTGGAAACCCAGAGCTGGGTTCTTCCCTGACCTGATTTTGACTTGTCCACTCATCTACCCCTTCCCTGGGCCCAGGTGGCGGGTGTAAAGGGTGGTGGGATTGGCAGGAGTGAGAACGTGGGAAATTAGGATTTATGACCCAAACTAGAGCAACACATTATTATTATTTATCATCATCTACAAATTAGCTACTAGCTCAACTCAATTTCCTAACCAGACACAGCTTCACCCTGGCCAAGGGCTGGCTGCCCTCGGTCTGCCTAGACCTTCCAAGGACCTTCCACCAGCCTTAGCCAGATAAACCTCAACAACAGATTTTAGCATTTCCTAACCCTCTTACCATTGCCTTATTCCTTCCCCAGTTACCAATTAAGCCCCATATCCTTAACCAGTGAATCCTGTGGTTATTTCCCTACCATCAAAGGCTAGGAGGACAGGTAACAGGCAGGGATTCTGAGCCGTTAGGGCTGGAACAAGCTCCATTGCTGAGGGGCAGGAAGTTCTACATCCACTTCCTGCCAGACTGCCATTAGCCAATAAGAGGCAGTTTCCTCAGCAGGGTGGGGCTGGCTGCCTTATATCTTAAAGGAGCCTTGTGGCTAGCAGTGAGGTTTCACTGGGCACTCAGTTCTCGGGGTTTGGATCCTTGTACTTCCATAAATAAGCTTCAGGCCCAACTGAGATTGCTCATTCCATCCTAAAAACTAGCACTATCCTCCTGCTCACCTGATACCAGCTCTAGGCCCCTGTTTACCTGCTCATCATTACATTTATTCCCTACACTTTTGTGGTATTTTTGGGGAGGCAGTTACCATGTTTCATATGTCATATTGCCACTATAAGATTCATAAATAACTATGAGGGATAGGTTTTTAACAATTATACTGTGATCTGTACTGCCATAATAAAGTAATGGATTCATTACTTAAAGCAGAGACTTTAACCTGTCAAGGAAAAAGAAATTTCTGCATTGGGTTGAAGGCTAAACTACATATCCTCTAAATACTCTTTAACTCTTATGTGTTTATTATTCCAAATTGTTCAGACCACATTACATATATATAAACTTATACATACACGTGCAAAAAAAGAGAAAAAAATCTCAAGAATAGTGAACATAAAAATACAAAGGAAAGAAAATTATTTCTTTCTCTTAGACTTTCTACCCTTTTTTATTCCCATCATTTTTTAAAACTAAGCAAAACAAATTCCTCTCTTATCAAAAGTCATATCCGAAAGGAAGGAAGGAAGGAAGGAAGGAAGGAAGGAAGGAAGGAAGGAAGGAAGGAAGGAAGGAGAGAGGAAGTAAAAGAAGGGAAGAGGGAAGAAAAAGGAAAAATATGCTTCAAGCCCTACTCTTTGAGAACATTAGCTCTGTCTGGAGATTGTATGTTTCATCATGAGTTCTTTGGATTTTCTTAGATTTCCTAAGTCTTTTAAAATTATCTTTACAAGATTATTGTTGTATAAATTGTCCTCCTGGTCCTACTTACTTCACTTTGCATCATTTTATATAATTATAAAAGGAATCATTTAGTTGTTAACTTTAATTATTTAATTTTTAATTTCTGTATGGTTTGATAAATAAGATAGCAGGAAAGAGTAGTTGAGTTGGTAGAAGAAAGGGGATATGTAAAAGAATAGAGACTGGAGAGAAAATAAGAGTGGATGAATAGATGGTTACCAAACAACATTATGTTTAATTCAAAATACAACTATTTCAGGTAAGCAGATGGGCCTTGTCATTTGGTCTTTTTTTGAAACTCTCACTCTATATAATAGAACTATTCTTCCTGGTGGCAAGAGGGATGCTGATAGAAAATTTGTCTGACTAGCCATAAAGAGGACATCATCTTGGTCTCCTATTGCATTTTCAAGCTCAGTGACTTCAGGCATGCTCCTTTCACCATCATTTTAACCATATCCCATATCTTAGTCTAAAAACCCTTGAAAGAGCGTCAGTCTCATCTTTTGGCCTCTCCTGATAGATTTTCGTAAATCAGATAGTATTTTCCCTTGGCATTTTAAGTGCTCCAATGAACAAGGTGACAAGAGGCCCAGAGATCTACAAAAACAGGCCCTATGATTGATTAAGTGAAGGATATTATTACAAAGTCATTCAACTCTGTTAAAAACACTGAATGTTTTTGCAGTACCATAAAATCATAGATACTTTTCTTCTAACTAACAAAGGAAAATCTGAGGAGAGGAAGGATAGGAGTTAAGTAAAAGTAGCAAAATTAGGTAAAGGTTAACAGGCCCTCTAATTTCCAGCCAGATACACAGGAAAGATTAAGTAGTCTAGTCTAGAAATGAGAAATTCCTCACAAAGTTTAAATTTTTCAGCCAAACTATACTCTTCAGATTCAATTCTGTTCCCCACAACCCCTTCCTAATATGAATACCTAATCAAGTTTCATGGTCATGGACTAATGACCATGAAAATTTATTCAGTCTGCATAAAGGAAGCCTGATCCCACCTTTAAGAGTGTGAGGGGGATGAAGGGATGAAGGTAGGAGGATGTGAGGGGAGAGTGAAGGGAAAAGGGAGGAAGAGGAATGTAGAAGGAATGGGAGAAAGGAGAGAGGAAGGTAGGGGAAGGGAAAGGCAGGTAGGGTCCCAGCCCCTGCAGAGGGAAATTGACCATAGCCCTTCAGGGGCTCCAATAAATGATCTGAGAAAAACTTTAGGGTTTAGAATAGCTAGGTTTTATTTTAATTAGAAAAGGGAAGGTCTAGGAAAAATTAGGAGGTAGATAGAAAGGGGAAAAGGCACCAAGAGAGAGAGCTCAGGATCTGAGAGCCTCTGGGCTCTAGAGAGCTAGTGAGACTCCAGGGTAGAGTGAGTTCCAGGCTGGAGAGAGAGAAAAGGCGCCAAACTTTCTCTTTTATACTTTCTCTAACACGTCCCACAAAGGAAGTGGGAGTTGTCAGGGGAAGTTGTAGCAGAGAGCTTCCTGAGAGTTGTAGTCTCCCAGGGCTTATGATAATTCCAAATGACACAAGAGTCATGTTATTTATTCTGAATGGCTAAAAATGAAATGGCTCCCTGAGTCTTTCTAGATGTCACTTTGTGCATTCTCTTTTGCTAAACACTTACTCCATCCCCAATCATATAGAAATGAGTTCTCAAAAGATTTGTAAGGAGAATACAAGCTCTGATATCAATAAGGAAATGTTAAGTATAAACTTGACAATGATAGACAATATTGCCTATCATCCAATCTAATTGTCAGTCTATTAATTCTGTCCACCTAAGTTCAGGGCTGGCCATTAGGCAATTTCATTTTTCATAAAATAAGGGGGTTCTAATATATGATCTCTGAAATCCCTTCAAGTGCTAGATCTTTGATCCTATGACCTTATGATTTTTTTTAGCCACAGTAAGTCATTAAGTCATCTACATGGAAAAAATTTAGTATGCATCTGTAGACAAGTACCAGATATATTTTGTGGAATATTTCTCATCCCTTTTTCTTCATTATTTTTATCAGACTGTATGTGGTTTAAGATTTTTCAAAACCCAGAGTCACATTTCTGCCTCATTAATACAAATCAGCTTAGTACTGTCACAATCAGTCTTCTGTATTATATCATTCTTTGAGTGAGTAAATAGACCCTTTATTTTTTTCCCATGTTTTTAGTAGGACAGTAGCATTTTTTATTGCACTGAATTTGGGATTGATCCAGATGTCTGCCATTCTATATTGTTTGTATTTCAATGTTCCTTAATCCATCTGCATAATTATTTTGTGCATAACCTTGGAAACCATCTAGTGCAATCCAGAGCTGAGTCCAGACTTCTTTGTTTGACAACTTCTAGTGAGAAGAAACCCTAGGTAGCCCATTCTACTTAGAATAACTATAATTGTTTGAAAGTTTTCCTTCTATCAAACCTAAATTTGCCAGAAAATGTCTAATCCTCCTTTCACAGAAGACTGGGCTATCTCTATAAAATTTAAACACCATTGTGAGTAATCATCTATTCATCCTCTCTTATTCTTAATTCATCACTCTCATTCTCTCCTAAACACTCTTTTTGTCCCCAGTAGCTGGCATGTTTTATTAGGCAATTTTATCTTATTTTCACTGTGACTAATTTGAAAACTTGTCCTTATCTCTCAAATTCAGCTCTACTATGCCTTGCTTTATGTGAGCTGAGATTCTAGCTAACTGTTTCCTAATGAGTGCTGTTCAAACCATGCACACTTCTCTTTTGGGTGGATCTATTTGTCTCTGCTCTCAATAGCTATTCAGGTTAAAGATTCTTCCTTCTCCTTTGAAAACCTGCTCTTCCATTTTGGGCACATCATTTTCTTTATGACCTTTTTCTATATCTCATCTATTATGCATCTAGACTCAGACAAGATATTTTACTTCATCTTATCTCTTAAAATGGGGAAAACTGTCCATGTGTCTAAGGCTTAAAGAGTAAGTCTGGGGTAGTAGGTCAGCTAGATGACTCAATGTATTGAGAGTCATGCCTAGAGACAGAAGGTCCTAAGCTCAAATCTGACCGCATACACTTCCTAGCTATGTGACCCTGGACAAGTCACTTTACTCCCTAGTTAGTTGCCTAGCCCTTATCACTCTTCTTCCTTGAAACCAACACATAATATTGATTCTAAGATTTCCATCTTAGGTAAGGGTTAAAAAAAGAAGACTATTTAGTCTTTTACTGTTTAGGGGAAGACTATCTTAGTTTCATAGATTTTTATTAAATTTGACATTTTATAAGGCTTTTATTTTCATTTATTTATTCGTATTTTATTGATTAATTATAAACAACTTTCAATGGTTACATGATTCATATTCTTTCCCTCCCCTCCTACCACCTTCTCCCATAGCCAATGTGCAATTCCACTGGGTTTTACATGTGTCATTGATCAAGACCTATTTCCATATTATTGATATTATAAGGCTTTTATTGAACATGGTCACTAAATTTCAGGGGATATGCTTTGTCCTTTACTATACCTGAATCCACACAAAGTAAACTTTGTTATAAAGAAATTATATTTGCACTTATATAACATTGAGCAAGTCACATTCCTTTCTAGGTCTCAAGGAAAATCTATAAAATCAAGGGGTTAGACTAGATTTTATCTAAGGTCACTCATACCTCTAAATATATGATCTACAAATATTTTAAGACTATTAGGAAATAACCATCATTGTTACTCCTACACCAACACATACAACCCAAGCATTACTAATGAAACTTTCTTCAGAAGTCAGACTTTACAGAAACTAGCAACATAAAACATGGAATCTTAAATTATACATTTATGATTATTTTTAGTGGTACCCTTTTGGAAGCTATGAGAAAAGAATAGCTATTGGGGAGATGAGCACAACATTTTCTCCCAGTTGTCAGACTGTTGAACTTGAGTCTGACTCTAGGAATATATCATTTTTATTGACAATAATAAATAAACATGTATATAGTATTTATTATGCGCCAGACACTATACTAAGTACTTTTTTAAAACTATTTTTAATGTGATAACAATTTTCCATGTAAGTTTTCTAAAATTATATGATTCAAATTGCCTCCCTCTCTTTTTCCCTCCCCTCTCCTAGAGCTGACCAGCAATTCAATCTTGGTTTTACATTTGTTATCATGCAAAACATATTTCCATATTATTCATTTTTGTAAAGGAATAATCTTGTAAAACACATACTCAAATAAAGAAGTGATAAATCATATGTTTTCATCTGTATTCCTATTCCAACAGTTCTTTCTGTGGAGGTGGATAGCATTCTTTTTCATAAATCCTTCAGAATTGTCCTAGATCATTGTATTGCTATTAGTTGTAAAGTCTATGACATTTGATCATCCACAATATTGCTGTTACTGTGTACCATGTTTTCCCTGGTTCTGCTTATTTCACTCTGCATCAGTTCATGTAGGTCTTTCCAGCTTTTTCTGAAATCACCATTCCTTATATGTGCTAAGTTCTTTAAAATGATCTCATCTGATCTGCACAATAACCTTACAAGGTAGGTGCTAATATTATGCTCATTTTACAGATGAGGAAACTGAGGCAAAAAGAAGTTAAGTGGCTTGTCCAAGGTCACAAAACTAGTAAATATATGAATTTAAATTTGAACTCATGTCTTCCACCATCTAGCTGCCCTAAAGTTGTACATTCCCCAGAATTGTTCCTAATGACACTTCTGCTAGCAGATAGATTCCTCAGTTAGAAAGAACTGTCACCAGTCCCATTTTGAGGGTACTAATGAATAAGATATCACATACCACTGTGAACCTCAGTAACAGATTATTTTCAGGAAGTCAAGATTTTTCAGGAAGCCAAAGTGAGAGAGAGTAGAAAATCCTGGCAACAAAAAGCAAACCATTTTATTTGCCTCTGAGCTGGTTGGTATTTCTTAGGAATCAGTAAAAGAGGATCCTGTATCTTGTCTCATTAATAGGATATGGACAAGACTCTGGAGGAAATCAGGAGATTAAATATGTACTGCCACTTTGCAAATGGTATTGGTGAGCCCAAATATATGCCAGTGAAGACATGGGAACTGCTTACCCAAATCCTGGAGGAAGCCTTAGAGAACCACAATGAAGTCAATCAAGTGATGGATCTTGTTCTTTTTGAGGATGCCATGTGCCATGTGTAAGTATATTTCTGTTGTGGTTTTTCCTTCCTTCACCTTGCAGTTTTAAAAGCTCCATGTGAGTATAGGCACTGCTTCTCTCTACCACCTGTACAAAAATTTCGAGGCCTACTGGGTAAAAAGAATTCAGTAAAAGCTATAATAGCTATTAGCAATGCCATTACTTTGGGCTTGACCACTTACCCCTTGACTTCCCTCCTGAGAAGAATATAATATGAAAAGAAGTTCTTTCTCATTCATAAAGATCTCCCATTCTACTCTTAAGAAAAATGGAAAGTTTGGTATTTGGTAATGGTATTAATCATATTGTTTCCATAGCTCTGGCAATGCTTGATGTTTAGTAACCTGTTCTATTTCTCTCTCTCTTGGATCCTTAAGAACTCTGATATGGAAGGAGAACTGCTCCTATACAAATCCATTGATTTTTCCATCCACCTCTTTCATAATCCCTGAGCAAAATCATGCTTAGGGGCACAGAGCCAGATTCTGAAGGACATAAAGAAACTCAAGCACCAATGTTATGTTCTTCTTACCCACATTTTTTCTAAATCCTACTGCCTATAATTACATAACCAGGCTAGGGAAGGAGACTTTTAGCCTTATCCCAAGGAACTAATTAGAAATAGATAAATATTTGTCAGGCAACATTTATTGAGTGTATAAGTTGTACCTTCAATATATATAAAAGAAACAGAAAATACCCTTCATCCCTTTGAGAAGCTTAAATGGAGATATAACTACAACAACACTGAATGAACCATTATGGTCATGTAACATAAGGACTAGAGACCATTTGTCATGTGAAATATATGTAGTAATGACTGGGTTTGAAAAAATATTTTTATTATTTTAAAACAGATTTATCATAATTTATACTTTTTGGACTCTAGTCTTGCCACTTACTATCTGTTGACCTTGGACAAACATTTTTAGGCAAAGGTCTAGTTTTCTCGTGTGTGTATATATATGTATATATATATATATGATCTGATATAATCCAACTCATCTACTCACTTTATTAATTAGATTTGGCTCCTTTGGTTTTTAAAAAAATGAAATTCATTTAAATATTAAAAGGAAGCTCAAATGGTCCATTTGGTTCTAACAGAATAATGATAATTTTGTATCAACCAATAGAAGAGTAAATAATGTGACACAGTGAATGGAGGATAGGCACCTAAGCCAGGAAGACATATGTCCAAATCCTGTCTTTGATTTATGCTGGCTACGTGACAGTGGGCTTTACCTCCCAGTGATGCAAACAAGTTTCTGAGAGACTGATTAATCACCTGCATCAGTGCTTCTACATCCACCACAATGAAATCACAGATCTAAACCTCAAAAACAAAATAGATTCTAGACCACAACAAAAAAAAGGCCCCATGGATGAAAACTCATAAATTCTTAGGCCTAAGGGACTGATGTAAGTGAACTTTTTTCCTAGGTTTTAGAATGAATTCACAAATCAGTAAAAGTAGACATTATAATTTTATTGCCCTCTTGATATTTTTCTATTGGCTTTTATTTTATGTAATCTTTCTGGTCTTATTGGACCTTGTTATTCTTTTTTTTTTAAACCCTTACCTTCCATCTTGGAGTCAATACTGTGTATTGGCTCCAAGGCAGAAGAGTGGTAAGGGTAGGCAATGGGGGTCAAGTGACTTGCCCAGGGTCACACAGCTGGGAAGTGTCTGAGGCCAGATTTGAACCTAGGACCTCCCCTCTCTAGGCCTGGCTCTCAGTCCACTGAGCCACCCAGCTGCCCCGGACTTTGTTATTCTTGATCCTTTTTCATCTTATTTTAAAATTTGCACTTAACATTCTTTCCTTCCTCAAAAGCACAATTGTCATTAAAAAAAGAGGAAATTGAATCCTTAAATAATGCTATGTCAGAAAAAGAAAATGAACAAGCCATCAATGAATTCCCTAAGAAAAAATTCCCTGGGCCAGATGGATTCATAAGTGAATTCTATCAAACACTTAAAGAAAAATGAATCTCAATACTACATAAACTTTTTGGGAAAATAAACAGAGAATCGTACCAAATTCTTTTTATGAAACAAATATGATACTGTTACCCAAACCAGGAAGAACAGAAAAAGAAAATTATAGGCCAACTTCATAATGAATATAGATGCAAAATTTTTAAATAAAATACTAGCAAAGAGACTACAGCAATATATCACAAAGATTATTCATATGAACTGGTGGGATTTACACCAGGAATGCAGGGCTTGTTTAATATTAGGGAAACTATCAGAATAATTGACCATATCAGTAACCAAACTAACAGAAATTATGTGATTATCTCAACAGATGCAGAAAAAAACTTTGACAAAATCCACTATCCACACCTATTAAAAACACTAGAAAGCATAGGAATAAGTGAGTCATTTCATAAAATGATAAGTAGTATCTTGCTAAAATCTTCAGCAAGTATTCTCCGCAATGGGGATAAGTTAGAAGCCTTCCCAATAAGATCAGGAGTGAAGCAAAGATGCCCACTATCACCACTATTATTTAATATTGCATTAGAAATGCCAGCTTTAGCAATAAGGAAATAAAAGGAAATTGAATAAATTAAAGAAAGCAATGAGGAAACTAAACTATCACATTTCACAGATGATATGATGGTATAGAGAATCAACTAAAAAATTAGTTCAAATAATAACTTTAGTGAAGTTGCAAGATACAAAATAAATCCACATAAATCATCAGCATGTCTATATATTACCAACAAAGTCCAGAAATTATATGAACACAATTACAAAATTATTTTCTACATAAATAAAGTCAGATCTAAACAATTAGAAAAATATTAATTGCTCATGGGTTGGCTGTGCTAATATAATAAAAATGACAATTCTACCTAAATTAATTTATTTATTCAGTGCCATACCAATCAAATTACCAAATAATTACTTTATAGAACTAGAAATTCATTTAGGAGAACTAAAGGTCAAGAATATCAAGGGAAATAATGGGAAAAAATGTGAAGAAAGGTGGTCTAGCAGTACCAGATTTTAAACATTACTATAAAGCAGCAATCATCAAAACAATCTGGTACAGACTAAGCAATAGAATGGTAGATCAATGGAGTAGATTAGATATAGAATATACAGGGTTCAATGACCTTAGCAACCTACTGTTTGATAACCCCAACGTTCCTACCTTCTGGAATAAGAACTTACTATTTAACAAAAACTGCTGGGAAAATTTGAAAGCAGTATGGCAGAAGCTAGGTATATAGCTAGGTATAGGTATTAGTGATATATATCTCACACCCTATACCAAGATAAAGTCAAAATGGATATATGATTTAGATATAGTTATAGCACAATTAAATTAGAAGAACATAGAATAATTTACCTGGCAGATCTCTGGAGAAGGGAAGAATTTATGAACAAAGATAAGAGTATTATAAGATGTAAAATGAATGATTTCACTGATTATATTAAATTTAAAAGCTTTTGTACAAACAAAACTAATGTAACCAAGACTAGAAGGGAAACAACAAACTGGGGGAAAATTTTTTATAACAAATGTCTCTGATAAAGGTCTAATTTCACAAATTTATAGAGAACTAAGTCAAATTTATAAGAATACAAGCTATTCTCCAGGTGACATGGTCAACATGATGTTGTGACCAATATAGTATAAATACCCAGCAGGTTTTTAACTGTGGAGGAGATGCAGACATGAAATATAGAAAGGAGGGAGAGAAAGGAAAGGAAGAAGAAAAACATGGAACCAAAGATATGTCAATTTTAAAATTAATATTCAGTAACTAAATATTATATTGTATAAAGTTTTATTAATAATAAACTAACATAAAAAAAAACTAGAGGGAAAAGTTGCTAAACTCACCCAGCCCACTCCCAGGAGAAAAAGAGAAAAAAGGGAGGAGTTACAGCCAAATATAAAACAATAATGTGACCACACAAATGTGGAAGCGCAGGAGAGATTAAAGAGAATTTTGGGAAAAATCAGGGTCTTATGGGGGATGAAGTCCAAAGTTCAAAATGTCCATTTATACATACCCCCTGTGATCCTTTGGGAGACCAGTTTCCCCAATGGATCATAAGAACATAATGAACATATAAATTGCAAAAATTTGTGGATAAAAGGGGGAAAAAAGAACAAAATCAATGATTGCTACATTAAAAAAGCCAATTTGGGGCAGTCCCCTTTGGCATAAAAGTATACATTCAAAACAAATGCTTTCTACCCCTATAGTTAAAATTCACATCCCAAAGTTCAATTCTGGATCTTCTTGATGCAGTGTGTGGTCTCTGTAGTCATTTTCATGGCATCTTCTCCAAACAGGTTCATTGTCTGCATTCTGGGAGGTAGCAAATTTCTTAGCCTAAAATTTCCCAAATTCATTTTTTTAAAACCCTTAACTTCTGTGTATTAGTTCCTTGGTGGAAGAGTGGTAAGGGTGGGCAATGGGGGTCAAGTGACTTGCCCAGGGTCACACAACTAGGAAGTGTCTGAGGCCAGATTTGAACCTAGGACCTCCCGTCTCTAGGCCTGGCTCTCAATCCACTAAACTACCCAGCTGCCCCTAAAATTTCCTAAATTCAAATCAAAGTTCACAATAATAACAAAGTGCCCCCTGAGGAAAATAATAACAAACAGGGATTACTCAGGGATACATGGCTGAGTTATAAGGTTTATGAATCAATTGCAGAAGAAATCAAAAACATAGAAAAAAATCTACATAAGAGAAAAAAAGAATGTGTGGATGAAATAGAAAATGTCAAAGTCTTATGTCTAAAAAAATCTAAGTAAAGGAAAAATAAAACTATAACAGGTCCTTGAATCAGGGCCCAACTAAAATGATTTAAGTAATTATGTGCTTACTCAAACAGTAGCCAGGACTACAGAAAGTTTGCCACACTTATAAAAGACAGAAAAAGGGGACTAAAATATAGGAGCCAGAATGGTAGCCAGGATAAGGTGCCCAGATAGAATGTGGTTCAGAGGAAGTCCTGCATCTTAACATATGTTAAGGGCCTCGACCTCGAACCCCAAACAAGTTCAAGTCCTCTTGTCTTAGCTCAAAATTACATTAATCCCACTGGGATTGATTGATCTCTTTGGCCTTGTGCTCGATTTGCACTATGCAGGTTGGTTTTGTGCTTCTTTAGCACTGTGCAGTGACTCTTTAAATAATCTTCTGGAATCAGACAGAATCATTAAGCAAAGTTCCATAATTATTTAAATGATCAATGGCATTATTCTATAGTTTAAAGCCTTTTGGGTATGCATTAACATTAGAACAAATGTATTTTAAACTGTTATTACTGTAAAATCAAAAAGGATTAATATTGATTATATGTACTTTAAGTACAAGAAATGAGAGAAAAAAGAAACTCAAATACTGTATTGCACATACAAGGAAAAAAATAAAAGAATGTTTTAAAAATAAAAAATATATAGCTTAGAATCAGCAAAAAGTTTCTCATTCAAAAAATGAGATCTAATTTCCTTTTTAAACCTGGCCATGAACTACTGTGAATGCAAATTATTTTTACAGACTAATAGATTTATAAAAAACAATAATAATGTACATTCAAAGTACCAAAATCCCCCAAAATTAACAATAGCTCAGTTATTGACAATAGCAAACAAACCCACTATCATAATAGGATTCACATGAGTTGCTGTGTGACATTTTAAAACCTATGAACTAATGAATACTTGTCACAAATTCAATAGATATAGCAAATCTTTCAACCTTGGCAATTGCTGATGAAAACCTATTTGGGTCTAAAATGTCACCAGGAATTTCTAGATCTTTCTGATGGGAAAATAAATTAAAATAAAGACTTAAAATGTCAAGCAAGCAGGAGCTCTTTTTGGCTTCCTGTGTAATATATAAAAAGTTTGGGTAGGAAACTTCTATTTGGTTTCTCTAACTTCTTAAGACAACATTCTTATATATATATATATATATATATAAACCTATCATCCATTCAGAAGTTACTATAAAATCATGAAGTCAATTTTAAAGACCTCTTATAAATTACAATTTAAATTCATAAGGCATCATATTCTTCAAAAGTTGTATACAATTGTTAAGATAGAATAAAAACTGTTAAGGCAACATGTGACCCTGGTAGTTAAGATGACAAATCCAGGATACATAAGACTTATGGACTTTTACAATGATATGTTGTTCAGTAAAATCATAGGGAAACAGTACAGATAAAGAATCATATAACAGAATAGATATTAATTTGATTAATACAGATAAACTTAAAGAATGTAAACCTTAAAGAAATCAGCAAATGCAATAATATAAGCAAATAACCAGTTACAAGCAGTATGGTCAAAAAATCCTTTTTACCAATACCAATAGGCTTATTTACTATCTTGAGGGGAAAAGCTGAAAATAATTAGCAAGCAATAAACTTTCTGATCTCTTTTTAAGGTTATTTCCCCTCCCCCAGTATTTTCATCCATTCAGATTTTGTTTGTCAAAGCTCTGAATTTTGTCATAATGAGGGAGAATTCTGCACAGAGCATAGTGTGCATGACCCTCATAATGGGTATGGATAAAGCAAAAAGACAAAGGGGTGTGAGGAGATGAATTTCTCCCCTGAATCTTAAGTCTAGTGAAGCTGTCCACTGCCAGGTATTCAATCAGCACAAAAAAACCCTGGAAAAGAATAAAGCAGATCGAAACTGCACTTTTTAGCCCTACCAACTCAAACTGTTATTTCAGAGTTTCAAGCATTCCTCAAAAAAAAAAAAAAGATGAATGGGGTATGTTTATAGATTAAACACAAAAAGGCAAAATCTTGCTGGAGAACAATAGGGCATTTGCATATACTGGCCAAAAGGTAGAGACAAAATCCCAAAAACTTCTGCTTCAGAAGAACTTCTCTGCTCTCAAAAGGAAAAAGAATGCAGAGAAATACCCTTCCTGTGGGAAAAAAAAATCCTGAGTTGCAAGTCTCTCTTAGCCAGGAGTCCAGGATCAGCTTAAGACTTCAGCTTAAAGAATGGTAATGCAGGCTGGAAAAGCCACGTGGGCTGGAGGAAGGAATTGGGGTCTCACTCTTCCATTGGAAAAAAAAACAGATTGGCAGGTTGCAGGCTGGGCGGGGAGTGACGAGGAATGTTGGCAGGAGCACTTGGGTGTGAAAAGGCACTGGCAGTGAAAGCAGGCGACTGGTGGGCTGGCAGAGTCTGTAGTGGCTGAGATGGGGCAAAAGCAGACAGGCTGGGTGGCAAGCAAAGAAAAAAACCCCGCAGGAGCATAGGGTGAGAAAAGGAAACCAGCTCTCAGCTCTCTTACTAACTATACTGAAAATCTATTTTAAAAAAATATTTGAGAATTCTATCCCATCGTGGTTAGCCATAATGTGAATTTTGAAATTAATAGTCAATAACTAAATATTATATTTTGTAAAGTTTTATTAATAATAAACTAACATAAAAAAACTAGAGGGAAAAAGTGCTAAACTCACCCAGCCCAGTCCTAGGAGAAAAAGAGAGAAAAGGGAGGAGTTACAGCCAAATATAAAACAATAATGTGACCACGCAAACATGGAGGGGCAGGAGAGATTAAAGGGAATTTTGGGAAAACCAAGGGACTTATGAGGGATGAAGTCCAAGGTTCAAAAATCTCCACTTATACAGATAAGGCTAGGAAAAAGCCTCTCAGCCTCCTCTTTTGGGGGCTTCCAGCTTCATCTTTTATTTGTAAGTCAATCCATTATCTTATTGACATTGGTGATAAACATTATAATAGTTCACATCAAAGTTGCAGGTCCTTTTCTGAGGAAGATTAATCCATATTCTTATTATAGGGAGGCCACCTTTCATTCTAGGTTATTTCATTCAGAGGTTGTTTGGTGCTCCAAGGTCACCCCAACCAAAGATTATAATTTAACTGTTTTTAGGTTGATCACTTGGGTTGAATAATTATTGTTAATTAAGTTATGAATCTTAAGCTCTATAGGATCTTCTCATCTTATATTATTATAACTGCCTCTGCACAGTGTTAAGATTAAAAATGATAAAGACTGATACAATAATATAAATTGATAGTTTAATTAAAGCCATGGCCATGCTGGTAAAATCATTAGACCACACGCCAGTAAGAATTCAAACTGCCTCTGCCATATTTACCTTTTGTACCTTCCCACACCTGCTAGCTCAGAGAGAGCTTCCTTTCGGATTCTCCTCCCATTTAAACTGTCCTAGGCATGGGGACGCAGGCGTCCCCACGCCCAAAGAACCAGAACCGGAAACCCGTTGGACCACGGGAAATGTAGTTTGATAGTTCCCACGTGTCCATAGAAAA
>NC_058133.1:240178046-240206647 GCF_016433145.1 Gracilinanus agilis
ATATATATATGTATATATATATATATATATAACTCTATTATGGTCACAACGAGGAAATTGCCTTTGCAAAGATATCTTGTTTTTACTGCCCCTTGGCCATTGCCATGAGGATCAGCATGACCATATCTTTGATCTCAGGATTGGTCAGTGCTTGTGTTCCTTTCATATGAACAAGCAATTTTCAGATGAAAAAAATCAAATCCATCAATAATTATATGAAAAAAATGTTCTAAATCACTCTTTATTGGAGAAACATAAATTAAAACAATGATTATATACTACCTCATACCTATCAGATTGGTGAATATGGCACTAAAGGAAAGTGGTAAATATTGGAAGAGATGTGGCAAAATTGGAACACTAAATGGAAAACTAATGCATTGTTGGTGGAGTTGTGAACTGATTCAACTATTCCAGAGGGAAATTTGGAACTATGCCCAAAGGGCTATAAAACTGTACATACTCTGAGAGAAAATAAAAAGTGGGAAAGCATCTACTTGTACAGAATTATTTATAAAAGTTATTTTTTGTAGTAGCAAAAAATTATAAATTATGGGGATACCATTCCATTGGGGAATGTCTGAATAAAGTGTGGTACATATTAGTGATGAAATACTATTGTGCTATAAGAAATTATAAGCAAGATGATTTCAGAAAAAGCTGGAAAGATCTGCAGGACTGATGAAGAATGGAATAAGCAGAACTGGGAAAACATTGTACATATGCTATCCATCTCCAGAAAAATAACTATTAGAGTCATCTTTCACATATTTTTTACAGCACTATGGTTATTAAGTTGTCTTATTTATCCTGCAGAAAGTTAGCAAGTGGCTCAAACTCAGACTGCTTTGATCTTCTGGCCAAATTAACAAAAGAATTAAGAATATGACTTACTTAAAAAGTTTTTTATTAATTTATCTTACATTCTTTTCTTTAAAGATTTTGAGTTTCAAATTATTTTTCTTCCACCAGCTCTTTTCCCTCCCATTGAAACAGCAAGTAATATATCGATTATATATGGAAAGTCATAAATACATAGTTCTGTGTTAATCATATCATTTTTTTAAAAGCAAGAAAAATAAAGTAAATAAATGGGAAAATGCATGCTTCAATCTGTACTCAGAGTTAATCTCTGAAGGTGAATAGCATTTTTCCTCATGAGAACTTTGGAATTGTCTTGGATAATGATATTTACAATTGTACCTAAGTTGTTATAATGCTGTTACTATGTAGAGTGTTCTCCTGGTTTCTGCTCACTTTACTTTGCATTAATTATAAATTTTCCCAAGTTTTTCTGAAACCATCTCCCTTGTCATTTCTCAATTCCATCAAAATTTCATACCTGTTTGTTCAACCATTCCCCACATGATGGAAATCCCTTTAGTTTCTAATAGAATATGATTTGATTTTTTTTAAAAATACTACTTAAGGGCAGCTAGATGTCACAGTGGATAGAGCATCAGTCCTTGATTTGGAAGGACCTTGGTTGAAATCTAGCTTAGCTGTGTGACACTGGGCAAATTACTTAACCCCCAATTGCCTAGCCTTGTTTTTAGAGCTATTACTAGGAAAGAATGTAAGAGATTTTTTTTAAAAAAATGATATTCATTAATTAATTTAATATTTACTGCAATTAAAAGTTGTCAAGTCAGATGTATGCCTGAATCTTCATAATGACTCTATAGCTGAATGTTTGATAGACTTGAGAAGTCTATTATAGCTGAAATTATTTATTACTTACTTAGTCTGAATATAATAATGAATGTACCATTTTAAAGACCTGAATACATGTGAAATGATGAGCTGAGTCTTGGCCTTCTTATTATTGTGTGTAATTATAAAAGTTTACATTTTAGTAGCATTTTGATGTTGTAGTCAGCAGTGTACTAATAAAATGTTTAACTAGCAGCTCTCCTTTTAAAAAGTGCATGCATATTGCATTTGAAGCTTAACCTGCATTATTAACATTTTTAATACTTTCTTACATCTAAACAATTAACAAATAATAAATCAATAACCAAATCAAAGTAATAAAACAATAAACAAACAATAAATCAAGTCTTGGTTTATAGCATTTATCAAATTCAGTATGAAGTATAGATACTTTCATAATTTAGCAATAGGATTTTATAAGCCTGTAGAAGCTGGCTCCTGCACACTCCTAGTTACAGAGCATTTTAATAAATATCATATTTTTCTCATTCATTTCAACCCTAAAAATAGATAGTATAAGAATATAATGACCCCTTTACTGATGAGAACGTGGCCACACATGTTCCAGAATCCAAAGAACCCAGAATCCAAAATTGACTCTAATTTCAGTATCTAATATCAGTATTTATCCATGTCAATTGTTGTTTTTTAAAATGATAAAGGCTGATATTATGAGGATAACTAATATTTTATTTAGGCCCATGTTGGTAGAATAAAATCAACCATGTGCCTACAAAAATTTCAAATTGCTGCCTCAGCCATTACGTTCAGTACCTTACCTAATCTTTTCTACATCCCCCAGAGCGCGTGCTCAGGTAGCAAAAAGAGAGCCTCCAATGACCCCAGGAGTCTTATCTCATTCCCTTACATTATCACACTTCCTGTCTGCCTCAATTTTTCAAGAGGAATCATGGGAAATGTAGTTTCCAAAGTCCCCTAAACATCCACAGGAAGTTTGTCATATATCTACATATCTTAAGGCTCAAATGAGCCCCAAATACCTCTAAATGGAACCCCAGAACTTATTTAAATAACAAATTCCCCCCCCCCTGAGATCTGGTAAAAAAGACTGTTGTTTTTTTTAGTGGATCTTCTAAACATAGTCAACTTCTAAATTACAGAAAATTGGGGATAAAACAAAAGACGATAAAAACTAGCCGCATTGACCAAAAGCCAATTTGGGGCAGTCCCCTATTGGCACAAGAGTGTACATTCAAAAAAATGCATTCAACTCATTCAACTCCCTATAGTTCAAATCAACTGCACCCCTAAATTCAAATTTGGATCTTCATGATCCAGTGAAGGCTCTTCAGTCATCTTCATGGTGTCTTCACCAAACCGGTTCATTGTCTGGATTCTGGGGAGATGGCAAAATTCTTATCCTGAAATTACTTTCAAAAGAATTTAAACTTTACATTATAGATTATAAAACATACATTTCCTTCTGAGAATTATACATTACCCCCCTGAAATTACTCCAAAAAGTTAAAAAAAAAGAAAATCGCAAAGCTGGCAGAAGCATGGCTATAGCTTTGGAGAGGCTTCTAAATGCTCTCAGATTACTTGGTAGGCTATCTGAAAAATTGAGAGTCTGAAATCCTGGCTGGTTCCATTTTTACAAGAGGAATCATAGGAAATGTAGTTTCCAAAGTCCCCTAAATGTCCACAGGAAGTCTGTCACATATCTACATATCTTAAGGCTCAAATGAGCCCCAAATAACTCTAAATGGAACCCCAGAACTTATTTAAATAACACACATCACATTGCCCTTTCCAAAATAGAAAGAAGAGGGGAGTTTGACATTTTTTCATGTAATTATGAACTCTTTGCAGTTTTTTTGAGAACTCCTTGTTCATAACCTTTGACCATCTATCTATTGGGAATAGTTATTATTCTTTCATATAATTATTCATTGATAATATGTCTTGGATACCAAATCATTATCAGAAAAATTCAAAGATTTTTTTTCCCAATTGAGCGCTTCCATTCTTATTCTAGATGTATTAATATCCTTTGTGCTTTTCAGTTTTAAAGTAATTAAGGTTTTCTCTCTTCTCTTTTATAATTGCCTCTATCTCTTGTTTGGTTAGGAATATATCTATTTCCCCTAGCTGTGAGAAATATATTATCTGTTCTCTTTTTAGCTTTTTATAGTATGATCTTTAATATTAAAATTGCATATTCTTTTAGAATATGTTATAGAATATGATGTAAAGATCTAAACTTAATTTCTGCCAGATTGCTTTCTGGTTTTTCTGGCATTTTTTTTTATCAAAGTAGGAGTTTTTCTAGGTAATTTGTTTTTCACTTTATCAAACATTGATTTATTGAGCCAGACACCATAATTTTTTCTTTTCCCTTATCTAGTCTTTCTATTGATTTTTCTCTATTTTTAAAACAATACCAGATGGTTTTGATCTTTTGTAATATAGTTTGAGGTCTAGGAAAACTATTCCACCATCCATGCTTTTTTTTTTCACCATTACACTTAATATTCTAGATATTTTATTTTGAATGAAATTTGTTATTATTTTATCATGTTCTAGAAAGTCCTGTTCATTAACTTCTTAAGTTTCATTTTTGTACCCTTTTCAAACTCTTACTCTCTTCTTTATTCCTCTTCACTTCCTATTTACACATCCCTCAGCATGATCCATATATCTTTTCTCTTTTCTCTTTATTCTTTATATAGATAGTAAAGGTTTTCAGGGTATCCATTCTGACTTTCCTTTCTATTCACTTTCTGCTACTACTTTATAGACCTTGCCCCATATATTCCCCTTTTCTATTGTGCCTTAATCACAGAATAATGCTCATTTTTACAAGTGTTAAGAGAAGATACTGCCCCATGGCAAGGTCCTTCCTGCACCACATCTCTGATTATACAGCCCACCACTGATCTATACCCTCTCTTCATTACCTTTATTTTTCCACATTTGCTCAAGCTTTCCCACTGAAGTTCTTCTCTCTCAGACCAATTCTCATTTACCAGTAGAAATCATTCCCAACTGATAGTTAAGCCATGGCTTTTTGACCTTCATTTGGATTCTGGATATCCTAGGCCAGTGATGGGCAAACTACCACCTGTAGGACAGATACGGCTCCCTGAAATGTTCTTTCTGGCTGAGCAACATTATTCCTAATCTGATGAATACAATGAGTAGGATACAATACAATGAAACTTTGAAAGAGTTGCCTTAGAAGCAGATTGACAGATGAACATTTCCTTTCCTTTGGCCCCCTCTTTAAAAAGTTTGCCCATCACTGTCCTAGACCCTGAAGACAGCTGAAGTTGCTTTATCTTTGGCTCCTAGTTTCTATTTTGGAGAGTTTTGGGAAGTTATGGGGATTGTGGAAATTTTCTAGTCTTTCATCATGTTGCTTACTTAACCCAGAAGTTCCCAGCTCATAGGATCTTGCAAGATGATAAGATTTTATCAATAATGAGCTTCCAGAATAGTGCAGTTAGGGAAGAAATGAGAAAATGTTCTGAGCTAAGTTCCTTCATTAAATGGAGATTTTGGAGTTCATGGCTCCACTCTTAAATCAGAATAACTTAGGATGATGATGATCTGGAGGACAAAGACTGATAGAACCTTTCAGAATGCCAATAATAATGACCTTCTTTGTACATGTTGAAGTTGGAGATTTCCAAGAATAGTGCAGCCAGGTAAGAAATTAGATATTCCGAGATACTGTAAATATGATCACAGATAAGGAAATGGAGCCTTAGGTTAAGTGATTCACCTGAGGTCACACAGATATTTAGTGGTAAATGCATAGAGACTAGATGAAGTACTGAGTTCAGTGAATAGCTAATATTCTAGTTTGGATGGAATGTAGAGTTTATGAAAAAAAGTAATAATGAATTAGGCTGAGAAGATAGATGGGAGCTCCTGAAATGCCAATATAAGTTTTATTTCATTCTGTAAGTATTCTATAAGTGTTTTGTTCTACATAAAATGAAAATTGTGTAGAGGATAAGAGAGAGGGGAAGAGGTTGGAAACACAGACCAAATAGAGAGCTGTTAAAATAGTTCAAGTAAGAAGTTTTGAGGGCCTGATGAAGAGTAATAGCTGTGTAAGTGAAGAGAAGGGCACACATGTAAAAAGAACTGTGGAAACAGAATCAATAAAACTTGGATGCTGGATATGGAAGGATGAGGGAGAAAGAGTCAATGGTGACTGAATGTGGGAAGCTGGGTGTCTGAAGATGGTGGTTGCCCTCAAAAGAAATAGAAAACTTTAGAGTATAATAGGTAAATAATAACACAGGGAGTAGAGGGAGAAGGGAATGAAGGAGGAACGAAGAGTTAAAGTGAGTTAACTGCCTGATCCACAGTAACACACTGTGATATCTAACCCACCCCCACAAACACAGGACTTGGGGAATGAGTGGTGACAGTTGAGACCAAATGTCATCCAGACCAACTCTGCCAGTGATTCCTATTAAGTTATAGTGGGCCCTCTGGGTTGTGGAGAAGGAACAAAAGGAAGTTATAAAACACAGTTTAATGATGATAAAGGAAGGGAAGAATTGTGGGAGAGGTTTTGACTAATCTAAGAATGAGAGCCAAGTCACTGTCAGTTCAGAATGGGGTTTGGCTAACTTCTCTCTAGATATGGCACAGACAAATAGACTGACTGGCTGGACACAGAGGTGGCTACTAAAGGGCTTCTATAATACAAGGATATTCTCACACCATGGCAGATACTGATCCAAGTTGAATTCTGGATGGTATAGGTACTGGAACAAATCCTTGGTCAGCTATTAAATCCATAGTACTAGGGAGTTAGGCTCTATGTATTTAGTTTACCCAAGAGCAGTGATTTCACCTTTCCTCAACCTAGACACTTGCTTGATATTAACATCCAAGATCTCCAAAGGGTTTCAGGTAACAGTAGCAAGATCCCAGCTGAAAAAGTTCAGTTCCTTCTTCCAGCCTTGGCAGTTCATACTCTTTCACAACAACTCTTTCTGCATTCTAATCTAGAATGTCCATCTCTTCCAGCAAAGCTCATGTGTCCTACTATCTATGTATTACTATTTCCTCTTTATCTTCATGTCCTAACTTATCTTTTCCTATAACAAGAGGAAAGACAGGTTTAAGAGGAAAGATATAGTTCTCTTTTGGAAATTTTTTTTTTGCTTTTTTTATTCCAAATTTTACAAAACTAAACGAAACAAGCATTTCCATATACAAAGAAAAAGAATATAGTAAAGAAATGAAATCACAAATCTCCAACATGTTAACTTGCTTTTCTTCATATCTGCATAATAAGTCCCGTGCACAAGTGTCTCAGTCCCTCCCCATCCTCCCTGCCTCACCAAAGATATCATCAGAGAAGCCAAAATATATATGTAAATTAAGTCTTTCATATTTCATCTTTCTGTTTATTTTCAGGAATTAACATTCACAGTTTACTCTTCCAACATTTATTCTGTGGCTGTGTACTCATTTCATTATTCATTATCTCATGTAGTTATTTTCAAGTTTTTTTTTTAAATCCATCTTTTCATCATTTTTATGGGACAGTAGTAGTTCATCACAATCATGTACCACAATTTGTTCAGCCATTCCCCAATTGATAGGCACCTTCTATTCTTTAGCATCACAAAGAAATCTGCTATAAATATTTTGAAACATATTGGTTCTTTTGCTCTTTCCCTGATCTCCTTAGGAAACAGACTCGGGTCTACACAGTTGTAGAACTCTGGGTATAATTCAAAATTACTCTCCAAAATGGATGAATCAGTTCACAACTCCACCAACAGTGCATTAGTGACCCCATTTTTCTACATCTCCAACATTTGTCACTTTGCCCTTTTGTCATTTTAGCCATTCTAATGGGCATAAGTTGATATCTCAGAGGTGTTTTTGTTTTCATTTCTCTCATCAGTAGTGATTTAGAGCATTTTTTCACATACCTATATATGTATTTGATTTCTTTATCTGAAAATTGTTGATTTAATGTACTCACAATTTCCATTTTACAATGCTCTCCATCTCCTGTTGACTGAACTAGTTTCCAGTTATTTCAGCAATTTTTACCAGTGATTTCTTATCCTAAAAGCCTGGATCTATGATTTTGTCAATTTTGTGAAAAGATTATTATAATCTTTTACTACTCTTTGTTCTATGTCTGTTCTGTTCCATTAATCTACCTTTCTATTTCTTAACTAGTACCAGATAGTTTTGATAATTACCACCTTATAATACTATTTAAAATCTGGTAGTGCTAAGCTTCTTGCCTTTATGTTTGTTTTTTTTAATCAAATCCCTTAATATTCTTGATCTTATTTTTCCAAATAAATTTCATTATTATTTTTCTAACTTAATAAAATAATTATTTGGCAATTTAATTAGCATGCCATTGATTAGTTTAAATAGGATTGCCATTTTAATTCTATTTTCTGTCAGTCTATCAACAATTAATACTCCTCCAATTATTTTGATTCAACTTTGTGTAAAAAGTGTTTTATTATTATTTTCATGTAGTTCCTAGGTTTGTTTTGGCAGGTACACTACCAAGTATTTTATTATATCTGTGGTTATTTTAAATGGAGGATCTCTTTCTATTTTTTTCAGGACTTTGTCAGTAATATATTAAAATGCTGATGATATATATGGATTTATTTTTTATCCTGCTACATTGCTAAAACTATTGATGGTTTCAACTAAATTTTTTGTTGAATTTCTAGGATTTTCCACATTTATGTATCATCATGTCATCAGTAGAGATAGTTTTGTTACCTCTTTGCCCATTCTGATTTCTTCAATTTTTTTCTTCTCTTATTGCCATTGCTAATATTTCTAAAACTATACCAAATAATATTGGTGATAATAAGCATCCTTGTTTCATTCCGGATCTTATTGGAAAGACTTCTAGCTTGTCCCCATTTCAAATAACATTTGGTGATAGTTTTAGGTAGATGCTTCATATCATTTTGAGAAGAAATCCATTTATACCTATGCTTTCCAGGGATTTTAATAGGAATTATGCATGTTTTATCAAAGGTTTTTTCTGAATCTATTGATATAGTCATGAGGGTTTTATTATTTTTATTACTGATATCATCAATTATTTTGATAGTTTTCCTTATATTTAACTATCCTTCCATTGCTGGGAATTTAACAACAATAATATTCTTTTTTTTAATTTTTTAATCATTTATTAATATTCATTTTTAACATGGTTACATGATTTATGCTCCTACTTTCCCCTCCCCCCCCCGCATTCACCCACCCATGACCGACACACATTTCCACTGGTTTTATCACGTGTCCTTGTTCAAGACCTATTTCCAAATTGTTGTTAGTTGCATTGGTGTGGTATTTTCGAGTCCACATCCCCAATCATGTCCTCCTCAGCCCATGTGTTCAAGCATTTGTTTTTCATATATGATTCCTCTTCTGCAGTTCTTCCTCTGAATGTGGGTAGCGTTCTTTACCATAAATCCCTCAGAGTTGTCCTGTGTCATTGCATTGCTGCTGGTACAGAAGTCCATTGTATTCGAAATGCTGATGATTTATGTGCATTTATTTTGTATCCTGCAACTTTGCTAAAGTTGTTGATTATTTCTAACAGGTTCTTAGTTGATTCTCTAGGATTTTTTAAGTAGATCATCATATCATCTGCAAAGAGTGATAGCTTAGTCTCCTCATTGCCTATTTTGATACCTTCAATTTCTTTTTCTTCTCTAATTGCAACTGCTAGTGTTTCTAGTACTATGTTGAATAATAGAGGTGATAATGGGCA
This sequence comes from Gracilinanus agilis, assembly GCF_016433145.1. Taxonomy (NCBI): domain Eukaryota; kingdom Metazoa; phylum Chordata; class Mammalia; order Didelphimorphia; family Didelphidae; genus Gracilinanus; species Gracilinanus agilis. The sequence continues at coordinate 240,187,522 of NC_058133.1, forward strand.
TCCTTGTTTCACTCCTGATCTTATTGGGAAGGCTTCTAATTTATCCCCATTGCATATAATGCTTGTTGATGGTTTTAGGTATATACTGTTTATTATTTTTAGGAAGGGACCTTCTATTCCTATACTTTTCAATGTTTTCAATAGGAATGGATGCTGTATTTTGTCAAAGGCTTTTTCAGCATCTATTGAGATAATCATATGATTTTTGTTTGTTAGACTGTTGATATGGTCAATTATGGGGATGGTTTTCCTAATGTTGAACCATCCTTGCATTCCTGGTATAAATCCCACCTGATCATGGTGGATGATCTTCTTAATTACTTGCTGGAGTCTCTTTGCTAATATTCTATTTAAAATTTTTGCATCTATGTTCATTAGGGAGATTGGTCTATAGTTTTCTTTTTCTGTTTCTGGTCTACCTGGCTTTGGAATCAGTACCATATTTGTGTCATAAAAGGAATTTGGTAGGACTCCTTCTTTGCTTATCATATCAAATAATTTGTATAGTAATGGGATTAGTTGCTCTTTGAATGTCTGATAGAATTCACTTGTGAATCCATCGGGCCCTGGCGATTTTTTCTTAGGGAGTTCTTTGATGGCTTCTTCAATTTCTTTTTCTGATATGGGATTATTTAGGTATTCTATTTCTTCTGCTGTTAATCTAGGCAATTTATATTTTTGTCAATATTCATCAATATCTCCTAATTTTGTTATATTTGTTGCCATATAATTTGGATGAAATAATTTTTAATGATTGCCTTAATTTCCCCTTCATTAGAGGTGAGGTCTCCCTTTTCATCTTTAATACTGTCAATTTGGTTTTCTTCTTTCCTTTTTCTTATTAGATTGACCAGTACTTTGTCTATTTTATCTGTTTTTCCAAAATACTAGCTTCTAGTCTTATTTATTAATTCAATAGTTCTTTTACTTTTGATTTTATTAATTTCTCCCTTAATGTTTAGTATTTCTAATTTAGTTTTCATCTGGGGGTTTTTAATTTGCTCACTTTCTAATTTTTTTAGTTGCATGCCCAATTCATTGATCTCTGCCCTCCTTAATTTGTTAATATATGCACTCAAGGATATAAATTTCCCCATTAGTACTGCCTTAGCTGCATCCCACAGAGTTTGGTAGGATGACTCATCATTGTCATTCTCTTCAATGAAATTCATGATTGTTTCTATGATTTCTTCTTTGACAAATTGGTTTTGGAGAATCATCTTGTTTAATTTCCAATTGGTTTTTGATTTGCCTGTCCAGGTGCCCTTACTAATTATTATTTTTATTGCATCATGATCTGAGAAGGTTACATTTATTATATCTGCTCTTTTGCATTTGTTTGCTATGATTCTGTGCCCTATTACATGGTCAATCTTTGTGAATGTACCATGTGCAGCTGAAAAGAAGGTGTATTCCTTTTTGTCCCTATTTATTTTTCTCCACATATCAATTAGATCTAATTTTTCTAGGACTTCATTCACCTCTCTTACCTCTTTCTTATTTATTTTTTGGTTTGATTTATCTAGATCTGAAAGAGGAATATTTAGATCTCCCACTATTATGGTTTTACTATCTATTTCCTTCTTGAGCTCTGCCAGATTTTCTTTTATGAATTTGGATTCTATACCACTTGGTGCATATATATTGAGCAGTGTTATTTCCTCATTGTTTATACTGCCTTTAATCAGGATGTAATGACCTTCCCTGTCTTTTTTAATCATATCTATTTTTACTTTGGCTTTGTCAAAAATCATAATAGCCACTCCTGCCTTCTTTTTCTCATTTGATGCCCAAAAGATTTTGCTCAAGCCCTTAACCTTAAACTTGTGTATGTCTACCCCCCTCATATGTGTTTCTTCTAGACAACATATGGTAGGATTTTGGTTTCTGATCCACTCTGCTATTTGCTTCCGTTTTATGAGGGAGTTCATCCCATTCACATTCAGAGTTACAATTATCAGTTGTGCATCCACTGACATTTTTGTATCCTCCCCTGGACCCACTTCTTCTTTTTCCACTATTTTCTTTTAAATCAGTGGTTTGCTTTGAGCCGGTATCCCTTATCCCCTCCCTTGATTAATTCCCTTTCTACCCCCTCCCTTATTATTCCCCTCTTTTTATTTTTAAAGGCCTAATCAATTCCCTCCCCCTTCTTCTCCCCTCCCTTTTTTGACCTCCCCACTCCCCTTGATTTATCCCTTCTGACTTTCTCATTAGGGTTAGATAGAGTTTTTTATCTGAATGGATAATAAAGCTACTCTTCCCTCTCCAGGTTGATTACACTGAGAGTAAGGTTTAAATATTACCTCTTAATGCTCTCTTCCTCTCCTTATAATAGTATTTATCCCCTCCTTTTCCCTTGCCCTCTTTTTATTTAATAGAATATCCTATTTTTCTTATTCACTCAAATTTCTCTTTGTGTCTCCTACTATTCCCCCCCTCATTCTCACCCCCCATGTCATCTTAGACCATTTAGTATTCTGTCCTCTCCCTATGAATTATTCTTCTGGTTGCTGTAATAGTGAATATTATAATAGTGAATAGAGTTCACTACAGAGAATTATTCATAACATTTCTCCACATAGGAATACCAATAACTAGATCATATTGAAGCACTTAAAGAGCCAAATTTAAAAAATACGAGTTTTCTTTCTTTCCCCTCTGTTTCTTATTTACCTTTTCATGTTTCTCTTGATTTTTGTGGTTGGATATTGAACTTTCCATTTAGTCCTGGTCTCTTTTGTGCAAATACTTGGAAATTTTCAATTTTGTTCGATGCCCATACTTTCCCCTGGAAGTATATAGTCAGTTTCGATGGGTAATTGATCCGTGGCTGAAGGCCCAGCTCTCTTGCCTTTCTGAATATCGTATTCCAAGCCTTGTGGTCTTTTAGCGTGGAGGCTGCCAGATCCTGTGTGATCCTGATTGGTGCTCCTTGATATTTGAATTGTCTCTTTCTGGCTTCTTGTAAGATTTTTTCTTTTACTTGAAAGCTCTTAAATTTGGCTATCATATTCCTGGGTGTTGACTTTTCTGTGTCCAGTGTAGAGGGTGATCTATGGATCCTTTCAATGTCTATATTGCCCTCTTGTTGTAGAACTTCAGGGCAATTTTGCTGAATAATTTCTTTAAGTATGGAGTCCAAGTTTCTATTAATTTCTGCCTTTTCTGGAAGATCAATGATTCTCAAATTGTCTCTTCTAGACTGGTTTTCTTGGTCTGTCACTTTCTCATTGAGATATTTCATGTTTCCTTCTATTTTATCAGTCTTTTTCTTTGTTTTCTTTGTTTTTTTTTCTTGAGAGATCATTGGCTTCTTATTGTTTGATTCTAGCCTTTAGGGACTGGTTTTCCTTTTCAATCTGGTCATTTCTGGTGTTCAATTTGCTTATCAGTTCATTTGATTTCTGAGCCTCACTTTCCAATTGCAAAATTCTGCCGTTTAAACTGTTATTTTCTTGCCAGATCTATTCCATCTTCTTCAAAATCTCAGTTTTGAACTCTTCCATAGCTTGTGATCAGTTTTCATTGTTTTGGGAAGGTTTGGGTGCTTGTTTGTCCTCCACTGTTGTCTGGATTTTCTCTGTGTAAAAGTTGTCAAGTGTTCCAGTGTTTTTCTTGATAATCTTTTTCTTCTAGGGTTCTTGGCTTGCCATTGTTAGCCCCTCCCCTTCTCAGCTTTGTCTTCACACTCAGGGTCTGTCTGTGGTGTCTGAGCTCTGGAGGGCTCATCTCCTTGTTCTTGGGACAAGCCTCTTGGTTGTCCCTGGTCTGCCCCTCTGCCCGAGGCTCCTTCAGCAGTCTCAGGGCCCTGCTTCCACAGCCTCGTTCCAGTCTACTCCGGGTCCCCACTCGAGGTCCAAGCCTGAGCTGGAGATCTTTGTCCGCACCTAGGGCACTGCCTTCACCCGCACAGACGCTCAGGAAAGTCTGTGTGCTTGAGATCTTTGTCCGCACCTAGGGCAATGTCTTCACCTGCGCAGATGCTTGGGAAAGTCCCTGCGCTCGATATCTTTGTCCACGCCTAGGGCACTGCCTCCACCCGCCCCAGCTCTCAGGGAAGTCCGTGTAAGTTCTTTAGCTTCTTGGGGTCCTAGTTCTTGCTGCTCTCAGGAACAAGCCCTGGAGCTGCCAGTGATTTACTGGGTGCCCCAATCCTGTTTTCACTCTTGTGTGTTGGCCTTGGCGCTGTGCGTGGTGTGTGTGGGGGGTGGATGGGCTTCTTCCTCTCACGTTTTAGTGAGAGTTGTTTCACCCCTTTATAGCGTGGAAATGCCCTGATTCCACGTACCTACAATGCTATGCCCTGTTGTGGGGTCCCTTCGTTTGTCTGGATTCGTTTTTATGTCCCCTTGAGGAGTCCTGTATGCTTTGGTTAGGAGAGATCAAGCATCTGCTCCTTACTTTGTCGCCATCTTAACCGGAAGTCAACAATAATATTCTTATGGAACATCCAGAAGGCAATACCGTGAAGCCTTTTGAGAGTGTAACTGAACATTAGAAGATATAATAGTTCTAATTTTATACATTTGATAGTTGTTCAATTGTGTCCAATCCCTCATGAGTGTGTATGGGTTTTTTTGTTTTTTTTTTGGCAAAGATATTGTAGTGGTCTTCCACTCCTTTCTCCAGTGGATTTAGGCAAATAGAGGTTAAATGACTTGTCCAGGATAACACAACTAGTGTCTGAGGCTGGATTCGAACTTGTCCTCCTGAATATGGTTCCCAGAACAATGTATATCGTAATAAAAGCTGACCTCAAAGCCAGAAAGAACTAGGTTCAAATCCTACCTCTAACTCACACTAGCTTTGTAAATCTGGGCAAGTTATTTAACCTAAGTAGCTGATATTCAATGGTAAAAAAATTTCCTCATCCGGGAGTTCCTTACACCAGCAGAATCATAGTCCAATCCTTATCCTAAAACAAGAGGTAAGAACTGAGGGGTTGGGGAGAAAAAGGAAGGGGTACATAAAATTTATGCACATTATAGCAAGGCAGTTGGGTCTCAGGATGAATGACTTACCATCAAAATCTGCACCCAGATATGCTGTATGGCATTATACACAATTCTAGTGAGTCCCCAGGTTTTCTACATTTCTTATAGACACCAAAGGAATCTCATCTGGAAGATAACTGTCTTTCTTTGTTATACATACAGAGCAGTCTATTCTGGGGCCAAAGCAATGCACAAAATGCATACAAATGAACATAGAAGACTCCCAGATGACTGGTTAATAGAGATTCCCTAAGGCTGAATTTTTGAACTACTCTCTTACCTGCTGGTACATAGAATCTATTTTCCTGGCAAAGTAGAGGAAAAGGCCTTGATTCTAGGAAGTAGGAAGAGGGTTGTCTCTTTTGTTCACTTTTTTTGTTTGGCTAGTATTTGGTAGGCTCAAGAGAGAAGCATTTTTTCTCTAGCTTCACCTGTGGCCATATAGAGAGTATAGATCAAGAAACTCTTTTTGTGATTCTCATTCCTATAATTGCTCCTAGATAAGTAAGGGTCATTCTAGTTTCTCTTTTTCACTATTCACCTCAGGCTCTGCCCAGCCCTATTTCTTAGATAACTAAATTTACTCAGATACAAAAAATGGACCATGATTTAGGGCAACATTGTATAGAACTTGCATTCTTAACCATACAAAGAATAGAGCAGTGATGGTGAACTTTTTAGAGACTGAGTGCCCAAACTGCAACCCTCACACCACATGTGAGCTGTGCCCCTTTACTCTGATCAGAGGAGGGAGGAAGCACTCCCATTGGGCTGCTGGGCAGAGGGGTGGGTCATATGAAAAATAGGCATACATTGAGAGAGGGAAGGAAGCCCCCTCTGGTACACATGCCTTAGGTTCCCCAACACAGGAATAGAGGCAATTACTGTAGATGACATCAATAATTTTTGTTAAAAGAAATTGAAATGCTTTTGTGTAAACAAAATTAGTACATATTAATATATATGTATAAAAGAAAATTGAATGGATAAAATTTTTATATTAAATTTCTTTTGCAAGAATTATACACACATGCACGTTTATACATGTATATGTATTTATATATACACATATGTGTGTATATTCAGATAAAGACTTAACTTCCAGAGTTCAAATCTAGTGCAAATCAGATACTATCTGTGTAACTTTGGGCAAGTCATTTAACTTTGCCTTAGCTCCTTATATGTAAAATGAACTGGAAAAGGAAATGACAAACTACTCTAATGTCTTTGCCAAGAAAACCCCAAATGGAGTTGTGAAAAGTCAGATATGTTTGAAAAACAATGCAATAACAATTATATATGTATACATACGCACATATATAAATAACTATATATACTGCATATGTATATCTATAACTATATATCTATAAAATATAGATATTTAAGAAGTGGTTAAAGAAGTCATCAAAAGAATTACAAATTATTAACAACCACATTAAATAATGCTTCACAAATAATAAGAGAAATTCAAATCAAAATAAACCTAGATTTCATCTCACACCATGCAAATTAGTAAAAAAAGACCAGAAAAATGACAATAGTCAATGTTGGAGGCATCATGGGAAGACCAGATCATTGGTACATCTTTGATGCTACTGTGGCTCAGGTTAGTCATTTTGGAAAGCAATTTGGGATTATGCAAATAAATGACTAAAAAAAAGTAATATTCTCTGATCTAGAGATTTCGTTACTAGTATTAACCAAAGAAACAACTGATAAGAAGAAAAACCTCCATTTACACTGAAATATTTATAGCAATACTTTTTGTGAGAGCAAAGAACTGGCAACAAACTAAATACCCCAAAATTGAGAAATGACTAAACAAATTGTGGTAAATGAATGTAATGGAATATTACTGTGCTATAAGAATGATAAATGTGATAAGTACAAAGAAGCCTAATGTCAAGGAAGTAAGCTAAGCCAGGAAAACAATATAAAATAATTACAATAATGTAAATAGAAAGAACACCACAAAAATATTAAAAGTGATTATTCAAAATTATAAAGAACAGGCATGGCTCAAAAGAAGAGCTATGAGAAGATGTTCCTAATAATCCCTTTATAGAGTTGGGAGGTCCATAAATGTTGTGCATTGCATATATTTTGATACTTTTTTTGATGTATTAATCAATTATGCTGATTTTTTCTCAAAATTTTCAGTTTTCTTTTTTTTAACTTAAACCTCCTATATTTGTATATGTAATGACTCTTTGGTATGGGACAGAAAATTATATTGGGGAAAATAATAATGATATAAAAATATATCAACAAAAACATTTCAAAAAGTAAATGTTTTTTTTTAATTAAAAAAGCAAATATTGTAGAATTATAAAAATCTACACATAATCCCCAAAGAAGAGCTATGAAAAGACATCTTCCCCATTTTTTTTGAAGAGGTAGGAATTATACAGGTCTGGAACATTTTATTGATCAGAGGTTCTTTTTACTCTTATTCCTGTTTTTTTTTTCTTTTTTCCTTAAAAATATTCCTTTTTAAATAGAATGATTCTCTAGAAAGTAGAAATGTAAAGAATACTGGAAGAAATTTAAATTAAAAATTTCAATAAGAATTTGCTTAAAAATTAAAAATAAATGAACAGCGATGAAAGGGGGAAATTAGCATGTTCCCATTTTATAAATTTTGAATATCAATGAATTGTTTAACAAGGAGTTTAGAAATCATATAGTCCAATTAATTTTTTACAAAGAAGGAAATAGAAGCTCAGAAAGAGGTAAAGTGATCTTCCCAACATGACACAGTTAGTTAGTATTGTAAGGGGGAAAAGGGGGCTTTTGGTTGAATATATTTTATTCAAGGTTAGGTTGCCAGGAAATCGAATAATTATCAGTTCCCAATTAAAGAATAACCTCAAGTCAAAATGACTTTTATGGAAGTTTATTTACAAAATATAGGAGAGAGTGGAAGTAGAGAGATGAGAAGAAGATAGAATAAGAGATTTGTATTTAAGTCTGGGCTTTATTCTGGCAGGGCTCCAGAGGCCCAACCAGAGCCTAAAAGTCAATTAACAAGGGTTTTAGCCACAAGGGCTTCTCCTAATCAAGGGAGTGAGCCTCCTGGAGGCTATTACCTCCTGGGAGGTTAAAGGAGTCAGCCTTCTCTCACCACATGTAGTTCTAAGAGAGAGATTTAAGAGCAGTCTAATCAAGGTCTGAGGGTCCCAGGTCCAGAGCTCCTCCATGTCCAAGCAAGAACCAGAAGGTACCCTCAACTCCCTGAACTCTCTTTTTAAAAGGGGCCTCTTTTGGGTCACTTTCTGTGCCTTCCTCTTAGTTTACATATCCAACCACATCAGATGCTTTTCTTAAGACTGCCCAGGAGGCAGTCAGTAAATTCTGACTTGTCACTCACTCTAGCACAAGAGAGTTACAGACCACCCAACTTGTGAGTTAAATGGAGGTGTTTTCACCTTTGGTGATTAAATCTAAAGATGGGCAGGGTAGATTTAATCTCATTATCAGTGTGCATATATTTAATTATCATGAATTAATTTCCCTCAAGAAATTTCTCATCACTGAGGGATTAGGGCTCAGGGCCTACAGAGGGCAGGTTTCATATCAGTAATACAGAGCTTTCAAAGCCTAGATCTTCATTGAGAAAAAAGAATAGAGAGTTTTTCAAATGAATAATGATTTGTTCAAAAAGGATACCCTTAAAGGGCATAGGTAAAAATCATATAGTTTTCACTAAACAGGAAATGAAAACCATCAAACATGCCCATATCATCACTGGGGACAGACACTGATATCCTCAGATGTTATACAAAAGGTGATACCCATGACATTAGGAAATAGGTAAAAGAATGCCCTTAGGACAGACTGTGGAAAAAAAGGAAACCCAGACCACTGAAGCCTAAAAAGGGCAAATGATCATACCATCCAGGGGTCCTAATAAAAAACTTTGGCAATTCATAAGAAGCAACCTCCAATGACATTCTAGAAAGCAACAAAGATCAAACTCCTGCTGTTTAGACATTTTGTTTGGTGTGGGTCTGATTGGATCACAGAATCTCCAGCCCCATCTCCAACTCTAAGAAGCATGTAGTAGTACATCAGAAGTATACCAAATGGGCAGAAGCTATTCCAATGAAGGCCTATAATCTGGGGAGACGACAAAGCAAAACCTAAAACTGATAGATAGGTTCACTTTTCCACAAACACCATATCCATTGCACATAATGCTATTCATGGGTTTCAGTTATAATGAATCATGTAGATATTAAAGATGCATTCCAAAGCTGTCTCTAATGAGCAAAGTATTCATGGACCAGACTTACTGACATATTTCTAATATTTCACATGATTGATTTATAAACTGGATTGAGTTAATATTTTGTTGAACTTAAAAATTAAGCCTCCATTATTGTGAAAAACTGCAGCTGTTGGCAGACAGATTGAAAGGGTCTTTTAGAAACTCAAAGGCCTGACTTTCCATCTGAATAGGGCTAAACCAGGATTCAGAGAAGGCAGAAGTTTTTTCACTAGACTGGATAGATTTGCAAAATACTCTTCCTGAAACACCTGGCTATACAATTGTGTTACTACTCAATCCTTTATCTTATAATTGCATGCTTATATTATACTAATACTTTTGCTGTTCCCCTTGTTTGATTGACATCCTGAAAACCCCCTATATCAAAAACCTAGCATAAACAGTGCAATGGGCTCAGACACTGTTGGATTAAAAAATCAGTCTGGCAGTCTACTGAACTATTTCTGGCCTGGACAAGCTACCCCCAACCCCAAGGTTTCCCAGCACAGTCTTCCTTATCTCCCCCTATCATAAACCTAAAACTGAAGCTATCTTATCTGATGAATATTAACCTTCTTGAGGAATGTTTGTCTATGTTTGCCTGCTTAACAATATTTGCCTATTTAATGTATGTTTGCCAAATGCTTCCAGACCCCTGACCCTGAAACCCCGCCTTCCCCAGATGCTTCCTGACCACCTGTCCCTGACACTACCTTGATAATTATGTATGTCCCAACCCCCCTCCCCAAACATTTCTATATAAACTCTTGGCTGAGAATTCCAAGGGGTCGTTCAGGCATGCCTCTCTGAGGCCTAGGGACCCTAGCTATTATTGCTAGTAAAGAATGAGCCTCTTGCATATTGCATTGTCAGTGTGATTCTTCCTTCAGCCATGAACCTGGGTTAGGTATTAAAATTTGGGTACAACATGTGGGGGCTCGTCCGGGATGGCCAGGAAAGGACCCACTGCCAGAAGAGGCAAGAGGGTGAGGAGATCTGGGGTTGGGTGGCCTGTGCATGTGGTTGTGTGATTGTGTGCTTGCATTGTATGAGGGAGCCTACCACAGGCCCCCTTCTGCATGTGTGTGGATGTGTGATTGAACTGATGGGGAAGGTGATGCCCTGGTAAGCATACAGCTAAGTGGTTCGGCTTGTCCTGCCGCTCCAGGATTGATACAGAGGAACCTAAGCCAAGCTCACCAGCCAGGGGCACCCCTTCTACCTGTTTCTGAGTGAGGACTGGGGAAAGTATGCAGTTCCTTTTGATCCATGCGGACAAAGGTTGGAAACCCTGGGAACAAGTGCTGTGTGTGATTGGCAGGCCACGTAGACCAATTGATCTCCCTATTCCCTTGGAATTACTACGGGAACTGGTGAGGTTCGAGGCCTCACAGGACCCCAAAGCAAAAGGTTCGGGTTTTGTCTTTGGAGTCCCTCTGGTTGGTTCGAGTCCAGCCGGATTTTCTTGGGGATTGAGGCCCCAAGTCAGGGGTTCGAGTCCCCTGAGGAAGGCCAGTGGACGCACTGGAGGTGGGGAGGAGAGAGAGGACTGAGGCAGGATCCCCATATTAATTGTTTGGGATCTGTCTGGGCAATTGAGTGTGAGTGTGTGCACCTTTGTCTTGTGTTGTCTTGGCCAGTCAGGAATCTGTCAGGTTTAAACCGTCCTTAGTTCGTCTTTTGTGTGTCCTGGCTGGGTCTGTGTCTTTGGTGTTATTTCCGTCCTTATCATGAGCCAGGGAGAGTCAACCTGGTGCTTGCTGCTTTCCCCAGCTTCAAGGTGAATTTAGAGAGGAAAACTGCAAACATTCTGCAATTCCCCTTCCCAGTCTACATTTCTAACCTCCCAGACTGGAGAAACTGTGCCACTGGGGCTGTAGACATAAAGTTCAGACTGGAGGAACTGGACTACTCAGGCAGCAGACAATATTTGAATAGGGAGAGGATTCTAAATAAACCTCTCAGACCTGGCGACAGATTTAACATCTGAATAAGAGAGGATTTGAAAGTTCAAAGTTCTTTCCTTAAGAAACACAGCCAGCCTAATGAACAGCTCACTTCTAACCCCCACTGGAAAAGGATAGCAGTTTGTTTAGGTGCTACAAGAAGCATTTTGTTAGAAATCACAGCCAAAGAGAGACTGGTTAGGTCAATCAGAGTATAAAGCACAGGGAAAGTTAGGGGACAAGGAAATCAGCTCAGCCAATCAGATGGCTGGTCACTGTACCTGAGTAGCCTCAGTTGAAAGGGCAGTGTGTGCTACAACTGTTTTAATGAGCTTTCTCACTGCAAGTATTTCTTTTTAAACATGGATCCTAAAGAACTGATTTTTTTCCTTTTAAAGCATGCTTGTCATAAGGTTGTATGTTTTTGTTTATTGTTGTCTTTGTCACAGTCTCGTCTCTATGTATTCTTAAATTGGATATCACAAAAAAAAAAAAGAGGGGGAGTTGAAAGATTCAACTTCCCACAGTCAAAAAATCCTCAGCAGAGGACAAAAGAAAATATCTGTTCAATGATTTTTCCTCTTTCTTCCTTTGGATGGGCCCCCAAAGGAGTGAAAAAGAGAAAAATTCAGAGCAGAAAAGGGAGATTTTACTCCACAATTGGAAGCATTTTCACTTAAGATCTGATTTTAAGGGTTGAGGATTGCTAATGATGTTGATATGGTACACTGTAATTTTATTTATTGTGGTAACTGTCAGTCAAATGTGAAATATTAACCAGATTTTATTGAGCACAAAAACTCATGGTTAGAAGTTTGTTAAGCCTTGGTTTCAGTGAATTGAGAATTGTCTAAATGTGGTTAATAATAGCCAGTCTGACACAGAGAGGAAATGTTTATTCTATAAGGTCAAAAATTGTATTGGCTACTTTGTAGATGTAAAAGTCATTCAGAAAAAGTTGTGATGTTATTATTGAGAACTTATTCTAGAATTTAAACTTGGGATTTTAAAATGAGATGTTCTTTTAATGTATGTGCTGTCAGAACTAGCAACATGTGATCATATGATACACAAGAAGTTTTTAAAGTGGTTAATGTGTGCATGGATTTTAATAATACAGATACTGAAAATTTGTGCAATGTATAAGAAGGAATTTGTGATCTAGAGATTAACATGCATTTAGACTCAAATTGCTAGAAAGCAATGATGAATGAATACAAAATATGTATGCATTTGGACTATAAAGAGAATTAAGTTTTCAATAGGTTAAGAATATATGATATGCAAACTATATGAAAATAACAAGAGAAAATTTGACCAGCCCAAGAAGCTAATAGGATTACATACAATTAAATATAGTACCTTTCCTCATTTTGCAATAATGGTAAAGGAAGAGAAGCCAGAGGAAATACAACTAATTGATAAAGAAATAATAGGTGTGAATTCTAGAACAAATGGTAAATCAGAATAATATTGATGGAATTTAATTGGTTATGTAAGCAATGCCTGAGGTAAAAGGAAACTGAACTAGAGGTTCTATTCTGTTTAAACAGAGGTCTGAAAGGAATAAAAGTAAATGGCTTTGAAATTCAGTTGTTTACATACTGAAAGATTGCTAAAGGACTTAAAGTTATTTGGAAGTTGTGGAGTTCAAACTAAAGTTTGTTGAAAATAATTTATTATGAAGATTTTGGTACATGCTAAATTTTAAATTGTAGGTGATCTCACTTGGTAAAGAGAGATTAGAGACAAGGTTGTTAAGTCATAAAAACCTAAATCAAGCCAGGCAGCCTTAGGGTAAATTGCTCATAAACTCTTCCTTGCAAACAGGAAGGAAAAGAGAGAAATACTTTTAATTGTTCCACTTTGATACTTAGGAACTGATATAGCAATACAGTACATAAATAAGATCTTAAAGAGTTTAAAGATGAGTATATTTTAATTGTATACTTCAGAGTTTTAAAGAGATGTTCAAGCAAGTAAAAGCTGATAGAAAAGTCATGGATATCTTGTAAAACAGGTTCCTTTTTTAGCAGTACAGTTGTTATAGGGGTGCAAATGGTGAACCCCTGGGTTCGGGAAGGAGGCCCTGAGGATGAGAGGACTCCAAGTTTAGCTTAGAAGTATCCTTTTCAAAGAGCATGGACATGACTCCTTGCACTCAGGCATTTAGTGAGTGGGGGATCTGTCTGAGATCCTCTGGTCTTAGGCTATCAAGGTGTGGCCAGAGGTGTATCTGTTTAAATTGATCAAAAATATTTTTTTAGGTTTATGGTTTTCATCTCAGTATATTAAAATTGACTAACTTCATTATTACATTTCACTTCCTGGTCTTGAAAATAGATAAGCAGCCTGCTGGTCAAAAGGCTTTCTTTAAGGTTTATAGTGCTTAAAAGGTTTCAAATCTTGTAATTGAAAATAGACCCTGTAATACTACATGCTTTATGATATTCCTTTAAGTATGATTTTTATGTAAATTGTTGCTAAAATATGTGCTTTAAGTGTTGTTTGAATGTAAGCAAAAGCTCATTGTAAACCTAACTGTACCATGGGTTTTGTTCAATACTCAGTGGTTACCTCAGTTTACCAATTTGTGCTATGAACTGAATCTTATAATGAGCACTATGCTAAAGTTACAGTGTCTCAATTCTTGGGAGTTATTGATTAGCATTTGAAGGGATACCAAATGGTATGTTTATTTTTATGATGGTAATAGAGAGTCAGAGAAAGTGAAGAGGTAAGGTGTGTTGTGTTTGAATACAGAAGAAAGAGAGACTTGGATGTCCTGAGTATGCAGATTCATGATGGGTAAATGGAAGTTGTGTTCTGCTTTTTAAGCAGAGGGTTTGAGGGAAAAAGAGAGAGGAAGAAGGAGAGAGAAGGAGAGATGAAAGAGAACAGATAGGGAGGTGAAAGAGAATAGATAGATGTTCTACTCTTTTAATTGGATCCCTGACCTAGGGATAATTTCTAAAATTAATGTATTTGGTATTGGGAAAAGTCACAAATGATTCTGGAATTTCTCTTGAAAGTTACGCTGAAGAGATTCCTGTATGGCTTAGGTACAGGAGATGATACAGCCCTGATTTATATTTACTGTGGAGCTACTCAATCCAGCACTCCTGTTCCTTAATTCAGGTTTTGTGACTAAAGTGTGATATGTTATTGCCAAAATATGTAAGAATAACTGAGTGATCAGCCTGGTAGGGATGTGAAAGGCTTGTTTGAGGGTATGGAAATTGTTTTCAGACTGCTGCTTAGCAGAATTTCTCTGAGCTGTAATGGGAAAGACTTGTCTTTCAAGGAAGGAAAAGGCTTCTGGGATCCAGTAGTGATATAGTGCAAAAGACAGAGAATATTCTGTGATGGTTAGAGAGGCAATTCTAGGGCTCAACTTGGACTGGACCTCTTCTGACCATCTAGGCTACTAATGCTTGAGTGACACAAGGATGGCATGAGCCAGTGACAGCTTTGGCCTACACATGGAGCCCCTTATTATGTGTCCCTTGGGACACATATCTGCCTTCCCTTTTGGAGCAAGTTCCCATAATCAGCACTTAATGCAAGTTGTAAAATTAATGTTTCCATCTCCCCAAACAACCTATTAGGTTAATAATTGGAAATTGTCAAATTGTTAGGGAACACACTGAGAAGTAGGTGAAGTTTAGTGATAGATGACTTGTAGCTTGCAGCCTTAATTTACCACAGCTGAAGTTTGGATCTTGACCCTGGAAATAACCCAGGGCTTTCTGGATTTCCTCCAGGATCTGGGATAAAGAAATTTATCTGTAAAGTGTTGTTATTCGAGTAGTTATAGATGCCATATTAATGTGGGCCTTACGAAAGGATATTTTTTTAACAGAAACATCATATGCCAGCTCTGCAAACAACTTAGGGATCAAATTTCCTAAAAGGTTTAATTCCTGTCAGAGGATGATTTCTGGGGATAAAATCTGTTGGCTAAGAAACCCAAATGTTAATGTTTAGTATCAGTTTCTATTGTGCTAATTTTCTTTTTTTTTGTATCTGGTGTTCTAGTTTTTGCCCTAGTCCTAGGTTCTATACTTCTGCCTTAGGGAGGGATGCTCCCCCTTGTGACCTGTCTGTCAATCTGGGGAAACAGTCTCTGATCTCCAAGCCTTCAAGACCCTGGCATTCACTGCAGAGGTGCCTCTGAAGACTCTGTGCCCACAGCTTCTCCTCCTGTTCCCCCTCTCAGAGATTCTACGCCCCTTCTCAGCTTGAAGAAGCTACAGAAGATGGAAACCATCGACCCTCTTCCCTTAGACATTTGGAGGAGGAGAGGGGAGATGGCATGGGACCTTGTGGGACATTGTACCCCAGAGACAGCATAGAACATTGTACCTCCATAGTGAAAAAAAGTTTTCAGGCAAACTATAGGCAGGAAAATCCCTTTGCTTCCACTATGTGCCCTTCCCCTTATTCTTAACCAACTAGCAGCTTTTGTAAAGGAATGAATTAACACCGTTTAGCTTATGGTCCTGCATCAGTATTACCTGACAACCCCCACCCTTGATATGGTGTGTGCTGTCACCAATCTTTAAAGGACCACCTGAGGATGATTCCTCAGGATCAAAAGAAAAAGAAGGGAATGTTGGATTTAAAAATCAGTCTGGCAGTCTACTGAACTATTTCTGGCCTGGACAAGCTACCCCCAGCCCCCAAGGTTTCCCAGCACAGTCTTCCTTATCTCCCCCTATCATAAACCTAAAACTGAAGCTATCTTATCTGATGAATATTAACCTTTTTGAGGAATGTTTGTCTGTGTTTGCCTGCTTAACAATATTTGCCTATTTAATGTATGTTTGCCAAATGCTTCCAGACCCCTGACCCTGAAACCCCGCCCTCCCCAGATGCTTCCTGACCACCTGTCCCTGACACTACCTTGATAATTATGTATGTCCCAACCCCCTTCCCCAAACATTTCTATATAAACTCTTGGCTGAGAATTCCAAGGGGTCGTTCAGGCATGCCTCTCTGAGGCCTAGGGACCCTAGCTATTATTGCTAGTAAAGAATGAGCCTCTTCTTGCATATTGCATTGTCAGTGTGATTCTTCCTTCAGCCATGAACCTGGGTTAGGTATTAAAATTTGGGTACAACAACACTCTCTCTGTGACCTGGCCTACTGACATGATGCTGAACATCTCTCTCTCTCTCTGTTTCTCTTGTCTGTTTGTTCAACCCACACCTCTTAATCCCTAGTCCTTAAACCTTTATCCATTGCTCCTTAGTCTTTAGCTTCCCTCCACAGGTGATTAAAACCCACACAAGAACTTTTTATAGTGGCTGGTACCACTACAACAATGAATTTTTTCACTGTTAAATCAGATTTTGAGGCTAGACCTTAAAATCCAATCTAAAATTGGCTCTCCTCCATAGTAGAATGAAAAAAAAAAAGAGAAAAACAACTGGAATCTTTAGTTCCCTGTTGCCTTTTTGATGCAAGTAGCCATTCACCCTCCTGTCTTCAGCACATTTTTCAGATTTAATTTACATTGATCCCTTTTATGAACTCCTTATTCTAGTCAAGCTGAGCTCTTTGCCATTTCCTGAACTAGGCATTTCTTCTTCTTACTGTGTGTTTTTGGCTAGGCTGACCCTGATGCCCGGGATGAATTTCATTACTTCTACCACTTAGACTCTTTAGTTTCCTTCCAAGATCAAAGTGGATGTCACCTTTTCTTCTGCTTTTTCTAATCCCTATGGTTATTGGTGTTCTTTTCTCTAATTCTCTTCTTACCTGCAAGGTTATAAATTCCTTAGGTATTATTTTGTGTTTTGTCTTTAAAGCCTCAGCTCAGTACCTTGCATATAATAGGTACTTAAGTGTTTCTTGAATTAAATTGAATTATTGTCAGACATTCATGTCTCATCAGTCTCAGGCCAGTGTTTCTGAGATGACTTAAAAAATTAGTGAATTTTCAATTAGATAAGTTCTTGGGGCCATTGTGTCCTAGTTTTCTCCATCTCTTTTATATATTTAGGAATTATATTCATGAATATGTAGGAAAAATCTTTTTAAAAATGTATTTTTAAAAAAGCTTAATTAAAAACATATTTTTTGTTTTGTTTTCCCGACCTCTGCTTAGTTCTCGTATCAATCGCATCCTAGAATCCCCAAGGGGAAATGCTTTGCTGGTTGGAGTAGGTGGAAGTGGAAAACAGAGCCTGACAAGACTAGCAGCTTTCATCAGCTCCATGGATGTTTTCCAGATCACTCTAAGGAAAGGTTATTGTATTTCTGATCTTAAGGTAAGAACAAAATCAAGCAGATAGAAGCAAAATGCTCTGAATATCTAATTTAAATATACCTATATTCTATAGTACAAGGCAGCATGAAGTAATGGACAGAGAGCTGGCTTCAGCCAAGGTTGAGCTCAGGTACTTGAATTCAAGTCCCTCCCCAACACACAATGGATGGTGCTTTAAGCAACTCTCTAAGACTCTTAAATTTCAGAGAAGTGACTAATTTATATTGACAGAGTGCACTTCCTTACATGAGTGAAATCACAGATTCAGACTTCAGAACTAATAACCTATAATTTTTTTTCTCATTCCTTACTTTTTGTCATATTTCATAAATCTTTGTTATTCTTTATCCCATCGTTTTCCTTTATATGCCTGGTTTCCCTTTAATGTGACTTTTCTCAATAAATCATATTTCAGTGCTTCTGAAGTTTCACCAAAAAAAAATGTAATATACCATAGAAATTGTAGAGGAACTTCATCTGATCTCCATAGACTTAATTTGAAATTCCTAAAGGATAGTCCTGGTAACAGATGGGAAATCAAATTTAGTTTAAAGAAATGAGACCACAAAATTTCTGTCTAATACAAAAAGAAAGTGAACAATAAAGGAGCATGTGTGCCTGTGTCTTTAGGAAGGGAAGATAGAGTTAAAGGAAGCAACATTGATTAATGTTGGATCCATTCAAAATTCAACATCCTAGCTCTATTAGACTAGCTGAAATTTCAAATATTTTATATCTCAACAAAGACCTTTTGAGCAAATGTCATTTTGCATATCAGGAATCATAGAAAACAAAAGTATTTCTAATATTTATGTGCAGTTCCCTACCCTTTAGTTCTAATGCAAGGGAAAGGAAGGGAAGGGAAAATGGAAGGGAAAAGGAAAGGGAAAAGGGAAGGGAAGGGAGAAGGGAAGGGGAGGTAAGGGAAAAGGGAAGGGAAAAGGGAAGGGAAAAGGGAAAAGACCGGACCATTTCTTAGTGTTCTTTATGACTGTTTCTACAGATGGACTTAGCCAATCAGTGCCTAAAAGCTGGAGTAAAAAATGTAAGCACTGTATTTCTCATGACAGATGCCCAAGTTGCTGATGAAAAGTTCCTTGTCCTTATCAATGATCTGTTGGCATCTGGTAAGAAAATTGTTGATTATTTCTCCATTGTCTTAACTCCAGGAGGACCAAGAAACTGCTTTTTAGAGCTTATAATATGAAAGAAGTTGATTCAAGTTTTTCCATTTGGTCCTAAAGGAAAAGTAGGAAGAATGAGTGGAAACTGCAGTAGGGCAGAATTCAGCTTAATATAAGAAGAAACTTCCTAATGATTGGAACTATTTGAAAGAGGAATAGCTTGCCTTAGGAAGTAACATGTTCTCTTGATTAAAGGTCTTCAAACAAAATATGGACAATCACTTTTTGGGCCTCTTGTAGAAGGGTTTCTTTTTTTTTTAACATTTATTAATATTCATTTTTAACATGGTTACATGATTCATGCTCCACCTTTCCCCTTCAACCCCCCCTCCTGCACCCCCCCACCCATGGCCGATGCGCATTTCCACTAGTTTTGTCATGTGTCCTTGATCAAGACCAATTTCCAAATTGTTGGTAGTTGCATTGGTGTGGTAGTTTCGAGTCCACACCCTCAA